>NC_136884.1:36221063-36403563 GCF_949152265.1 Phoxinus phoxinus
TTTATAACTGTAAATAAACTCCTGAACAGAGCTGAGTTCACAGTCCTGCTGTTATTGGCCAAACGTCTCGAAGTATTATGAAGATTTTGGTCATATTGCCAATCCCACAATGACACGTAATATGAACTTTTCTTTATTAATTCATACCCGGTTTTAACATGTATATTCAACTTGTTAACAACGTTTGTAGCTATTTGCATATCAATACTGTAATATCGGATATAAATAGTTTCTGCACACAAACATTACAGTTTTGCCTATTAGACAGAATCTCACACTCTTTCATTGCCAGTTATTAATATTTTCTGGGATGCAAAAGAAAAACAGCATCATGTGAACAGGACTTTTATTTTGGTCCCATATATAGCAAGTGTGTAATCCATCCGCCGGAAACTGAAGCCTCCCTGGGCGCCGCCAGTGTAGCAGAACTTCACCTGCTGTTAGCATCCCACTGACTCCCATTCATTTTGGCGTCACTTTGACAGCGAATAACTTTACATCTGAGGCGTCCAAAGACTCCATTTGTCCATTATTTATTTCTAAAGAAACAAGACAATGTATAAAAGACTACATTACCTTGAAGCCGGAGCCGGAGAAGCTCGCAGGCAATCGGGGGGAGGTGGAGCATAAAGTCTGATAAAGTGAAGGGAGAAGCCCACAGAGAGTGATAAAGTTGCTCCCGCTGCTAGCTCATGGACAGCTAATGCTCACGCTCTCCGTCTCTGCGAGATTCAGAAGGGAATGATTCAGATTTCTCTCGGCACAGCTACTAGAAGACTGACAGCTGTCAGACACACGTCACATCTACGTCATCAAGGTCAGTTTGAGTCTGCGCAGTTCGCCCAGCCATCAGGAAGTGATGCTTTTAATGGGCCGTTTCTCAATACCAAGTACGCAAACTTCGGACTTGCGTCCTTGGTAGTTCAGACTTGCCAAGTTCGACTTAGGAGAACGAACTCCCGAGGACGAGAGTCCGGTTATTCTGCAAATGAGACAGCTGCGTTCTTGATCGCGTCACTCAGCACGCTCTGGCTACTCCGGTTATCTTTTTATGTATATTAGGCAACAATAAAACGAAATATGGTATACAACAACACTCTGCCTCTTTTCATTTAAAAAAATCTTAAACACATTAATTGGCCACACAAATGTGGTTCAGGCAACGTGTACATTGATTATCTTCACTGCATATATTTATAACAACACAAAATATAAAACACAACCCTGCTTCTTGTTTTCATTTTAAAAATATGAAACATTATTGAACATTAAAACTGACATTTAAAAAAACAGAGACGGGGTTGTGTCATTGTCATGAAACTGCACATGGAACAGACAGTGGTGATCCAAATGCAGGCTTTATTGAGAGGAAGATCCAGAAACAGGTACGAGATAATAGGCAGAAGTCAAAACCAGGTAAGCAGTCCAAACAAACATCACATCTGTGCAGGGATAAGGCAAACGGGAAACAGGCAGATAAACAGGGAACCGAAACACTAGAATACTAGGAAACTGGAACAAGGCTAGATAATGCAGTCAGACACATACAATACTCAGCCCTGGTACGAGGGGCCACTCAGGCTTAAGACAGGTGCGCTAAACAAGATAATAAAACACAGGTGCATAAAATCAACCATAATCAGTCCAGGGTAAAACATAAAGAGGAATGAAAACAAGAGAAGGAGTGCCCCCCAGTGGCTCACGCTCCAGACGCTGATTGTCACATAACCCCCCCACTAAGGAGTGGCTTCCAGACGATGGGATGGAGGGCCAGGCCCGTGCAGGGGAACGGCACCAGGACACAGGCAAGGCGGGCCTGGGCTGTGGAGCGTGGGTGACCAGGGCGGAGCACACCTCAGAAGGGAGCCAGGGTGGAGCACACTTGGCAGGGGACCAGTTAAGACTTGTTAAGACTTAACACAGGACCAGGGCAGAGTACACTTAACAGGGGACCAAGACGTAGGGAGCACAGGGCTGGACAGGACCAGTGACATGGTAAGCTCAGATGGCGGCAGTAGAGCAAAGGTCCATCTAGGCGCCACACCCATGGCCCTCTCAGGGTACATCCTGCCCCCCCCCCAAAAAAAAAAATACTTGGGGAAATCTACGGGAGGAACCTCTGGGCTGTAACCGGGTTCAACAGAAGCCTCCCGGAACTTGAAGGCCACAGGTAAGGCGAGGCGCAGAGGCCGGGCCGGCAGGGCGAGGCTCATCAAATTGGAGTCCTTCTAAGTCGATCCAATACTGACCTGGCAACGTTGCAGGGGGCAGACCCTGTTTTGAAAGACTTTCTGTCTTTTTGGAGACAAGGAAGGTCTCCCAGCAAGGAGCAGCGGGTCAAACTCGCTAAGGATGTACAGCATCTCCTCTGGCAGTGGGATCGTATCCTTGAGAAGGACGGCCTGCTGTACTGGAAGACAACTGCTCCTCATGGAGAGCCAAATACGCAGCTGCTCTTGCCCCAGTGTCTCCATCAGGAGCTTCTCCGGGGTCTCCATGACCAACATGGACATCAAGGAGTACGACGGACTACTGACCTGGTGAGGCAGCAGTGTTATTGGCCAGGGATGGGAGCGGAAATTGAGAAGTACTGTCGGAACTGCCAACGCTGTGTGCTGTCTAAAGCTGTTCAGCCCAGAGTAAAGACTTACCAGGGGGTTCTGCTGGCCAGTCAGCCATTGGAAGTACTTGCTATAGACTTCACCCTGCTTGAGTCTGCAACAGACGGAAGGGAAAATGTCTTGGTCATGACCGATGTTTTCTCAAAATACACACAGGCAATTCCAACCAAAGATCAAAGTGCCAGTACAGTGGCAAAGGTCCTAGTTGACTGTTGGTTCTATCGCTTCGGAGTGCCTAAACGGATACATTCCGATCAAGGGAGAAACTTTGAGAGTGCACTCATTGCACAGTTGTGTCAGCTATATGGGATTGAAAAGTCTAGAACAACAGCATACCATCCCCAAGGGAATGGTCAATGCGAAAGATTTAACTTCATGACTTCAACTTCTCCGACCACTCACTATAGAAAAGAAAAGGGCGTGGCCAAAGTACATCTCCCAGTTGGTGTGGGCATACAGCACCTCTACTCACCGCTCCACTGGTCATTCCCCTTACTCATTGATGTATGGCGTGACACCTCAACTCCCCGTGGATTTCCTCTTGGGGGCTACTGACACAGAGGAAACAAGCTCTTGGGATGAATGGGTCTTACAGCATCAGGAACGACTTCAGGTAACTCGTGAACTGGCCCGCAAGAACATGGAGGAGGCAGCAGATTACCGGCAACGAAACCATAACCAACAGGTGTCTGATAAGGGTTTCACAGAGGGTCAACTGGTCTACTTAAAAGATCACCGTTGCCAAGGTCGCCGCAAGATCCAGGATGTCTGGTCACCAGTACTGTACAAAGCCCTGGTGGGCCCTACACGGTAACATTGGTTGACGGAACTGGTAATGTCCGGCAAGTCCACAGAACAGAGATTAAAGCATCACAGCTAGAGACTATCCCATCCATACCAAAGGTCCCTCAGCCCTGCACAAAATCTACTTGCCCAGAAAGTAACTTGACTTGCAGTGACGAGGATGTCCTTACCTGGATAGAAGAAGTAAGACCTATTCCAACCGCTACTGTCACTACAGATTTACCACCAATGTCTCCCAACGAAGTGTCCGAAGCACCAGTAGGAGAGGATGAGGGTTGGGACGAGGGCGATGATGACGAGGTGGGGAACTCCCAACTTCAAGGCAGGTCGCCAGTTCTTAGACGCACCAGACGGGCTACAGCTGGGAAACATCAGAATCCTTACAATTTGCCAAGGTCTGCAGTATCCAGTGCCAATGTGGGGATGGTAGGGGCTGCTGCATTCCTTGGGGTTAATGTTTGATCATCGGGGGCGACGACACCATTTTGGAGGCGTGAGTGTGGGGATCTACTAAGGCAGGCATACAACACAGCTGCATCACATTCACTCAACATCCGGGATCATGTGATCTGTTGTAAGGTCACATGACTAATCAGGAAGTGATAAATGTTTGCTGGCTGCAAGGCAGAGTCTTTTGTGTTGATGCTAGACACTGTTGTGCGAGTTGGGCTCCCTTTTCATACAGGTATAATTGGTCATTGTAGAGCATGTTTAATCACTGCCATTGAATTTTAATACTTATTTATTTCATTTTATTAGGGTAATTCTAGAAGCACGTGTTTACTCTTCACGGAGGACACATGTTTCTGTATGGAGTTTTAACATTTATGCGATCATCCCCAGTGTGACTCGAGCTGCTGAGCTGCACTGGTAAATGCTTCAATATGTACATATTCCATTGAATGTTTGTGAAACATGTTTTAACCACTTTCTCTGTCTGTAGTGTAGGAAACTTTTCCTTCTTCTAAGCAAATACCAGGAGACGTTTGGATCACGTTCAAGCAGAAGTTCTTCTTTATTGCGCGCGGCTGCAATTCTTTCAAACAGTCTGAATCTAAACAGTATACATTGTAGTTATATACATTCCCAGGGGGAGGAGTCTTCTTATCCAGCAAAAACCGGTATGGCAGGTTCTCTAGATTGCTCTAGAGAAACCGAGCCAATCAGCTATTGTATTGCTAATCCAATCATCCTGACTTGATTGCTCAAACCTTAACATTATCATAGAGACAAAGACACCGCTGTACCTTGAGCAAATGGCTCTGAAAATAATTTGCAGAACAAAAGGTGAGAGAATTCAATGATTTGACTCATTTACAAGTCTGGCCGGAATCTGCTGCTGGAAACTCAATAATCATCAGTTAAACCTAAAATGAAATAGATTCTTAAAATTTGTTATCCTTCAGTCCCCCGTTTGAGAGTTCTTTAAAACTCTCACATAATATACAAATTTAAACACTTAAAAGTTCATTCTTGTAACTGGTGTAAGTTACAGGCACGTATAACTTATTCTGTGTAGTTCTTCTGTAATTACATGCGGACACAGAAACAAACATGCAATTAGGTTTCGTGAAACTTCCAGTCATCTGGTGTAATTTTGATGAAAAATCAAGAATGTCTTGTTGGATTTTGTTAAAGTTCTTTCACCACCATGGTTGTGCACAAGTGAGTCCTGGAAAGCAGCCATGTTCTTTGTTTGTGGCAGAAGCTGAAGTTGCATGTGCCATGCAACGTTCTTTCCAGCAAACAAGGCGTTCTTGACATATTCATTAGCTCTAAGAATATGTTGTTTCTGGAGTCTACACTTTGCGCGATGTCCATGATGGTTAGTAGTGTGACAATCTTGATCATGTTCGATGGATGACTGAAGGTTCCACTGTTGACATACGGAACGTATGTGATTCTCTGCGTTGTGTATTTTTTTATTTTTCTTCGTGATAGTTGGCTCAGCAGTGGGTCGAGTCGTTTTCTGGAAGTTTTGTGGCTTCATACGCAGGTGAGGAGGTCTGTGCATATCGGTCTCAGGACAGCCATCCAGTGATATCTGCACAGAGGAAGAAAGAAAACAAAAGAGAAAACGGCAACAGAGCAGTAATCGTTGTAAAGACTGCAAACATTAGGGTTCAATCTGTTCAATCTGAGTCTCCTATTTTTTTTTTTCTTCTTTCCCTAATTCTCAATTCATGAGACACCTAAAAGGAACAGTGAGGTGAGGATGGACTAGTGGAGGGGAAAAGCCTATAAGGGAGTCTTCACCGCAAGGGTTGGCCCCGAAAGCTTGTTGCTTCCGGTTCTTCCCTGGGCTCCTCACTGGTCCATGTGTCCTATCCTGTCCCTGTAGAAGGGGGAAACAACCACGAGTCCAAAGACGAGGGGAGGGGTTGCTTCAAACTAGTAAACAAATGGAGTAAAAGCTGCATAACATTGTTAACTTGTCTTAAGTTATGCTTGTTTTTTCTACATTCTTTCCCAAAATGTCCGTGCTTGCCACAGTAAGAACAACTGGCTTCTCTAGGACTCTTGCGTTTCTTTGGCTTCTCTGAGTTGACCTTAACAGTAACTGCTGCTGCAACTTGTACTCTTGCCTGGACATCAGAATCTCGTTCCCACGTGACTAAACTGTCCAGGTTGTCTTCTAGGGTTCTGTTGGACCATGTTAAGTCTAAGAAAGGCAATGCATTTTTATGTTCTGACAGAAGACCCTGAAACCACGTGCGAACTAGGGGACCATTATCACCTAGCACCTTCTCTGGCGTGTCTGCAATTCCACTGTACACTGCAGCTGTCTGGCAAAACCTTTCTGTGTACTCACAAACAGTTTCATCCTTCTTCTGTAAACAACTAGTGATTTTTGACCAGTCCACTTTCGGTCCAACAATCTCCGTTAACACTCTCAGAACTTCCTCTCTCAATTCATCTTTACTGGCCTGTTGCAGTTCAGAATTGTTTACAGCACTTTCAAAATCATTGAATTCTGACTCAGTCAGGATCTGTGATATTAGCTGGGTGACTTCAGCTAGAGTCATATCATAGAGCCGCATCTTTTTGGACAACTCTCTCCTAAACTCAGCAAAATTTCTTTGCACTGATGGCAAACTTTCAGCAATTCTCTCAATATCTTTAGGACCTAAAGATGTTTTGACTGCTTGTGGCTGCAATATGGGGGTTGCAAATGAAACTGTATCAACACCTTTTCCCTGAGGCTTTTGTCTAGCTACGCACACTTCAACTGCATTTACATCTGCATTTACATCTGCATTGACATTGTGTCACGGCTGTACTTTGTATTGTCTTTGTCCTTGTGCGCGCGTGTGTGTGTGTGTATGTGTGTGCGCGTGTTTGTGCTTTCCCCCCTACAGGCGCGCTGCGGAGCTGAGCGGTAATCAGGTGGATTGAGTGCACCGGTGCACAGGTGTGCCTATCTATAAAAGCTTCCTGTTTGGCGTCCTCTGGGAGCGTTCCTTCTTGTCACACCGATCCCTGGCCAGGACCGACGTGTTGATCTACGTTGCGGCGTAATTGTAGAGTTTGGAGATAGACTTTGTCGTGAGAATTGTGCCAATAAAGAGAGTATTGTAACCGCCGAAAATCGCTTCCTCCTCCTTCATTGTTGCTCCCTAGTAAGGGCGTAACAATTGGGGGCTCGTCGAACTAGATTTGTCTTTGAATTCGCGCAAATGATTTAGAAAAAAAAAAAAAAAAAAAAAAAAAAAAATGCGTTGAAGGAGGATAAGTGGAATGGAGTACGTTTGTATATTTTTCGCCTATTTGTAAATTGGTATAGTTGGAACGCTCCATTAGTATAGGCTCGGTAATATTAATGTGTTGAGAGTATTTGAAGAACAAACCTTCCGGGTAGGATTAGTACGTGTCTTTGGACACGGTTTTTTTTATTTTTGTTTGTTATTTTTGGTTGACTCGGGACTTAGAGCAGTTGTCTCGGGGGCACATCCGAGGTTTGGGGGGCGACTCGGCAATTGGTCGTTTTCCCAAACTTGCGGGATTTGGTGCGTAAATACCCGGTCTTGGGTCGACTGAAGACTAGGGTCAAGCTAATTTAAGTGGATGGTTTAGTTCTTCAAATAAATCCGGATTTCTTATTGGAAAAAGAAAACACAACTTTTTGTGAGTAGCCTAATATTTGCTGAGCGTGTGGTTACTGGTAATTATGGCGACCGATGTTATTGAAACATTTGCTCAGACTCCGTCTGAGGAATTGTTAGCTGGAATGACCAAAGAGCAATTGTTGGAATTAGCTGCGCATTATAAAATCGAGCTAACGTATAATGATAAAAGGTCAAAAGACGGAATTAAGCTAGTCCTTGAAACTGCGCTATGTGATCTGAAAATTTTGAAAAGATCTAAATTGCCTGATTCAGCCGCGTTGCCTGCCTTAGGTGCGCCTATTCCAACCCTTCCGTTTTCTGCTTTAAGCACTCTTTCATTTGAGCAGCAGAAAGAGTTGTTGCTGATACAGCGTGATACTGAGTGTGAGAAGCGTCGCTTGGAATGTGACAAGGTGCAAATGGAGCTACAGTTGGAGGAAAGCCGGCAACAGTTAGAGCAACAACGTTTAGATCTTGAAAGGCGTCGACTAGATCTGCAGGAAGAAGGTAAGCCGATGGGGGAAGATTTTGATATTGATTCGAAGAAACTGAGTGTGGCTCATAATTTACGTTTGGTACCGCCGTTTAATGAGGCTGAGGTGGAGATTTTTTTTCTCTTATTTGAGCGAGTAGCAGTGGCGTATAAGTGGGGTGATGTTGAGCGCGCTATGTTGCTTCAGTGCGTTCTAACAGGTAAAGCCCAGCAAGCCTATTCTACGCTATCGGATGCTGACAGCCAGAATTACGAAGCCATTAAGGCGGCGGTGTTAAAGATTAATGAGCGTGTTCCAGAGAGCTATCGGCAGCAGTTTCGTTCGTTACAGCGTAAGTTGAATCAAACAAATGTTGAATTCGTAAGAGAGTTGACTGTGCAGTTTGATCGTTGGTGTACAGCGGCAGATATTTCAACAATGGATAAATTGAGGGAGTTAATTCTCTTTGAACAATATAGGAATACACTTCCTGAGATTATTGCTACTTATGTTGCAGAACGTCAGGTTAAAACTGTTTCAGAAGCTGCACTGCTGGTGGATGATTGGGAACTTATTCATAAACCGCGGGCCGAAAGGTTCAGTGAACGCCAAGTTCATACACGGCTGAATTCTCCCGTTGTCCCTATGGGACCAGTCAGGCGTTTTGTGAAAAAAACAAGTGACAGCTGATAGCTGTAACTATTGTCTGGGAAAAGGACATTGGAAGTCGAATTGTCCAGTACTTAAGTCAAAGACTTCAAGTGCAAAGTTTGTTAGACACGCCCATTTTGTGAAACCTGCTGTCCTGGCTGCGTCGGTTCCTGTATTAAATCAGACGGGTTTTTTAAAAGGAATGCCGGAGGTAGTGCCCAAGAATGTAGAGAATCACCAGCAGTTATTTAAACCGTTCATTAGTAATGGTTTTGTGTCGCTACCAGGTGGTGTTGACAAAGTGGCAGTGAAAATTCTTCGGGACACAGGGTCATCTGAGTCGTTTATTTTGGAGTCCGTGTTGCCCTTCTCAACTGAGTCGCACACTGGTAGCTCGCTTTTGATTCGCGGAATTGGGCTTAATACATTATCCGTACCCCTGCATAAAGTTAATCTGACCTGTGATCTAGTGCATGGGGTGGTGGATCTTGGTATACGCCCTATTTTACCTGTTGACGGCGTCTCACTGATCCTGGGAAATAACTTAGCAGGTGGACGCGTTTGGGTTAATGAATCGCCCTCTCTGGTTGTGACCGATGCACCGTCCTGTACTGATGGTTTGGATGAGAGTGCGCAACAGTATCCGAAAGTGTTCGTTGCGTGTGCAGTGACTCGTTCTGCTGCTCAGCCTAGGGTTGATGAGAAAGTAAGTGAAACTGAATCGTCTTTCGTTTTGGGTGATTATCCCATTGTGGTTTCTCGGGAGGATTTGTCAACTGAGCAGCAGAATGATGGAACATTAAAACCACAATTTGAACAGGTTGTTGACAGCAGTGAAATTCGTGACCGAGCTCAAGGCTATTTTATTGAACAAAGTGTTTTACTGAGAAAGTGGTCCCCGCATGCTGTTGATGGTATGGGAGATTCTGTTATTCAGGTCGTAATACCAGTAAAGTTTCGCTCGTTAGTGTTGAAATTGGCACACGACCAACTCGCCGGTCATGCAGGTGTTCAGAAAACGTATGACAGAATTCTTCGTTACTTTTACTGGCCCCGTATTAAAAAGGACGTTGCCAGTTTTATTAAGACCTGTCATACATGTCAGGTTACCGGTAAACCGAACCAGTCATTAAAACCAGCTCCTCTGCGTCCAATTCCGGCTGTATGTCAACCGTTCGAACACCTTATCATTGATTGCGTTGGCCCTCTTCCTCGCTCGAAAGGTGGAAGTGAGTTCCTGTTGACAGTGATGTGTCAAGTTACGCGTTATCCAGCTGCGTACCCATTGCGCTCGATTAATACGAAGTCTATTGTGAAAGCGATGACTCAGTTCGTGTCTATTTTTGGGTTACCGAAAATCATTCAATCGGACCAGGGAAGTAATTTTACGTCGAAATTATTTGCGGAAGTGCTTTGCGAGTTGGGTATTAAACACAATCTGTCAACAGCGTATCACCCCCAGAGTCAAGGGGCACTTGAACGTTTCCATGCTACGTTAAAATCATTATTGAGAGCCTACTGCCTGGAAATGCAGCGGGACTGGGAAGAAGGTCTGCCGTGGTTGATGCTAGCAGCCAGAGAGGTCACGCAGCAGAGTATTGGTTTTAGCCCAAACGAACTGGTTTTTGCGCACAAAGTCCGGGGGTTATTGGCTGTCTTGCGTGATCAATGGGTTGACTCAGAACCGCCTGCAAAATTGTCCGAGTATGTACTGGGTTTCCGTCGTCGGCTTTCATTGGCTGGGGAGTTAGCTGGGAAATGTTTAAGTAAAACTCAGGGGAAAATGAAAAAATTGTTTGACCGTTACACTGAACATCGGAAGTTTAGCGTTGGAGATCAGGTCATTGCTCTTCTGCCTGTAGTAGATTCCCCGTTCCAAGCTAAATATACTGGGCCGTATGAGGTAATACATTGCGGGGCCATGGATAATTATACACTTCTGACGCCAGACCGAAAAAAGAGGTCCCAGGTGTGTCATGTAAATCTCCTTAAGCCTTATTATCAGCGAAACCGACCGGTCTCAATGGAAGTAGCCCCTGTGGTGCTGGTGGACAGCTCCCCCCAGTCGTGTGTAACACCGGTCATGACGAGCATGCCTATGGACGACTTGGAATCTCCTGATGACAGTGTGTTACTGGGTCGTTTAAATAATTCTGATACTTTGAAAAATTTATCATCTAGTCTTAAACATTTGGAGGCGTCGCAAAGTCAGGAATTGATTTGTTTGCTTGCTGAATTCCCGGAGTTGTTTTCGGATGTTCCAACCCAAACAACAGTGTTGGAACATGATATTGAGGTAGGCGACGCTGCTCCTGTTCGTCAGCGTTTTTACAGGGTTCCACTGAATAAACGAGAGGTTTTGGAGAAGGAAGTCCAGTATTTACTTGATAACCGGTTAGCAGAGCCCTCATTTTCCAGCTGGTCCTCGCCGTGTTTATTAGTTAAAAAATCTGATGGTACATTCCGTTTTTGTACAGATTATAGGAAGCTAAATTCTGTTACAAGACCAGACTCCTTTCCTCTGCCGAGAATGGAGGACTGTGTCGATCAGGTCGGTGCCGCAAAATTTGTGACAAAATTAGATTTGCTGAAAGGCTATTGGCAGATTCCGCTGACAGAGCGCGCGCGCGAGGTTTCATCGTTTATAACACCAAATGGATTATTTTCTTACCGGGTTATGAGTTTCGGTCTTCGAAACGCACCGGCGACGTTTCAAAGAATGATGAACCGGGTTATCGCGGGACTAAAAGGCGTGACGGTCTATTTGGATGACACGGTCGTGGTAAGTGACACATGGTCCGAACACCTTAACCGTTTACGCTTGCTTTTGGTCCGTCTCTCTCAAGCAAATCTTACATTGAATCTGGCTAAGTGCGAGTTTGCAGGAGCGACAGTGACGTATCTGGGTAAGGTAGTGGGGCAAGGACAGGTGCGTCCAGTGAGGGAGAAGGTGAGAGCGATAGACGAATATCCTGTTCCTGTTACGAAGAAGGAATTAATGAGCTTTCTGGGTCTGGTGGGTTTCTACCGCTGTTTTTGTAGGAACTTCTCTACGGTCGTTGCCCCTTTAACGGACCTACTGAAAGCTAAAGCCTTATTTGTTTGGTCTGAGTCTTGTCAGAGAGCCTTTGAGGCAGTGAAAACGTTGCTAACTACGACACCTGTCCTTATGGCACCTCAGCTGGAAAAAACATTTAAAATTCAGGTAGATGCCAGTAAAGAGGGAGCAGGGGCAGTGTTAATTCAAGAGGATGATGCGGGTATTGAGCGGCCGGTTTGTTTTTTTTCGCGGAAGTTCAATAGTCATCAGAGGAACTACTCCACGATTGAAAAGGAGGCGCTTGCGTTGATTTTAGCTCTCCAACATTTTGAAGTGTATGTAGGTGGGAACAGTTCAGCGGTAATAGTTTACAGTGACCATAACCCGCTTACCTTTTTACACTCTCTTAAAAATCCGAATCAACGGCTGATGCGTTGGTGCTTATTCCTTCAGCCCTTTCATTTAGATGTTAGGCATGTGAAGGGCTCGGAAAATGTAGTGGCCGACGCGCTGTCTAGGGCACCATTGTAGAACAGTGTGGTAAGGTGTTGCCGTAGATTAAAGATGAACAGGGTTTGTTCTTCTTTTTAGTACGTTAAATAAATTTGTTGGTAATGTGTATAGGCCTATACTAAAATTGTTTGTTAGTGCGGTTATCACTGCTTAAGTGTTGTTGGCGGAAACTTATTGGTTTCCTTTTCTTAAGGGGGTGGGTGTCACGGCTGTACTTTGTATTGTCTTTGTCCTTGTGCGCGCGTGTGTGTGTGTGTATGTGTGTGCGCGTGTTTGTGCTTTCCCCCCTACAGGCGCGCTGCGGAGCTGAGCGGTAATCAGGTGGATTGAGTGCACCGGTGCACAGGTGTGCCTATCTATAAAAGCTTCCTGTTTGGCGTCCTCTGGGAGCGTTCCTTCTTGTCACACCGATCCCTGGCCAGGACCGACGTGTTGATCTACGTTGCGGCGTAATTGTAGAGTTTGGAGATAGACTTTGTCGTGAGAATTGTGCCAATAAAGAGAGTATTGTAACCGCCGAAAATCGCTTCCTCCTCCTTCATTGTTGTTCCCTAGTAAGGGCGTAACACATTGTCCTCTATTCTATCAAAAGACTGTGAATCAGGATCGCTTTCATCTGACTGTTGGTCGTCTGAGTCACATTTGGTTGAGGCCTTGTTATCGCCCACCTTGTCTGTGAGACGGAACATTCGAGTGTGCAATTGTTTGTTCTGTTCTTTTAACTTATCAATACAACGAGCTTGTTCTTGTACAATGGATAAGCTAAACTCTCTGTGACATAAGATAATACCTTTCAGATTTTTCTTCCTGATACATGCACCCAACACTTTCTTGCATTCTTCAATTGACCATACTTTGTCTGCATCAATGCCAAATTTCTTTGTTAAATTCAATCTGACTGGCTCAGTCACGATGGAGTCCATGTGCTCTGATAGCAAAGACTTGAATTCACTATCTGTCCATAAAGGGGTAGTCAGTCTAGTACTTTTCCTAAACATTGTGTATTTCTATGTTACCACACAAACAAACACTAAACTTCTCTCTACTGTCTTACAAACAGAGGGTACAATCTTATTAGCACATGACGCTAATCTTCTCTAGCTTACAAAAGACAGGCCTTCTTTAGCAAGAGGATACACACACATCTTAACATGTAACTGTTAAATCTTCCCTGCCTAGCAGAGGATAAACCAAAATATCAGCACGTAATGCTAACCTTCTCTGTGAAACAAAGGATAAACAAAATAACTAGCAATGTATGCTAATCTTCCCTGCCTGAACAGAGGATACCAAAATCGTCTCTAGCAAACGTAGAGGGTAACAAAATATTAGCACGTAATGCTATTCTTCCCTGCCTGAGAACAGAGGATACCAACAAAAACAAAATATTAGCACGTAATGCTATTCTTCCCTGCCTGAGAACAGAGGATACCAAAATATTAGCGTAATGCTAAACTTCCCTGCCTAAGAACAGAGGATAACTTTCATCTCTAAAAAAAAACTTTAGAGGATAACTTAGTTAACAAAACTTGCAGCTGTTTGTTTAACGCTTCTCTGTCGGCGCAGAGGATCACACTTTTGTACTGGTATTGTAGGTTCTTTTGGATAGTCGCACTCACCAGACCTTGCTTTGTTCAGCTGGAAGTTTTGCTCTGGATTCCAAAAGATGCAGTCTGGAAAGCAGATCTTTGTTTGAGCTTGCTGGATTCAGGTTGGAGGAAGCTGGAACTCAGTCAGATCTTTGTGAGTAGCTCTATCCGGGTCACAAGGCACCAAAACTGTAGGAAACTTTTCCTTCTTCTAAGCAAATACCAGGAGACGTTTGGATCACGTTCAAGCAGAAGTTCTTCTTTATTGCGCGTGGCTGCAATTCTTTCAAACAGTCTGAATCTAAACAGTATACATTGTAGTTATATACATTCCCAGGGGGAGGAGTCTTCTTATCCAGCAAAAACCGGTATGGCAGGTTCTCTAGATTGCTCTAGAGAAACCGAGCCAATCAGCTATTGTATTGCTAATCCAATCATCCTGACTTGATTGCTCAAACCTTAACATTATCATAGAGACAAAGACACCGCTGTACCTTGAGCAAATGGCTCTGAAAATAATTTGCAGAACAAAAGGTGAGAGAATTCAATGATTTGACTCATTTACAAGTCTGGCCGGAATCTGCTGCTGGAAACTCAATAATCATCAGTTAAACCTAAAATGAAATAGATTCTTAAAATTTGTTATCCTTCAGTAGCAATGGAACATTCACCTTTTCTCTACATGTGTTAATGCGCTGTGGGACAGTTGAGCATACTGAAAAGTAGACCTATATTTTCTAGTTATGTTTTAGTTGACTATGCTGTTTAATGAGGTTGGTAACTAACATGCTTGTTTTCTCTTGAAAAGGGACCAGGCCAGCCACTGTTTTTTAGTAATTAATAGGCATTTCTTTATTGCTTTCTTTTGTTGGACTTTTTGTTGGTTATCTATAATTTTGTCACTCATGTGCCACATTCATAGTATCATTTCTTATTTTTGACTAAGTGTGCCATTTATGCTGGTGGTTTTCCTTTCTAACTATGTCTTCTGTGTAGGTTATCCTTGTACAAGGCCGGATCCACACTGATGCTTTGCCCCTTCTCTTCGGGGGACCACACTGGGAGAGACACTGTATTGGTGTGTACTTAGAACTACAACACGGTGTGATATTTTGTAGTGGTACTAAAGATATTAAGTGTGTAGTGCTTGTTGTGTTGCACGCTTCAACTGGTGTTGGGTTGCTGTCTCCTGTTTCTGTCTCCCCAGGGGCCTCCTGAGCAGGGGTTTTGCATTGGTTGATCCGACTTTCCTAGATTGAGGAAAATCCACCAGTAATTTATTACAGTATTTTTAAGATCTGTTTTAAATAACTTTTCTACGTCTTTTTTTGTATTAAAATGTAATAAATTTGGAATACCTTTACATATCTGCCTCTTGTTAACTGTCTCTTTGCGGGGACAAAGGTATTAGCCACACTACATTACGGGGAGAGTTGGGGTTCCTCCTGCCCATCATCAGGAGGTGGCGTAGTCAAAATTAAAATAAGGTATACTGCATGTCAGGTACCACATAAATATAAAAAATATCCTACATATTTTAAAATATATAGCCTAAAATAAAATTACACAACCCTGACTCTTTTTTTTAAATGTCAGTTTTAATGATCTGATATCCAGTATAAAAGTATAAGTAAATAAAAATAAATAAAGCAAACAATTCAGTCAAACATAAGTCAGCTTAAAATAGCCTAAAAATAGCTCAAGTTAAATAGCTTAAATATATAATATTATGAAACTTCACTTTGCCCTCAGCCAAAACGATTTGCCATGGTACAAATTATAGATTAATGAGACCAAAGATCGTCCGTTAGATATACACAAGACGAATTATATCTTATGTTTAACCGCTAGACTAGACATCAGAGCCAGCGGCAAACATCAGAAGCACTAGCCGAGGAAAAGTTGTTCCAGTCGGGGTTATTGAGCGCTGAACGCCCGGTGATCGCCTGGATCTCACAACTCCGAAAACGTCAGATACATTTTTCAAATAGGCGCTATCTTTATAAATAAACCACAGATTTGAGCTTTAAACAACTACATTCTCGACTGAAACACACTTAGAATTACATTTCGTGACACGATAACAGTAGTATTTTGAAATTACGCATGTTTTCTCCTCTGCCATTGACGCTTGCTGGTGGTGCGAGATTCATTCTGGGATACCTGTCAGTCTCAAATCCCCACAAGTCACCTCTACATGCATCCTCGGTAAAAGGGGCGCATCAAGAACACATCCGGGGATTTGAACTGGACTTGGCTAGATGTGAACTTTGAATTGGGACAGTACTTGGGCAGCGACTGATGACGTTTCACAAGAACACAAGTACAGACAAGAACGCATATTGAGAAACGGCCATGGACTTCACTTTTCTCCGTTGAAACCTATGGGATCGCTGTGTCCAGTTTATATACTGTCTATGATATATACACATATAATAAAGGCTATTGTGTTTAATGGTGCATGTACTTTTGAAATAACCATAACTTGCTCAATTTTCCACCGATTTTCAAACGGTTTGGTTTGTTAGAAACGTCAGAGATGTAGTTGTGACACTGCATACTTATGAATAATTATAACCATGGACTTCCATATGAAAATAACATTGAACAGAACAGATAGGTGCAGTGAATATACACACGCACAGGGTATTTATGTTATTTATGTTAAATCAATATATAGGCTACTAAAACTCAGTGTACAGAATGGCAACATGATATATATACACACACACACTTTTATAATATGAATATTACTATTATAATAAAATAATTTGAATTATTACATGTTTATTTTAACTTCAGGGTTAGGTCATTTTCTATGCTTCATTCAGGCGGGATTCAGATCTATAAACCGTTTGTGTAATTGGGCAATTTATTTTGAAAGATGACAAGCCGGAATGAAATAGGAGTGACAAGGCTATTTTTAAAATGCAAGGAGTAGAAAGTACAGATAATTGCTTGAAAATGTAAGGAGTAGAAGTAAAAAGTCGTCTGAAAAATAATTACTCCACATTTTTGCAAAAGGGGACTATGAATAACATTCAAAATCTGAAGAGGCAATTTGGCTTAGATAAGGACGATTTTTATAGATTCCTTCAGGTCCGGCATTATATTGACCAAATGCAGAAGAGGTGTTCAATAGTAGGCTGGGATGACATTCTGCTAAAAGTGTTTATAGAGGCTTATCTTGCTGGCTCTAACCGGAAGCTCATCTCAAGAATATACAAGGGGCTACAACAAAGAAAAGGTAGTTCACTGTATATAAAGCAAAAATGGGAACAGGAAGGAAACTTTGTTCTAAAGGAAGAAGATTGGGAGAACTTATGTGAGATACAGTGGAAAACTTCCAGTTCATCTTTATGGCGAGAGTTTTGCTGGAAAAAAAAGGTTTTTCATTACTCCTGCTCAAAAGAAGCACTACTCAAATTCTTCGGCATGTTGGCGACAATGTGGGTGCCATGAAGCAAATCATTTCCACATTTTCTGGTCCTGTACATTATTGATTCCATTTTGGCGGGAGGTGTATAAAGTTTTGCAAAGCATTTTTCAGATGGACATTCAATTTAAATTTGAGTCTTTATATTTAGGGGCCTTAACAACAGAAAATGTTTCTTCTCATGTCAAATACTTATTTCAGATCCTAAGTGCTGCTAGTAGAAAAGCTATTACTAGAAGGTGGTTAAAACCAGAAAAACCTACTGTGGAGGAATGGATTGACATTGTCTACGATATTTTTAAGATAGAAAGGATTACTTTTGCTTTGAGATTGCAACAGGGAACTTTTTTGAAAAGATGGGAAAGATGGATAGCGTACATCACTCCATTACGCCCATCATTTGTTTAAAGTGGATTTTGATGTCGTTTTTTTTCTTTCTTTTTCTTTCTTTCTTCTTCTCCCTATTGTCCCTCAGTAGAGGGCTTTATAAGTCATTGAGGTTTACCCCATTATGTTCGTTTTAGTTCCAGGTCGGATTTTACTGTCTAAAAAAGGTTATGCGTATGTAATGTAGAATGAAGACCTAATGGTCCCTGCTTACTTTGGTACTGTTTACCGAGCCTGTGATGCTTTTCTTGTTTTTATGGGTTATTAATGTATATTGGCAGATGGCTTAATGAGAAGTATTTCAGGTATTCTCATTGACTGTAATGTATGGACCTAAAAAAAAAATAATAATAATAATAATAATAATAATAATTACTCCAGTAAAGTATAGATACCCAAAATGTCTACTTAAAGCTTCAGTAGGTAACTTTTGAAAAAATATATTTTGATAATATGAGACAGATAATGCACCGCTCCCGTCAGAAACAACCAATCAGAGCCAGGAGGATTGTCTTAGCATGTCAATCAAGCTTGTGTACGCGCTGATCACACCCCTCTCTTGCACAGCGCGTACCGTACTGTACCGTCGTTTAAAATCAAGATTGCCGGTGTGCGCAGCTGTGCTAATGACGCACAAACAAACAAAACTGCCAATTTCTCGAGTGGCACCTGCTCATACAACAAAGACGGGTAAACGGAAAAAAACAGATGACGATAAACAAGCGAAAAAGAAAGAATTAGACAGAGCCGAAATAAAACAAAGGTAAACATCGGAGCAGCTTTTCAGAGATGGAGGGAGCTAACGTTACGTGTCCTGAAAGGATTAAAAACCGATGCAGAGTTAGCCACATTTCTGCTTGACAAGTTAGCATCCCTGATTGATTTGTTTCATTTTATAAGAACTACACGCTGTGGGTGAATTCCTCGTCGTGGCCCATTGACTTGGTGTCAAAACTAGCCGCATAACATACAGATAAAATGTCACGCACTGTCCAAAGCAACAATTAAAACCTGCTAATTCACTGGCTTGTCATGTTGCTGAAATAATGTACTAGCAAACCTTATCTAGCATTACATATCGCTAGAATAATTACTTACATACTGTAACGTTAGTTACTGTTATATTATCTTACTAGTACGATTTATAACTTATAGAAAGAGTGCAACGTTATAAAGTTACATTACATGTATTGGAAAATACGTAATGATTTGAGGACCAAGTTTGTAGTCAAAGTATGGGCAGGCCATAGTCAATGTAAAGCATATTGTTGATGTTTCGTCCATACCAGTGAATGTGCCATGACTGTTTATCCGCCGTCATCGGTCCTGCTTGCTAGCCTGCGCGTTCACAAAGGAGCTGTGGAGGGAGGGCTGTAGCGGAGCAGAGAGCAAGGGGGAGTGACCTGTAAGTTGTGCTTGTTCAAATTTTAAGTCAACGTTTTCTAAAAACTCCCTACTGCAGCTTTAAGTAAGGTAACGAAGTATTTGTACTTCGTTACTTGACACCTCTGACTCTAAAGGCCTATGAACTAGTTCCGGAGGCGTATAGACAGCATTTCAGAAATTATTTAAAACTTACTGATCAGACTTATGTGGAGTTTGCGCACGAGAAAGAGGAATTGTTTGATCGATGGTGCGCATCTAAAAAAGCTGAAAGCAGAGAACAGTTGCGACAACTAATGTTGGTGGAAGACTTTTAAAAAAGTGTACCTGCTGTTCTTTCTACATATATAAACGAACAGAAAGCTGAGACGCTTCACAAGGCTGCTACGTTAGCTGATGACTTTGTGCTGACACATAAGTGTTTAAGGAGAAGTCATGGGACAGGTCTCCTATCGCTTCATCGGTCTTAAGTTCTAAAAACTCATCTGGCAATAAAACATTCGCTCTTTCTGATGACAGGGCTTGCTTTTATTCTAAAACTTCTGGACATTTAATTCCAAATTGTCCCGTTCTTAAAAAGAAGTCCAGTCTGAAGTCTGTTGGTTTGTTTTCAGGTGATTTCTGTTCAAAATCTGTTTTTTCATCTGACTCTGTGATTCGGCCCGAGAAGGCTGGATATGGGCCGCTCCTGAATAATGGAGCTGTGTCCATGTCTGGTTTAAATGAGTTTGTGCCAGTTAGCATCCTCCGAGATACTGGGGCTGCTTTATCATTCATTTTGGCAGGGCTATTACCATTGTCTGAGAAGTCCGCTACACACGATATGGATCAAATTTTGAATGTGAAATAATTCTTTACTGTGAAATTGACAAAAATTGAGTGGAGACCAAGGAAAAAGAAGGAGAAGAGAGAAAAAAAAATTAAAAAACACATGAGAACAGAAACAAGACCCCTTTTCTCCCACCCACCCCGGCAGAAGCATCTCCCCAAACGAGACACATGCACTTTACCTTTTTAACACTCGGACAGCTACAATTAACTCTATGCCGCCTGGGAGAAAGTGCAATGATAATAAAAAAAATTGAAAAAACACAAAGAAATATAAACAGAGGATTAAACTTCGTCCATAACACAAATACCACATGTGTGGACGTTGTTAAACTAACATAATTATATTAATAGAAACAACAATCGCAGGCAAGTTATGGAGCAGAATGACAATAGTCATATTCTGTCAGTGCACACTGACCAAATGTTTAAAGCCAAACTGACTACATGATATTTACCTCAGGTATTTGCAGGTAAGACAGTTTTCTTTATAAAGTCCGATGCAGCCGGGTCCTCAAACTTGTGTACAGCACCATTGGAGAGAGTGATCCACAACACAGCAGGAAACAGAAGGCCAAACTTAACCCCGGGGCATGAGTGAAGGAGACGTTTTGAATCTTTCAAAGCAGCTTGTTTCTTCACAACAGCCGTTGTGTAGTCCGCAAAGACAGATATCTTATTCCCATCAGAGGAGATAGCTGCGCGGCGCGGCGTAGAATCTCATCACGGACTTGAAAGTAGTGAACTCCAATGACAAGGGGACGGGATGTTCCCCCTTCCTTGGCCTCTCGCGCAGTGTGCGATGTGCCCTGTCTAGTAGAGGTTTCTCCTGGAGATGCAGCAAGCTCTGCAAAAGCTGAGAGACAAAGTCAGCTGGATGCGAACCCTCAACTCCCTCGGGTAATCCGACGAGGCGAATATTATTCCTTCTGGATCTTCCCTCCAGATCTTCACATTTGGCATCCAGTTGTACCGCCTGTTTTTGAAGCGTGGATATAACGGATTGCATTTCAGTTTTGCGATCACTGTGATCAGATGCTGAACGCGCCAGTTCTCTGACAGTGTCAGCGGTAGCGTCCACTTTCTGCTGCAAAGGGCCTAGCCAGTCTTTAACTTCTTGTCTAACTGTGACGATTTCTGACCGCAAATCCGATGTCAGTTTTCTTGCATATATCATTTTCGACCGACTCCAACATGCCCTGAATGAAAGTTATGTTTGCAGATGAACTGTCGGTAGAATTGATGTTTGCTGAGGCCCCATCAGCATCCTCCGGCGAGTGTGCAGTTTTACCGCGGCCGCGTCGGTTTTCACTCGAGATGACGACATATTCATGACTTACAGTCAATATGAGTGATCCTTCTAATGTTAATAAACTAGTTTTACAACTTGTATAAAGAAATTATACAAAACTATGCAAATAAATGAGTAAATGGAACACTTTCTCTCAGAGCAGCGGGGAAACACGTCTTACATCCTAGCTAGAAACAGCGCCCCCCTAACTAGCGTACTTCTACTTCCGCTACCTCACTGGAAGTTTCACCCATAATCAGAGGTGGAAAGTCCAGGTTCAGAAAGTAAAAGTCCTCCTCAGTATTTTGTTCCAATCACCTGGATTTGCTAATTAGCACAGTTTTTCAACCAGGAGATAGAACTAATTAGTGAAATCAGCTGACTGAGTTCATGGGTGGAATAAACATATGGCAGGACTTTTACTTTCTGACCCCTGGACTTTCCACCTCTGCCCATAATCATTTCTACAGTAGCGCCCCCAGGAGTAAGGTGGATAGCCCAGGTCTTTCCTGAAGCCACGGCTGCTCTGCATATTTCATCTTCTGCAAGCTGTGTGGAGGTGGCTGTGGAAGAAAGATCACAGCACTGAGATGAAGCACAGGCAGACACTGTTCAGCAGAGTAACACACATGCTTTATGCCAGGGAGACGAGTACAGTTGAACTGCTGTACCAGCAAGCCCTGGACAACCCTTTGACCAACAGGTAGAGAGAACAGTAGACAGGTAGAGCTAGCATACATATTTTATTAGTACTTCTGAATATGTTCACCCTCCAGAAGCCTGTTTTTAGGGATTTGTTGTTTTGAATTCATTATTTGTCTTAACTCGCTACAGATACAAGAAGTTCCTGACCTATCTACGGGTTCTGTACAATCGGCGTGAGAGTTGGGCTCTCGGCTTTAGGAGAGACTTGCCAACACGTGGCAACCAAACACACATCTATGTGGAGGCGGCAATGTGTGTTTTGAAAGACAAAATACTTCAAAGGGCAAAAGCATTCAACCTCCCTCATTACTCCACCTTTTCATCACCCGACTAGAGATGTTCTCTGAGGCGCGTGGAAATAAGTTCAGTAAAAATACATTTCTATTAAATACGACACTTAATCATGAATAACATAAGTGTTTTTATATGTAAATAACATTAAGAAACTGTATTTGAAACAAATTAGTAAGGATAAATAAATAAGTAGCCCAATAATAAATAAAAAAACATAAGAAATAGCATTTATTGATTATGACTGATTTTATTTGACATGCACAACACGGGTCGATGGGACAGAAAAATCTAGATTTAATTTTTTTGCCCTATCGCCCAGCCCTACTTCAGTGGTTTCCAAGAAACTACAGCTCATCTTGTTTGTCTACATTTTGAAATGCAAGTACATTTTTAGATTCTACAAACAAACATATTTCAGATTTAAAACCATAAAAATGGATCAATATCTAGAGAAATGCTCCCACCGTACCTGCATGCTCCACTGCATGGCGTATGTGGTTCTCACAGTGAATTGTAAAGGAGAATTTCTCTTTACTGGTGAAACTGCAGGAGGAACCCGGCAGAACTGCTCCGCATCAGGCTTGGACCGAACATGCGTAGGATGCTGGAAAACATGACAAACATTATGAGATCTTTCCATTAATCTAGAATGAAGAATACAAAGATAATGTGCCACATACACAGAGTTATCAAGTAAATGTGTCTCTTTCACCCGATTGCCGTTGAGAAATCTCAGATTTGATTGTAGGTTTTGCAAGTTCAACATGGATTATAGGTCGAAAGTTGAGTGAACGAGTACTTATGTCCTTTCCATTTCTTACAGGTTGAGTTGTTGTTGCCGTTACATCCCTTTTGGTCTGTTTGTGTTTTATGCTGTTGTGGGAGGTGTTTGTTTTTTATCCAGGAAGAAAACCGGATTGGTTCCTGCAGTCTGATTGGTGCCACGCCCTGATTGATCAGCTGACACCTGGACGTGTATAAAAGCCTACTTCATTACTGCTTTCATTAGCCTTGTGCTCATTTACCATACTTGCCTGGCCTGACTTTGTTACTTAGTAAGACTGTTGAGAGTATTTATTCTGGAGTGTGAATTTGCAAAAGAGAGAAGAGTTTGTTTCTTTCTTGTGAACTGCCATATTCGTGATATTGACTACCGCCTGTTTAATGATCTGGATTCCAGATTACCCCTGCACTGATTTGTTTGCTCTTGTATATACTTGTGTTTTGGATTTGGGAGGTGGGGATGTCGACGCCACTTTTTGTTTGACCTTCATTGCCTGTTTTGGATTAGGGAGTTGGGGGAGTAATTGTATTTTTATTGTATTTTACTTTGTGTATTAGGGCAGTAAGAGGTACATACAAATTAGTTATTTTTGTTTGTTATTTTGGGCTCTGTCGGCGCTTGAGGTAAAATCCCCAATTTTATAAGCCTGTTAAAGCAACACCAAGTAGTTTTTCAACCTTCATAATATATTTCCAAGACTCTTGTGATGGTACATCGACTTACAATCGGTTGAATGACACGTCTGCCATAGCCTGACGGGGTCTGTGTCGCTTTTACTGGCACTACGGAGCTTTGGCTGGTATAGTGTCTGTATGTTGTTGTCACGGCCGAAGCAGCAACTAAACCGAAGAAGGCAAAGGTTTTGTCGGATACTGGTCGAGCGTTCGCTCGCTGGCGTGAGCTAGAGGAGGAGGAGGGACCGATGCTGACTTGGCCGTCATGCTGTCGGACTAGTAATAGCTACATGATTAGAAGGACAAAATCATCTTTTAGGATAACTATCCTAACGACTACAGGCTGATAGTCATGTTTGTTTATGTATTTATTTTTCTGGTGAAAGTGTCTTGCCTCAGGCTATAATGCAAATCGATTTTTCAAATGTGCAGATTCATCTATGGTAGCTTGATATTATAATATTGACGATATATGGCTATTACCTACCACACAAATATTGAATTGAATTAGCATATCCATTATGTAAAACAGTAGCCAATAGGCTACTATAATGACGCTGGCTTGTAAACGTGAGCTACGCGATCTTTTGGCGTTTGAAAAAAATAAAACCCATGAAATTATGTTCATATGACATGCTGACATATATGCCACTGTACCTGGGATGAAGACATTTCACACGCAGTCAGTCTGAACCCAAGACGTGAGGACTCCTTCTGCAGAGTTCGGGGGTATCAACAAAGGCACGTATATCCCCTGGTGTAACCATGACAGATTTTACGGCAGTAGTAGAAGACAATACTGTTTCCTAACTGTAGGGGGACCCCGAGAGCAAAAGCTACCTGGTGTTGCTTTAATGTACCAGATGCAGTTACTCAGATTTACTACATTTTTTAGAGTGTACCCTCCTCCTGTTTGCATCTGTAGATTTCTACTAAATTCACCAATTTAGATTTCTAAATTTCAGGGGGAAAGACTCTTGATGTAAGTCATTAACTGGGGACGTTCTGTATGCAAATTAGGCGTCAACTAGTTAAAATGCGCACTGTTTCCCAACTGTAGGGGGACCCCGAGAGCAAAACTACATGGTGTTACTTTAAAATTCAATAAATGTTGTTTCATTTGCTTTTCCTTAAAAATAAACCGTATCGTTTCCTTTTTTTATGTCATGTCCTTTACCCTGGACGGGGTGCAACATTTTCCATAACACGCTAGCATTCTGCTAATGAACGCTGATTGGTCAGTGAAGGACTGATTACGACCAGAGATGCCGCTTGATGGCATCGTGCCATCCAAAGCGGGACCAGAAAGTGCAGAGCGCGAAAGCACCAGAGTGACAGAAGGATTGCCGTAAAGCAGTATCTGATCGTACGATGTGTATGACCTCATTGACATTTTAAAAGACTTTTTAAAGCAAATAAGTGACTTTAAAAAATCTAACACCCAGCAATGTGTAATTTCTTTGCATCTCCTTTCAAATCCAACATTCAAATTACTAGACAACAAATTATATCCTGAGAAAAGTGGATTTGAGGGGTATTGCTCCATAGACCTCCATTCATTCTGCTCTCGTCCTGTGAGCGCCCTCATGTGGAGCCAGAGTGGAACTGCAGCCAGTTCAGTAGCCGGAAGTCTACTGCGAGTGGCAGTTCTCCCCTTATTAGACATTCTCTGGTGAAACCCAAAATACAAGGGATGCACAAGTGTGTATACAAAATGAAAAGTTACACAGTATGAACCAAGCTTTAGAGGGCTGGTATCATCAAGCTTCCAAATACCCATGCATGTGTCAAACCACTTTAAATCTTCACACGTGCGTACTTCAATCGTCAGACACTGCAATTCACACCAGACACTGCTCAGCCACCCTGAACACTGAACTCAACTGCCCCACGCACCGAACACTGAACGCTGCACACCGAACACTGAAATAGCCACTTCATAATTCACTGCAGCTGTCGTTCATCAACACGGGCGGCCATGACAGGTCACCGGAACCGGCCTGATGTTCCGCCGGAACTGTTTCCCCAAGGGAACTCGTTCCACTTCTTAAGGTTCCCATTCGTCACTCCGTGACATCAATGTCGGTAAAGATAGTGGCAAAAAGATCTGTAGACGTGTGCAGAGGGATCTGTGAATGCCGTGATCTGCAAACACAGATTCAACACTTGCATGCTGAGCTTTGCACAGAATGTGTAAGAATGTCTTTTTACAGTGGTTTGAAAATACAAGTTAGACTGTTTGTTAGCAAATTGTGAGGAGGGAATTTGTAGATTTTTTTAATGGGAAAAAACACAGAAACAGTTGTGCCAAAATTCTGAAAACAAATGCAACACAATCTACACACAAATAATGACCCTCATGCGCAGACAAATCACTTTGCATTCATTCAAATTCTGGTTGTCAAGTACAAGTCACTGATTTCTATTTGTGAATTATAAAAAGTTTGTTTGTGGATTTTTTTATCTATTTGTAGATCTTGTTTTACATTTGCAGATTATGAGGAGTTTGTTTGCAGATTTTAAATTTATTTGTAGATCTTGTTTTGCGTTTACAAATTGTAATATGCATTTTTGACTCCGTCTCTTCATTTTCAATGATTATGGCATTATTTTGTCACAACAGTGAAACAATAGTGTCAGAATTCTGAAAACAAATGTGACACAATCTACAAACAGAACATGATCTTCACCTGCAGACAAATCACTTTACATTCATTCAAATTCTGGTTTTCAAGTACAAGTCACTGATTTCTATTTGTGAATCAGGATGTGTTTATTTGTGGATTTTTAACATTTTTTTAGATCATGCTTTATATTTGTGGATCACAAAGAGTTTGTTTGAGGACTTTGTATCTATTTGTGGATCTTGTTTTACATTTGCGGATCATGAGGACTTTGTTTGTGGATTTTTTATCTATTTGTAGATTGTGTCTTCCCGAAGCACTTCCCCTCGGGGGAATCCCTGCCGCCATTTTGAAGTGTGTTCCACTTCGTGAAGTGGACGAGGGAAGTTTATATGGACAGACCCTTACTCCCTCGATTTTGACCGGGGGAGCGAGTATACTTCATATGTTCACTTCAGGCACCTATATATCCCACAATGCAGTACGATTGTGATGTCACCACAGATCTCGTCTAATCACCACCACAACAAACAACTCTATGATATATTAATTATATATATTTTTATTTAAAACAACCCAAACACACCTTAATACATTTGAATGCTGCTTTAAACAAATTCTTAAAGGGATTTAAAAATAATAATAATACATCAACTCCACAGCTGACTCCAAGTGATTGAAGTGATCAAGGGCTTTTTTTTTGTAAGCTAGAGAGAATGTTTCCCGAATGTTCCCTGCAGGTTATTTGTGGTTAACTGAGTTGTTGCAGGAATTCAGCATAAGGGATACAATGTAAGCGATTTGAGATTAAAATAAATTGATAAAGCACGCTAAAAATGTAACCGTTCACAACAGCCGAAAACTTTCTACAGGCCTCCAGAGAAATCAAGTGTTTGCACAATTTAAAGAATTAAATTGTGTTAAAAATATTCACCCAAAATGTGATCAGTTAGTTCCACAAGCCAGAGAAAAGATTACATTACCATTATCAGGCAGCAGAGGGCGCTCATGCACAATGTTTTTAGTGTTTAGCTGTAATCATTTTCCGTGAAGGCCCCAAAACTGCATTCAGGTCTTGATTCTGCAAATTGTTTGCAAAAACAAAAGAAACGAGACTAAGTTAATGCAGGGGTTTCCAATCGTTTACATCCACGGACCAAAACTATGATCATCCTCATGTGAGGGTTTCTATTGAGGTTAGGGTAGCCATTTCCATAACACCAAAAAGGAGGACACTTTGCAGCATTTAGTGAGGCAAGAATAATTGCATAGGACTCTGGTGTACTTGCAACTACAATATCATATCGATGGTATCATGATACAGTGATTCTGAAATAGCTTACTCTATTCATTGCCAGACAATTTGATCTACGATATAATCTTGATTTAGATTATCTACCTAGAAAAAAATTGAGTATTGTGCATTTCAGTAATTCACCTTAAAAGGTGAAACTAATATATTATATAGACTCATTACATGCAAAGTGAGATATTTCAAGCCTTTGTTATAATTTTGATGATTATGGCTTACAGTTTATGAAAACCTTTTCACAAAATTCTTATTTGAATTTGGGGTTTTCAGCTGTAAGCCATAATCATCAAAATTATAACAAAGGCTTGAAATATCTCACTTTGCATGTAATGAGTCTATATAATATATTAGTTTCACCTTTTAAGGTGAATTACTGAAATAAATGAACTTATGTTAATTTGTAACCTATGACCTGTTACACAGACCTATGTGTAGCTCACAGTATTTGTATTTATTCAAGACGTTATCAAGGCCTCGGGATACCTCCCTGAAATGACTTTTTGCATGTTGGGATTGAACCACCATTCAGGGCCATTGCTTAAGGTTGTGCCGGGGGTGTCTGGACAACCACTGGACGACGTGTACTCGTCACTACCCTGAAGCGCAAATCAGCCTTTTACATGTCAACCGCCCGTTGGAACGTCTCAGTCTTCATCGAGCAAGGATATGAGTATTGCCTTTAATTCACCCCAGCTAAATCAGATACGTAATTATTCAACCTACAACTAATGTGATATTTATCTGTCTAACTGAAGGGACGGAATAACGTTAACTGATAATTCATGCAGTTTGCGTATCGAAAGTATCGATACACGAATAAAAATATCGATCCTACAGTGTTTTTTTATTTATTTAATTGAATGCGTACAATATGCATTGAATTGGATGAATAACCTATGTTAGTGGATCATTTTGCAGTAGATGTGCTCCTACAGTATCTATTACGTTGGGATAAACTGAGGATTCAATTGCAAGTGAATATGATGTCACGGGGTGACTTTTTCCTGGGGCGGAACCATAGTGGCGGAACCATAGTGGCGGAGATTGGTTCCGCCCGGATCAAACACCACCACTTCCGGTTCCCTTCCTGGCTCCAAAATCAGGGTTAATCGGCGGCAGGTGCACCAATGAACAGCGCGATCTCCAGATTGGATGAAGGGGAAGCAGGAGGAGCATAAAGAGGGCTTCCAGAATTCAGTTGGGGTCAGTTGTTGCAGCGGTCATACACAGCCGCAGCTGTTAGTTCCGGGTCGGGCTCAAGCCAAGCGTGGTGGTAACTGCTTCCAGCCGTCGCGGCGAGAGGATCTGGGCATCTGGGCAAACACAAAGAGGAAGAAAAGAGACGGGGCTGAGTATAATACAAACCGTGTTTTGCATTGTGATTCAAGTGTCAAGTGTGTGTCCTCTACTGAGAAGTTACATGCAGGACAGCTTCCCGGAAGTGCTGATAAACGAATCCCTTCGGGAGAGAGAGCACAGCAGCCAGGACGCGAGCCGAACACTGCAAGAGAAAACAAGACGAGAACACGGGTTGGTCAACGTGGGAGTACCCTGAGAAACTTATGCAGTAGAAAATTCATCGGAAGTGTATCTGTGAGCTTTGTGAAGTTGGATTTAGGAACACGAGTGGCCCCACTGCGGAGAGTGAGTGTGGGAAAGCCAGCGACAGTGGACAGGAAAGACGCCGGGGTGGTGCGGCAGCGACGTTCTCCCTGGCTGGTCCTTCGCTATAACAGCGCTTCAGCGATTCCCCCCCGAGATAAACGACGTGGAAAAAGTGGTCTCTGGACCTTAAGTGCACCTGGACTGTGTGTGGAGTGCCGTGGGTGAGTCAGTGTCTTGACTGTGAGAGTGTACACTTGGAATTTGCCGTGTGGTGCTGTGTTGTGTGCGTGTTGTCACAAAGACCACTTTCCAGGCCGACCCACCCTCTGGGGAGGACAAGATCCCGAAGCTGGCGGAGCCACTAGCCCATAGATTTATGCTGTGAACATCACCCTACCCTCTGTCTCTACGACGATTGTACGATCGGAGCCAAGTAAGAACCCCTTGAGTAACTGTGTTGATACGTGGCTGTGTTGGAGGAAATTGTGTGTGTGCAGTGCCTGAGTGGAGAGGAGGGAAACGCTCCCGCACGCTCTGAGCAAACGTGTCCCGGGCGGATATACTTACTCCAGTCCCCCTGGATTTTAGCCCCTTCACCTCCCCCTCCCATATTTTAAGTAAATTAATAAAGAGTTGTATTTTAAAATTCCATTCCAGTGTCCTCGTTCTGTCTGGTCGTCTGGGGTATCCCTGGGAACCTCCCCGAGGTGGAGATCAAGGGAGGGGCGGTACTCACGTGGTCCGCTCCGACCTGTGACATATACATTTATTCAAGCAAAAGTGAGAGTTGTAGAACAGGGTCAGCTGTGGAAGTGGTGTTCTGAAAAGTCTGAGCCTTGGCAGCGCAGGGACTGAATGGGCAACCCAGATCCTCCGTGGTGGTGAGTGAATAGAAGGGGAATCCAACCTCTGCAGAACCAGGAAGGGAAAGACGTCGTACGATCCTCAGGGAAGACGGGCAGAGCGATCGCAGAATCCAACTCAAAAACCACCAGAGACACAAGACCCAGGCATGAGACCGGACTAGGGCCACATTTACACATAGCCGGGTATTTAGAGAAACGAATATTTCCCCCCCCTCCGTTTTCAATAATAACATCGTGCACACAACCCGCATAAATACGCCGTCGAGCACCTTTATAACTATGCTAAACCTATGAGCGGCAGTGTAGGGAGAAGGATAAAGCCATTCAAGCCAATCAGAATCCTCAGAATCGACAAGAGAGAACCTAAAACCCCGTTTCTCCCAGTTGACACGACAACACATAACCGGCGTTTTCAGAAATCTCCACTTTGGCCGGAGTTTTTAGAAATAATCGTTTTCTGGGATAAAAACGGCGTTTTCGTGTAAATGACAGGCCAAACCGCAGGGAAATATCTGAGTTTTCCCATCGTGTAAACGGGGCCTAGGACACAGAACAAAACCCAACGATCTGACAAACACAAGACGAATGACAGTGAGTATAAATAGACACAGATGATGAGTGGCAGCTGGCGCTGATAATGAGCTGAGTGGTTATCAGCGGCCACACACACACACACACACACACAGAGTGAGCCAGTGAATTAATGAACCGTGACTGTATCACATTCAAATCCAGACTCAAAACACTTCTGTTTAGCTTTGCATTTACTGAATGAGCACTGTGCCACTGTTCGTCCGACTGTTTTACTTTATTTTTTTATTCTAAACTGTTTTAATTATTTTTATTTATTTTTATTATATATATTTCTTCTATGTAAAGCACTTTGAATTACCACTGTGTATGAAATGTGCTATATAAATAAACTTGCTTTGCCTAGTATAACTATTTTCTTGCTCATCTGAACACATACAAATGCTGCAAGTCAGAAGCAATCAATAACAGAGAGCGTTCACACACTGCCGACAAGGCATTCGAACAGCGCTGCGTTTCCCAAAAGTGTCATAAGAAACCATTGATGCTTTTGGGAAACGCACAGAACACTGCTTAACAGAAGACAGAAAAGCATCATATATTTGAGTTATTTCAAAATAAACTAATTGAAATTGTAGCCTACATAGTTTGTGCAATTAAATTGTTTTAAGTTGAATGTTAAAAGTTCAAACTGATGTTCTATTCTGTATCTAGTTTTAATATAAATCATACTGTCAGAATAAAAAGGTTGCATTTTATGGGTGCAACAACCTGCAGTAAAATATTGTGCTAGTACTAGTATTGAACTACAAGAAGCAATACAGTTGCAAGCATTTGATTACAGTTATGTAAAGCATCTGATGGGACAGGTACGTTTCGTTTCGTTTATTATTTTTTTTCAGGCAATGACACAGAAAAAAAAGTACAAGGTAGACAAATATAGTTAAATCATATAGTAAAACAAAACAAACAAAAAAACAGAACATACTATATTTCAATATGACGGTCGAATTCTGCCTGAAAGGGAGTGGGAAGAAGAAAACTTATTTAATCCCACCCCAGTTCCCCTTTTAGTAATTAATACATTAAACTTCACTGTTACTTTGCTCACGGATTGTTTACTAATATTATATCATGATGGTGTTTCCATAGGTAACAAGTATTTATTATACCAACAGTGTATACCAATAATGTAAGGAGAATAAACAATACTAACATGGTAATGGACAAAATACCAACGATGGTAATGAACAACATACCAACGATGGTAATGAACAATATTTATTTTCTTTATAAGAAATATAACAATACGTCCTAGAGATCTGGTGACAACAGCTGTGCAGGGGGGGCCCAATGTTATTTTTTTGTCATGGGGCCCAAAATTCCTGGCGGCACCCCTGAGTGGTGTCGCCCATCCCTAGCCTCTGGCATAACCACATACCCTATGCTCAGCAGGTCTGAATTCGTTCCACTGTTTTCATCTGTACTGCAAGGAAACCCACCCTCATCCGGAATGCAGAATCCCTGACAACATTCAAAAGACAGCTGAAAACTCATCTCTTCCTTAAGCACTTAACCTCTTAAAAATAAAAAAATCTTTAATTTTCCTTTAACTCTCCCTTGTCTGGCTTATGCTACGCTTAACAATGCCTGAACTGTGTATTTTGAGCACTTCTTGTGGTGTTTTTGCCTCTTCATGATGACTCGCTTGCTTTATTGAAAGAGAAAAGAAAGTTGATAGATGGTAAGAAGATTGAAAGAGAAAAGAAAGTTGATAGATGGAAGTCGTAAGAAGATTGAAAGAGAAAAGAAAGTTGATAGATGGAAGTTGTAAAAAGATCCTTTTAAAAGAAAGTTCTATAATAGCTACCGGTTGATGTAAAATACGTCCGACTGTTTGCACTGTATTTTATTTTTTTTTATCTTCCAAACTGTGATTCAGGAAGATTTTATTCATTTTTAGGGCTGTCTGATTGGAAGAGATTTTGAAGGGGAACGGGAGAGCTTCACTCCGACGAGGCGAGTGAAGATTATCTATACTATGGAGAGTATAGAGGTTCGCTGTTTGTTTAAAACAGCAAAAGTGAAACGTGTTCTGTGGGGGCCCCACTGGGCAATACTGGTGTAAGACACCACCCCAGCAGAGGACGTCCCTGGATTGTAGGTCCAGTGGCACCGCAAACCTGCTCAATCACTTCCATCTCAGACACGGTTTTAATTATTCTTATTTCTTTTGATTATTTTAATTTCTTCTATGTAAAGCACTTTGAATTACCACTGTGTATGAAATGTGCTATATAAATAAACTTGCCTTGCCTTATTTCTCATTTGTAAGTCGCTTTGGACAAAGGCGTCTGCTAAATGACTAAAAATGTAAATGTGAAATGGTTTAAGGAAAAGGGGAAAAAAATCGTTGAAAACCCAGTTTTACAGGAATGTAGCCGTTTATGGGAAATTGTCACATCTATCTTTATCTCTTGCAGTAATGCAGGGAATGAGAAAATAGTTGCATCTTCAGTTTCCAAATGCTGCATTGCATGTGTGGCAGGTCAATTAAATTTATCCTGCCTGCAGGTGGCTGATTGATTAATTTGAGCTTGTCCTATCAGTGAACTGTAGTAGCGCATATAAACCAGCTGGTTAGAGTGTTTGGTGTCACGAGGCACCGCCCCTTCCCGTGTCGTCATTTTCCGTCGTCATTCAGGTATGTTGGATGTTGTAAGCTGGTCGATCAATGGCATACTGTAGCTAACATTAGCTTATTTCCAGGGCGACATGCAAGTTATCACGGCTGGCATTCGGCTGAGGTTGTAGCCTACCCTGGATGGTCAAAGCATGGGTGTTGATGCTTCCCGCCAGTAATGTTTAGTTATCGCCGATGTGCATGCTTGCTGTCCATCTGATAGACGAGACGAGTTTTCAGCCCACATGCGTGTTTGTTGCCTGACTGAGTTGGTTCCCAGAGATCGCACTTATAAGGTATGTGTTTTAAATGTTTGCCTTTGTATTAAATGGCGTTCTGTTGAGAGAAACTCGATTTTATTAATTGTTAGCAGTTAAATCATAGAGTTTCTGAATGTTTATTTTTTAATTTAATAGATGTAATAAGGACCGATTGGTCGTGTCTGCACCACCGATTAGTTTCCGTGCGGTTGACTGCGTGGGACTACTTCCGGAGGCGTTGCTGCTTTGCTGCTTTTGCTGTTGCTTTGCTCCATTTGTTCTGCTGTGGACAAAGGACTGAAATCGCTGTCCTTTGTGTTAATTTTAGTGTGTGTGCATCCCTGTGAGCCCTTTATTTCAGGGATGTTTCTGTGTCTTGTGTGACCAGGAAAGTTTCTTTTTCATTTGTATTAGTTTTTATTTTGTATTTTGACTCAGAAGGTAATCTGGTAAACTTAAAACTGTGAATATCTCTACTTCAATTTCTGTCTCTTGGAGTGACAATTCTGAGTGTTTCAACAGTGACAATTTTGAGTGTTTCAACAGTGACAATTTTGAGTGTTTCAACAGTGACAATTCTGAGTGTGTTTCAACAGTGACATTTCTGTTCCAGGAGCTGAGTGCACAAAGCAGGGGCGGATTGTTGGTGGTGGTCTCCCTCACGAGTGTTGTGTGCTGAGTGTTGTGAGTGTGTACTGGTGTGAGTGTATATCCACAGGTGTACGCCAAAAGGTGACTTGTTGTGGAGGCCTTACGTGCCCTTATCCACTGCTCTGCCTCGGCTCCTGTCCCTCTGACTCAGGTCGCTCCATGTGTGTTTGTTGAACCACAAAATTGTCTACATTGAGTGCTGTTGATGTATGTGCATTTTTATATTGATTATTTATCTATAATAAAACAAATTTTATATTTTTGTACCCACGTCTCCTGCCGTCTTACTGTGGACGAACCTGTGTTTCCTTAAACAAATTGTATTTTATTGTCCCTGGCAAGATTCCAGGGTGGCGTAGTCGTTAGCAGAGATAATTTATGCTTAAAACCATTCCACCTATGCTCGTGCCGCTACACATGCATTATGAAACCGTTCTAAAGCACAGGTTGAAGATCCAAACACAGCTTTTTATTTAATTTGTTATTTTTAACCTTTAATAATACCAGCTGATAGGGCTCTCTGTGTGTTTACACCAGTGGTGGGCCGTCAGGGCCAGCAAGGCCTTCTCTGCAGGCCTAAACACTATCAGAATCACTGACTTACACTTTAATATTTTTTTTTCCATGAATGAGTATTCAATTATTCCCAATAGTCCATTCTCTTAATGTCATAGCTTCTCTATTGGTTTCGCTGCTTCCAGTAGTGTATTTATTTTAGCACTTTTATCCAATAATTTTTCAGCCATCATGTGTTGCCATGGCCAAATATATCTGCCTCGAGGCCTTCAGAATCGATAGTGCGGGCGCCTGTAGCTTAAAATGAATGGAAATGAAACTGTTGCTTTAACCAATCAGATAATCAGTCAGATTTAATCAGCCAATCAGATTTCGATTACACTCCAGCAGGGCCATCTAGCAGGCGTACAATAACGTCAGCATTTTCTCGTCCTTTGATTGGATGGTCAGAGCGCGTACTACTATTACTGGCAGTCAGAGCTAGCTAACCGCATCTGTAGCGAACTGCATAAACTAAAATATATTCCTGTAGATTTAATAGGTTTTAATCCACCTACAAATTAATGTTTCTTTCCTTCCTCGACCGCCAGCAGGTTCAACGTACAGGAAAAAATCCCTTATCCAGTTTACGCAGAGTCACGGATCTCTATCGATCAGTCCGGGTAAAAACAGAACTGACTGCAATGTACGCCAGGACTGATTTTGAAGGCAAAAGTACCGCTGATCTCATTGATTTCGTTCACAAATCTGTGTGAGAGCTTGTGTCGGCTGTAACGGTACACATCGTCATGTTTAGCGGTGACTGTCTTTGTGTCCACTGCTTCTGTCGAACAGACACTCTCAGCACTAAAGCCAATTAAAACTAATGCCAGAAATACGACGGGACAGACTCGACTTTCAGCATTAGCCAGCCTTGATAGGAAAGACTTATTGTTGGAACTGAAACGCACAGATAACCTGTACAACCAAGTAACTGAAGTCTTTTTGAGGAAAGAATTTAGGAAATCAGTAGTTTTGGTGAGTATAATGCCTTTTTTGCCTCCGTTTTTTCCGTGGTGAATTTGATTTTCTTCTTAATTTTTCTTGTAAATGTATGAAAGAATTTTTTTTATTTTCAAACATTAATACTATTGTAACCCTTGAAGGACAAGACAAGGGAGTCTCTGTTTCTGAACTTATAATCGGAACACAAGGAACACTAACACAAGCCGAACTCGCTCGTTTCTCTCTACCCTGCCTTTCCCGAACTCCCCGCATTAACCCATTAACTGCCGGTGCAAAATAAAAACATACATTTCATAACAATTATAGAGAGTCCGTGCACTGCTACACTATTAAAAGTTATTAATTCAGGTAGGACACCACTGAAGGCCTAGGTGTGAAATGCACGGCCCGCCACTGGTTTACAGCATTAGGTGAGATAAAATAAACGTGCATCTACTGTAATATTTATCCAAATGAGTCAATATTGAATCAAATTTGGAATCAAATCACAAGAATTGAAATCGTGAAATTTGTCAAGCAATAACAAAAACAGTAGCCTACCAGTCATTGTACCATGTGAACATTGCAACATGTTGTCACTAAACTTAATAAAATTATGTTTAGTTACCAAATGTTTTGACAATCACAATTACACTTATTGTGATGCAAGTTGTTGTTTTTTACACAGCGTTACTTAATAAACTAAATAAGATGAAAATGAGCAGAAATTTCACACCTAGGCCTTCAGTGATCTCCTACCTGAATTAATAACTTTTAATAGTACTCTCTATAATTGTTGTGAAATTGCTGTTTTTATTTTGCACCGGCAGTTATACCAAACCTACTGATAATTTTATACACAAAATCCATCCTAATTTCTATCCTCAAGAAGAAGACTTTGTGTAGCGCCTCCTTCAGGTCACCAGGACACCACGGCCTAATGGGCACCCAGGTGAGTCATACAAGAGAATACGTGGACCAGTACTCTAGGTTCGTAGGGAGCAGCAGTGAGAGATTAAATTAACAGACAGACAACAAAGGTAAATTAGAATAATGTTGCAACATTTATATTAAAGAAAAAAATGATGGATGAAATTAATTAACGAATTTTGTCTCTTTCAGGGAAACAAATGGCAGAAAAGAAAAATGATCAATTGAATAACAATGAAATTACTGATTGTCAATAAATGCAGGAAAAATAAACAATTAAATAAATTGGTTTTGGGGTATTCTCTGTTAGAATTATTAATTATTTATCCCCTTTTAAAGGGTACTTAAACCAACTTTTTTTTCAGTTAACCCTCTGGGGACCTAGGTGTTTTTGGGGCTCTTGGGATGTTTTGAAATGCCCTGACATTTGTGCTTTTTTCAGTTATTTATAAACATGTTAATGGCAAAGGTGTAAATTCACTCTATATAGCACAAACAGGGCTACCATAATATGTGAGCAACATGTATGTACATGTTTGTATTTTTAAGAGAATAATGTTTATGCGTGGTTATTGAAAAAAATAAAAATGAAAGTTGCTGAAATAGACCACAAAACGCATACTAAATATGTGTTCACAAGACTTTTGACTAATGGATGTTATCGCTTCGAGTTCTGGCTTCAAAATGATGTGAAAAACATCCTGCCTAATCGTTCACTTAAAACAATACATTGATTTAAACTTTGTAAGACCGAGGTTTATGCATGGGTGTGGTGATGGCCCATCAATATTAATGAGATTCAGACCCAGGGTGTGACAGACACTCCCCCAATGGCCCATCATGAGGCAAGCCTAAACAAAGTGCTTTGAACCTTTTTTGTTTTTTCATCTGTTTTATTGTAATTCCTCTATGTGGAGGAACTAAATAGATTCATCAAGAGAGCTAGTAAATTCAATTTAAGAGGAACTGAAGTCTTTCAGAAACCCGAGTTTAGAACTAAATTAAAGGAAAGATGTGTCTCAATACAAGGTGTCAGTCTGTGGAACAATCTAAATAGTGAAATTAAAACTTCAACATCGTTTTTTGTTTTTAAGAAGAGTGTAAAAGCATTACTAATAGAAAAATATAATGCATCAATTTAGCAGGAAATGTGATATTTGATTTATGTCTTTGTATATGTGTTGCAAAGTAGATGTGTGTTGTAAGCGCACCTCTTTGGAATTGTAATTTAACTTATGTTGATAAGGGGCAGATATTATAAGTTTATCTTCTTTCTGCTCCTTTTCATTTCTTTTCAAAAGAATGAAATAAAAATATAAATGAAAATGAAAAATGAACTAAATGTTCAACTGAAGACACAAGTGAACATTACATGCCTGGCATTTGGTGTGTCCTGCTTTTTACCAAGCTGTCCTTTGCAAAGCACACAAATCTTGCGACCAACTGTGTAAAAAGGAATATTTAGCAAAACTGCAATGGAAACAGTTTTTGCGCATTTACAGTCACCTGACTTAGAAGACGCGGTGTGTTTGGGATCCGTGTACGCAAATAATAATAATAATAATAATTTTATTATAACATTTATTAGGCTACATATTTAGAGACGCTTTTATCCAAAAAAGGAACAAAGCAATTCGTCAAATGTCATTCATAATACGGGTTAGACTGCATGGCACGGAGCCGCGGACGAGAACACTTGCATTTTCCTATCAACAGTGGAAACAACTTAAAATACTCTTATCATTTCTGGTCATACAGAAAATAATAATACATTATTCGCAACTACTTGTATTTGTGTAAACTCACAATAACAAGAAAGCATTGTGCTTTTGTAAAATAAAATAAAACAATCAGGCGCGCTTTCATGATCTCCGTGAACTGGAGCGCGAGAACAGAAACAAAATATAGCCTATGTAGCCTAAAGCTTGAAATGTCCACTTTAAAACGAACAAATTCGAATCTAAAGCTAATACATTTTGATTATGTAATGCGTATGAAAGGAGCATTTCTCTCTAAAAGCGCATCTGCTTAACAGCGGAGATGGAGATGTTTTTAGCCGACTTAGAAAACAATAGTTTATTAATAATATTAACGGCTCTTCTCATTCAGCATCCTACCTACCAGCATCCATCCTACTTACTCTTTCTGATTTCTGACAGTGTTGCTAAGCGCACTCCGAGTTGCAGGCGTAGGTAGTGATGAAGCTCCATTCCTTTTAAAAAAGTTGAAGAATATTGTGTCGTGCCATCTTCCCAACGCGCAGGTGACTGAATGATGAAACTCAAAGCATTTGCTTGGGGGCGTTTACCTGTTTTGCATAGATGGCTTAACACATTATCTTGTGAATAGCGCGCTCCGCGAGTAGGCGTGAACGAATTAAAGTTAATGAGCTCGTAATGAGCTCGACTGGAATCGCTCTCTTTTCATACAGATTACAGAAGCTGAGAATATTTGTTTTTTATATAAATTACTTCATTTGAAAGATGCGATCTCAAGCTTTATGCCCGTGGGTAAGTTTGCCTGTTTGACTGAATTTTCGCGGAGTTACAGATCATTTTCGAACGCGTTTCAAATTGGAGTTCATTGACAGAGAGAGTGCAGAACTCGCATCATGTTAATTTTTCTTTATTTGGCAAAAAGCAAAACACTTTATTTTTATTGTGAGTATATAGAATAATAATAGAAACTGAACAGGATTGATTGATGTGTAACACGAAAATGAAAGATCAATTTTGCATTGCTAAAAAAAAAACACAAGCAAAACGCGCGGGCGCGTTCTTGGTCCCCAGAGGGTTAATGATCTGTAAGAATGGGGCTTCAGAAATGCTGTTCATTGATTTGAGTAAATTTTTCAACATTTGGGTATAAAGTGTTTTAATTTTTAAATATATGGTGTAAAAACGTCTGAGTGCTGCCCTCTTCAGGTTAAACATAATCTCCTGAAGTAGGGTACCCTGTGACGTAGTGAACTCTGTGACGGTACTCTGCCACGCCCTTGGTGCGAGCTCACCACGCCCTTGGCAGCCCCTGGTATAAAAGCATCTGGTTCCATCAAAACCACTGTAGCGAGTCAGGAGTTGGAATTACGAGTATTGAAAACGACCAGGATAGTGTATATTAGCATCTAGTTAGCATAGCATTTATATAGTTATTTATTTTGTGTAGCCTAGGTAGTTTATTAGCATAGTTGTTAGTGTTGTTAGTATTGTTAGGGACCGTTCGGTATTTATAGAATGGACCACCGGAGGAAAATAGGGGAGGGTCATGTCTTTTTATTCTTTGTTGAGGGGAGGGTCATCCAACTTTTTTTAGTCTAGGGGGAGGGTCACCCAAATTTTTTATTGTATTTTGTATTCATGAAAGCAGCTAAATTTTCAAGTGGCTTGTTTGGTGCATATTTTTCCATGTAGCTCTCTCAGTCTCGGCCCCCCATCGCTAGCAGATGGGTCTGACCCAACAAAAATCGTTTGAGCGTATGCGCCCAGAAAAAGTGCATCATGTCAGAACAGAACACCAATGAAATGTTTACCCGGTAGAGCTTTAAAGCACGAGCAAATAATGAACTCTTGTGATTGCGAGTGCAGTGTCCTGTGAGTGTAACTCTACCGCTGTGAAGTATCGTCACTGACATGAAGCTGGAATATAGCTGACTAGCTCAAAGGTTTCACATTGCCTAGCAACTAAATATTCAGCAAGCTCGAAACGGAATAGTATATGTGAAACCACACCAAATCTACGCTAGAGGCTAGCTTTAGGCAAGTGCTGCGCAATGTTAAAATACTGTTTGCCAGACCATACTTTTTTTTTAAACACCCCTTCAGAAAAGGAAAGAAAAAACAAACAAAACAAATAAACAAAATGTACAATAGACCTTGGAGGTACAGTATAATTCTTAAAATTACAATAGGGGAAAAGCAGCAATTACACCCAGAAGCACTCAGTTTCTGCAACAAATCACAAACATACCATAAGCACACATAGCATAAAACCAACTGCACAAGTTTCTTTCTATCTGTGTTGTCCTTCCATGGGTTACAAAATAGTGTTTACACTGTATAATATCCCACTTAAACATACCACACATAATAATATATAACATAGCCATATAATATATAAATTACCCCCAGCAATAATTCAACACGTTTAAGCAGGGAAGACACAACCAAATAGCACAGTACATCCCACATTAATGAATAGCTACCTTGCACTAAGGGTCCCCGCTCTTAGTTGCATTAACCCTCTGGGGTCGGCAATCACGCCGGCGTGATCTGCTCGCTTTTTTTCTTATCAGTGCAAAAGAGATTCAAAATACTCTGTTGGTTTTGATCTTTACATCATTCGATCTAGTTAAGTTTCTATTTTTTTTGTGTATACTCACAATAAAAACAAAGTGTTGTGTCTTTCGCCAAATAAAGAAAAATAAACATGATGCGAGTTCTGCCTTCTCTCTGTCAGTGAAGTCCATTCTGAAACGCGTCCGAAAATGAACTGTAACTCAGCGAATACTTGTCACTCAGGAACGAGAGATTTGTCTTTATGAAGCTAGAATTCTCTTCTTTTAAATTAAGTAATTTATATTAAAAAACAAATATTCTTAGTTTATGTAATCCGTTTGAAACCAAGGAGAGGCGCAGTTTCTCGTTCTCGCTTCATTATTTTTAATGAGCTGAGGCCGCCACGCCCCCCGGCGCTATTCACATGGTAATAGTTTAGACCAGTGGTTCCCAACCTTTTGTTGTCTGAGACCCCCTTTTTCCCAAGAAAATATTTTAGGGCCCCCTTTACATTTAATGATATTATCGCTCTTGTAAGCTTGCAGCAAGGATGACAAAATATATTGTTTTCAAACAAACGGTATGTTTACTATAACCAGATATGTTTATGCACAAATAATAGCCTATAATATTGAAAATACAATAACAAAAACATCAGTAGGCCCTTTGTAATTTAAAAACGTAAGCCTATCAATTGGCCCTATTTCAAATGCAATAAAAATATTCACACTGGTGTGTAGGTTAAAAAAGAAAGAATATGCTATTACTAAATGACTGCTGTCTGGGGCCTCAATACTTGCATGTTATTTGTGAGGCTTTATCAATGTGAGGCTTTATTTTTGACGCTTTTAGCGCTATATCGAGCGACAATAAACTTGCGTTTAGTAACAGAATAATGCGTCTTTCGGAAGAACATTGTAGCCGGAACTACTTCTCTCTGTGTACGTCTATGACAAGTCACGCAGGCACTGGGCTACTCCGCAGCGGCAGCGATCCGAACCAGTGTAAAATAGTCTCAATGTAAACACTTATTATACGAGTACCAGTGGCTCAGGATAAGACAAAAACACGGATTAGAAAATGGATTCATGATGAACTCGCTCATTATATAAATAAATTATATTAAAAAAAAGTTAAGGACTTCTCATTGCTCAACTTTTCAAAATATGACGCGACCCCCCACAGAGCTCGCTGAGGCCCCCTTGTGGGCCGCGACCCCCCTGTTGGGAACCGATGGTTTAGGTGATCTATGCCTCGCACACGCCCCCCGATCAATGCCATGAAAACACAGAGTTTCTTCGTCAGACTCACTGATAGTTCATCGCGTTTTGAGGATGGCACGCTTCTCCGGTAAAGTCGTCCTCCAGATGATTATGGACAGCGAGGAAGAATTCACCTTTTCCTCAGAGAAACGGTTGCATCTCAGAAGACGAACGGCTCCATTTTCAACAGCGAATTGATCCAGCCGATGACACAAGTTCGAGTAAGTTGTTTAGTGTTATATCATTCTATTTCTGATTATATAGAACTCATATGAATTTTCAGACTATATTTTGCTTAGTTTTGGTTAGCTTTTGACATTTTACAGGAAAGATTGCCTTACAATATCCCTAACATTCGTGTATATGGTCGTGTAAACTGTTTCAATGTGATTACTCTCTAAACATATTTGTATTATATTTCACTCCGTTTTGATTAGCTTATAACACTGATTATCATGCTAAAAATACTGACTTTTGGGTTATGTAGCTTATTTGCAAATATCTGCTTAGGTGTAGGCTAAATATGATTTCGTGCAAATATATTTCAGCCTCCGGTAAAATGTGATAGGCTACGGTCTAAATACTAGACATTATATATAAATGTTCGGTTTTGTTTAGCCTATGACACTTATCTTGCTAAAATATTGTCACAGATGATTGTGAATACAGGTGTAAATGTTTGAAATGCTGTAAATGCGTGCGGTCTATATGGCCATCAACAGCTCGCGGTGACGCGATCTATGGCCCATAAATAGATATTTCTCCGTCCTATGGCCCATTAACAGATATATAGACTACATGCATTGCGCGTCCATACCCATTAATCGCCCATCTTTGGATAATGTATGCTAACAGTTGTTTTTATTTTTTTAGGAATGTGTTTGCATCACACTCTCCTTCACACACCATGTGGACATGGTTCCACAGACTGCGCGATTCCTGCCCGGGAAACTGGACCGCAACTGACCTCTGTTGACTCACATTCGCCCATGAGTCTGTTTGTAACAGTATACACTACCTTTCTTTCTTTTTTTTAAAGGATGTGTTAAGTTATATTGTTAGGAAAGATTTCTATTTTGAATAAATGCTTTTCTTTTTAATCAGTGAATCCTGAAAAAAGTATCACAGGTTATAAAAAAATATTAAGCAGCACAACGGTTTCCAACATTGATAATACCTGATTATTAAATCATGATATTAGAATGATTTCTGAAGGATCATGTGACACTGAAGACTGGAGTAAGGATGCTGAAAATTCAGCTTTGATCAAATAAATAAATTATATTTTAAACTATATTAAAATAGAAAATCATTATTTTAAATTGTAATAATATTTCACAATATTACTGTTGTTTGATCAAATAAATGCAGCCTTCTTCCAAAAATATTAAAACTGGTAATGTGTCCAAACGTTTGACTGGTACTATATGTTTATTTATGTACGGTAGCACTGTGGTCTTGTGAGGCACAATATTTAGTTCCTCCACATAGAGTAATTAAAATAAAACAGATTGAAAAACAAAATCTTTGAATCTCCTCTCATTCTCAGATTCTCCTCTCTGCCTCACAGCACCGTGATGGGGGCATTAGCCATGGATGGGGGAGTGTCTATTGTCTCCCCTCATTCATATTCATGGCCATCAACACCCCTACGCATAAAGCAGTGCTGGCACAAAAACTGACTTGCAAAGTTTAAATCATTATATTGTTGTTTTGTGAAAGAGTGATCAGAATGATTTTCACATCATTTTGTAGTAAACATTCTAGCCTACAAGAATGGTAACTCAAAAGTCTTGTGCCAAACTATTCAGTATGAGTTATATGGGCTTATTGCAGTGACAATTTTTTCCCCAAAACTTACTAACCACGCATAATATTTTTTTTCTATAAAATGCAAACATGTAACTTCCATTTTGCTCACATATTATTGTAGCAGAGTTTGTGCTGAATACAGCAGAATTATGAGTTGGCCAAAGGTATGTTGTAAGTAGCTGAAATAAGCACAAATGTCAGGGCATGTCAAAACATCTCAAGAGCCCCAAAAAACCCTCAGACCCCAGAGGGTTAACTACTGGTGCCCCGCTTGGCTACTAGGCTTCTCGTTTGAGACCAAGGAGGCTGAGAACGAGGAGGATAGCTCTGTTAAAGTGCGTCCTCGGTTACAGAGCTTCCTAAATTGCACGCAAGTCAATAACAGATGCTTACGTTCCCTTTTACAGCTACGAACAGCAATACATTGCTAGTATGAATGAAAAGCTCTCGTTGCTCCAGCTCACAGCTGAGAACAAGGAGAGAGACGTTAACGTGTGACTTAACTACATCAGTTCAAGGCATCATACTTTGTGTATTAAATGCTGCCTATAATAGGCGCTTACCGTACCTGCTGTCGGCTGAGAACAAAGGCGATGCGCCGACCAGTATGAATTAACTACTCTCGTCCAACTTTTAACAAGCTGTGCTTGGAAGATGAGAATTCTGATTCCTGTGTGAATAACTTTTACCACCTCGCACTTGACACACGCTGACCGGGCCAACCAAAACAATTCATCAACCCTGTACGCTGCTTTTATCTAATTCCTAGTTCCAACCGCACCCTATAGTACCTGCGTGGAAAACTAAGCAAAAGAGGTTAGCCTGCAACAGGCTCCCTCTGTAGGAAGGGAGTTGGTACAGATAGCCTACATAGGTCTTAACAAAAACACTTAAAGGTGAACTATGCAGGTTTTTTACCTTAACTGAACAGCTTCGGAGTCATTAGAATGGTTATATTACTTTTTTCGGGTTGAATGGTGGTCGTCTCGCACCCCCCATCGCATGTGAGCGGAAAAAACACACTTGCAACTTTGAGCCGGCGTGCCGCCGGACGCGGCGCCAGGAAGTATCGCGTGATATCAGGTCTCGCGATGTAGCGCATTGCTTTACGGAAAAAATAAATCTGCTAAAATTCTGTCAGTATTGCGCTCCCTCACGCTGTTCGAACCCAAATGAGGATGACGTTGTAAAGAATGTCCCGTCTACTGTGATGTCGTTGATCTACTAGCCTCTGGTATCTGAGAGTCGACAATACGTTTTTCGACAGTGTTGTAAAATATCTATTCCGAAGCTGTAGGGGGAGCTCTATAGAGAAAACTGTGAGCAAAAAGTGAGAATACAGCGAAGAAATTCCCGAAACTGCATATCCCTGCTTTAATCCGGTCACACATAAACCATGTCAAATGTAAGTAACATAACATTAATACCTGGTCGAATTTCTGGGAACTTTATAATAAAATTAATTGGTTTCACTTTATTTGGATGGTCCCTTTAACACATTCTGTTGTCTAGAAGTAACATTGCCCCTTCATGTCTACTAACTCTCATTAGAGTGTTAGTAGACCATTAGTAGACTGGTAGGGTTAGGGTTAGAATAAGTTGGCATGTAGTTGCAAAGTTACTTATAGTCAGTAGAGTGTCTGTTGGAGGAGCATCACAATAAAGAGTTTGCAGATATTAAGCAGACAGTCTACTAATACTCTAATGAGAGTTAGTTGACATGTATTTGCACACTTATAGTTAACAGAATGTTCAAAAGGGACCATCAAAATAAAAAGTGTTACCAATTCATTTTACATTCCTATGGCCAACTTTCTTTATTAAAAAATGATAACAGTTTATAATAAGGTTTCATAATAAAGAAAAATGCATGTGCCATGGATAAATAAAATGGAATCGCTACTGCACAATAAGGAAATTACTTTAATCAAACTATATTGTTGAAGAAAATAATACGAGAACAAAAAAGTGCTAGTTATTAATAATAACGCATCAATGTTTTTGGGAGAAAAATAAATAAATATTGCCGTAATAGTAAACATCTTTAAAGGTGCTGTATGGAGTTTTCAGTGGCATCTAGCGGTGATGTTTCAGATTGCAACCAATACGTTTACAAGCGAGTGCTCGTGCGCATGCTTTCTTTTGTTTTTTACTATTATGTGGAGTTTGTGTTGGAGTCTGTGTTGTGCTAGTCGTTTCCTAGTATTAGCAGACTCCATGTCATAAAGTTACAGTGTTGTCACTGTTGAGTGCAGTCAGTAGACGAGGCGAGAGGCGAGACGCTCGGGAGCGCGCATGCAGGGCTCAGTCACGGCACTGGATTTCGCGGCAAATCCGACCCGGAGACTTCACATAGACATAGGAATACTTGCTTTCAGAGGTAATAGCAAAACCCGCCAAGTGGATCATTTTATTGTGAGATTACAACCCCTTCACACACAGGTAATAAACAATGGATTCATTTTAGTAGAAAAACTCCATACAGCACCTTTAAAGGGCACCTATTATGACATTTAAAATGTTCCTAATGTTGTTTTGGGAGTCCCCAACAACAGTTTTACATGCATGCAATGACAAAAAACACTTTTGTTGTTGTATAATATGCATTTATTTTTACCTGATTTGCTCACCGACTCCCAAATGATTATTCGTTCAACGACTCATTTTTCCAAACCCCTCCTTTGCGCGACGCTAATCTGCGTTGATTGGTCAGATTGTAAAAGCACAATCAGTCTTTGTTTGCATTAGCCCGATGCATAAACATAACGTTTTTACAAAACAAAAAAAAATGCAGTTACGTTACTACGAGGTATTACTCAATTGTCATTGAAGACCTAGAAGCTAAACGGTGCTTACACAACAAAAAAATAATAATAATTAAGCATGCTACATAAAACATAAAAGCAACAATTATTAATAACACTTACAGGTTGTGATACGGAGGAGGAAGCTGATGCAAATACACTTGGAACTGAACCTTCCTTCAATATCTGCCGGCTCGCGAATCCAAGTTTGATTGCATTTAAGTTGGTAAAGCAATCGTCTTCAAAATGGCGCGAACAAAGCACAAGGCTCGGACTATACTTCTGTGGTATAGTTGTATGAATTGTAGCCACCTAGTCTTCAAATGCTCCTCCTTGGGCAGATGAAAAAAGTTTGCTTTTGAGTCACTTCAGAACACAGCGTTCTCGTCAAGTTTTCCCTGGCCTTGGAGCGCAATAAGTGGGCGTATCGTATTCAAATAACTTGACAAGTTGACGTCATCTAGTCAGAGAAAAAGCTTCGGTCTTCTAACGATTCATAAAAATGACTCAGAGTCGACTCTTACTTTTGAAAGACAATAACTTTATATACGGTGCACTTTCATATTTCAAACTTTGCTGGATGTTTTTGTTCACTTAGATCTATGTTACACACTACATGAAAGGTAAATTTCAAAATTCCTTTAATATTAGGCTTACTGTTTCAAATGACATCATTGCTGTTTGAGCTGCGCGCGCTGAAGCTGAAGAGAACGAACGTTAAACTGAATCACTTTTCTAGAAGGTTAATCAACTCAACGGTTGCTGAAGAATACAACTAATAGGGGTGGGAAAAAAAATCGATATTGCAATATATTGTTGTGCTCTCTGTCGCAATAAATAATCGATACACTAACGCCCAATATCGATATTTTATTACAACACAAAATTATTAATTTACCCGTTGTCTGTGTCACTGTCACTACCCAATATCTACCATTCTGTTTGCGGGGGGCGCTGTTCGAGTAAATAGGGGTAAAGTGGCGCAAACAGGACTTTTCTCTAAGTCCTTTGATTCCTAAACCCCTACCCTTCCCCTTTTTTGTTAAGCGACCTTGGGTACTATGAAAGGCGCTATATAAGTCTAAGTTATTATTATTATTATTATTACTCAATTACAAGTAAAATTACTGGTGTCAAAAAAGTACTTAAGTAAAAGTACAAATTACTCTTCTCAAAAACTACTCAGAGTACTAGTTACTTTTTAGCTGTCGATAGTTGATGTATTACCAATAAATATTCAATCAAATCATAGATTTATGTAGAAAATAGCTAGTTTTAACACATTTTTACCTTATTGACGAAGGACATTAATTAGTGTGATACTGCAATTTCTAAGTTCAATATGTACAATGTAGTAGCTAATGCAGTTAAACAGACAAATTTACAAATCAAATGCCCCATTCCGAAACATTTCTAACATACATTTACATTGTAAAAAAAATTTAAGATCCACCTTTGATTGTTGAAAGTTTTCCTGGTGCATTTCACTTACAGGCAATATGATTTCCTGTAGCATTTTTGGCAACGTTTAATTCAAGAGCATGTAGAGCTGGGCGTCATTTGAGGCTGCAGTGAGAACCATTTGGCGAGATTCGCGATTACACATGACATGACACAGTCCGAGAGCGCACACTCAATATCGGAGTCCAGTTTATTCGTAGGCCTATATTTGAGAGCTCGCGTCCAGTTTTCTGAGATTACATGAATGTGCCCTCGCGTTACAATATTGCGCTTGCGACATTTGCCATTCAAATATGCCATAGAAACCTGCAGGTATGAATAAAATTATGCGCAATAGCTGCAATCCCGCGCTGAGGGGAGGGTGTCAGTAGTAGTAGCCTTTATTGTCACTTAGTCACAAGTACCAGTGAAATTAGCCATCAACCTGTCCATGCACAAACATACATACATACAATATGACAATGGGGTAGACAAGACAGGAAGACAGAGGATTGAGGAAAATAATACAGCATGACATGAGGTGTAAGAGCCACATAAGGACTAGTTCATCTGAAATAATAATTTAGTTTAAAACCAGTAAAAGAACATTTATAAGAAATATATTGGTTAAGTAATGTTTAGTAATGCATGATTTAGTAATGTTTAGATTTGATAATATTTCTGTATTTTGAGCTTCCAGTCAGATAGCACTACGTCATAGCGTAAGCGATTGGATGTAGTTAGTTTTAGTTTGAAGTTAGAGACGTTGGAAGCAACACAGTTTTTTGACCGTGCGTACCATTGTCTAGGCCTATGTATAATTTTGTTTTATAATTTTGTTTTGGAAGTAAACATTTTAAAAGAAGACCGTTTGGTTTGCTCGTGTTTCAAATACTGGTTGTATTAGACTGACTTCAAAAAGTGGTAAGAAAAAGAAGAAACTAGGTGCCACTATATTTAGTCAAAAAACTAAGCTAATACGAAGCTGCGCTGGATTACCTGAATAACGAAGAGGACGTGGCTAAATTGTTGCTGGTTGAAGAAACGGATCGGACTTTAGCGCCACAAACGAGCCTCAGAGAGCCGCGAAAAGACCGCAGTTTCTCGGCGGTTTTGGCCTGTCAGCTAAGAGAGAAGTGACGCTGCGCGCTGAATTGGGGACTTTTTTCTTCAACGGATCGGACTTTAGCGCCACAAACGAGCCTCAGAGAGCCGCGAAAAGACCGCAGTTTCTCGGCGGTTTTGGCCTGTCAGCTAAGAGAGAAGTGACGCTGCGCGCTGAAGTGGGGACTTTTTTCTTCAACGGATCGGACTTTAGCGCCACAAACGAGCCTCAGAGAGCCGCGAAAAGACCGCAGTTTCTCGGCGGTTTTGGCCTGTCAGCTAAGAGAGAAGTGACGCTGCGCGCTGAAGTGGGGACTTTTTTCTTCAACGGATCGGACTTTAGCGCCACAAACGAGCCTCAGAGAGCCGCGAAAAGACCGCAGTTTCTCGGCGGTTTTGGCCTGTCAGCTAAGAGAGAAGTGACGCTGCGCGCTGAAGTGGGGACTTTTTTCTTCAAAAAACGGAGACCGAGGAGAAAAAGTACGGATTGAAAGACGTGATACGGACGCGCGAGGATAATGAGTGAGTTTGGAAGAAAACGAAAGTAACTTCTCCCTGCAAAATGTATGCTGATAGCAAGCTCTGATTCAGTCAATGTGGAGTTAAGGCGATCGTTAAGAAGTTGTTTTGCACTCGGTTTATTAAGAAAAGTAAATTTGAAGGAAGTGCTTGTAACGTTTGCATTCAACTAAAGCATTAACTCTGCTATTTGTAAGATGGCTGATGAAGATGAGCATAGATGTATCGAGGATACAATGGAAAAGGGTAGGTCACATAAGCTGACAGAGAAGGCATTAGAGGAGAGATTGCAGAGGTGCATTGCACTGAGAAGAAGAACATTAGGAACTCTCACAAGCAAAAGAAAAGAGTTAGAAACAATGATGAGTGATGCTGAAAATTTACAAAGTGTGAAAAATATGATGGAAAATGATTTTGCAACGTCCCTAAATGAGTTTAACCGTCTCAACAACGAAGTTGCAAATCTTTTGACTGAAGATGAAAAAACAACTGATCAAGAGAACTGGTTCGAACCTAAAATGGCAACAATCAGAGGATTTATGAAAACGACAAAAAATTGGATTGCAGCTGAGCATGAACTCATACTTCCAGTGGAAAAGATACTGCAAGAAGAAAACAATGCGGTTGATTATCTGCAAGAAACTGTTAAACCAACTGTTAAACCAAATGACAGCGTTTCACAGGTGGGGGTCTGCGATGTCACATATGCCAGCCGACATGGATCACAAGTAAGTCGCACCTCAGCTGTGTCACGAGTATCGTCAACAAGAGCTAAACAGGAAGCGGAACATGCAGCCCTGCTCGAACGTGCTGCTGCGCTAAAGAAAATGCACACTGCAAAAAAATGAAATCTTGCCGAGTCAAAAAATCTTAAAATAAGGCAAAAATTCTTGTTTTTTCTCTTCTAAGATAAATTAACTAGCCTAGAATTAAAAGCAAAAGATTATTTTGCTTGTTTTGAGAAAATATAACTTGAATTTTCTTACTTAGAAAAAAATGCCAATTCTGGTGATTTCTTTAAATGAATTAAGTATCTTTTTAAAGTGTATGGTATATTTTGACACAGTCTATCCTAGAATCAGAAATTTCAAGCCATATTTTCTTATTTTAAGAGCACAATGTTTCTTATTTTTAGAAAATGTAAGAACATTCAGACAAAAAAGATTTTTTTTTAAAATTGTTTCCTACTTTACATTGAATGAATGCATGAGGCATTTATATAGCGCTTTCACATACTACTTTAAAGCACTTCACAATTATATCAGGGGATCTCTCCTCACCACACACCAGCTATAGTGGAGAGAAGAGAGAATGATAGAGCCAATTCAGTGAATTAAACATTATTTAGTTTGAACCAAAGGAGAAACAAGAAAATCAGAGAAACATAACATTTTATTCGGTGCTGACAACTGTCAATTTATAGAGACATCTTGTACACCAAACAGTATCCAGTAACTTCATTTTAACAGCCAAGTATACACAAGGTGCTGAACATTTATTTTTAGCTAAATGTCTTCTCTTTTAGATCAGTACAGTCAGTAAGTAAAAAAATAAAAAGAGGAAACTGACTCTGCTTTCCCGTTACTTTTCCAGTAAATTAGCAGTCAGTGGTGCACTTGTAAATCTCACACACATCTCCAAGATAATACTTGAGAGGAATGTAGGTACGGTTCTTAAAACTGAGTGCATAATATGATGTATAATCTACAATTTTATCTGAATCCACTATCTCAGTGGCTTGAGCAAGGTTTGGGACCTCAATTTCATAAGACGCAAACTCACGACTGAAACCCACTGTATTATAAACTTGACATTCAAAGCAATACAAGAAAGAATTCACAATGTACATGTCCTTTATGAGCCCAAATACAGGAACGCCATCATTTACATTGATTACAATCACTGATTTCTGGCGCAAGTACCTGTTGCCACTTAGCTCAAGCCATTTTGCAGACACCACGTGATGCACGTTTTCTACACCCAAAAAAGCTCTCATTTTATCCTGCACATACTTCATATTTTCCACTTCAGATACAGGACCCAATAGAATGTCTTTTGAAAAAATTGGGTGATTCTCACGACTGACATTTTGACAACTCTCAAACATCTGATTGTGTTTAACCAAGGACTTGCAAACATTCTTGAAATTTAACTTCGAAGACCACTGTTTGAAAAAACAGTGTTTAGATTCAAATCGCATACACATGTGTCTGACCATTGGACCTAAATCTTTAATCTGTTCAGGAATATGTATCAAATAATGTTGCTTTGGTGTTATATTGTTTTCAGGAAATAACCGTTTCACATTGCTCAAATGTTGCTTAATAAGCAACTTAAGCTTTGCTGTAGTGGCCAACGCAATAACTGGTGCAAATAAGATCTGAACAATCTCGATTAACTCAATAATCACTTGAAAGTATTCATTTCTTTCACAGCTGTCCAAGATGAATGGCAGGATCTTCAATAGGACAAGCATTTGCCCAGCTGATTGCTTTAGTCTGTTGTCATTTGATGATAACGTGGTGACAGTAATAGGGCAAGGTCTATCTCGGACATCAGTTGAGTATGGGTATCCTAGAATAGCACTGTTAAATGTGTCCAGTTCCAGCTGCCCTGATAGCACTAGATGTTTAAGTACAGTTTTAACTTCCAGTGGTGCACACCTTCTAATATCACATGCATAATATCCTGAGGTGTTTGCCTGATGAGATCAAAGGCTGGAAAATCAATCAGTTTGCTTTTCCTATTAATTCCATAAGTGGTTTTCAAACTGCTTCTCAGAAAGTCTGTGGCTGCCCTCTCAATTTCGTTACACTGTCTGACATGTCTATCTAAAGACCGTTTGACAAAGTTTTCTGCATCAAAGTAAACTTGCATATCCTCAAAACTACACTCACAGTGTCGGCATTTGCGGAATGCAAATCCAACTCCCTCTTTAAAGCCTGTTAACTCATGCTGAGCCAAGGTATCACCACAGAGAGAAACTACTGCACCATACAGTGTTCGCTCCCCGTGGGCAGTTTTGATATTCACTCCGTTATACAACAAATTCAAATCCTCTTGTATTCTCTGCAAAATCATATCTACACCACACTGAGAGATGTCACTTGATTTTGCAATGGCAAGTAGACGGATGGCAGCTAACTTAGACCTCTGTTTAGGATTTATATTGCCCAAAGTGTAGTACACCATTAGCAGTTTGTTTTTTGAGGCATACGACCCGAGAGGATTGCACAGTTCTATCTCATCAGTATACAGGATAAGCTGCAGAGCATTGGGTCTTACAGAGAACAGTGGATGTGACTTTAAAATATCCCCATCAATAATGTCATTGACAAATCCAGCCTCGCTTTGGCTTGGTCCATTGTCAAACATTGCTAGAATCATTGGATGTGAAAGTAGTTGTTCCAAACTTCGGACCAAAGGAATATAGTAAAAGCATATTTTTCTTATTGTTAGAGCTTGTGAGGCTCCTCTTCTCCTAAAGGATGCAGTCTGGGAAATTTCAATTTCTTCGGCTTCAACTACCTTGAACTGCTTTTTTAGATTTGAATCTTGCATATATGTGGTGGAAACTGTGTCAAAAGGGTCTTCAAAATTATTAAAAATGTCCAGAACTTCACTCATCAGTTGATCTGTGACTCCTGATTGTCTCTGCATAACATCTGTAATTTGGCTCCGAAGGCAGTCCAACAGTGAGGCTTGATACTGCTGCACACCGGAAATAACGTCACTGACAGCTCGCTGAAAAAAAAAGCAATAATTTAGAATTAAACAAATTCATGCACAATTAAGGATGATAACAGAATGTAAGAATTCATGTTTATTGCTGTAATTTCACATAATTCACTTTAGTGTCCTACCTGGGAAAGGCAGTGTTTCACTCTTGAAGTCAGTACAAATGCAGAAGCATGCCTTCTCAGTTTATCAACTTCAGGCTCATCACTTTCTTCTTGCTGGAAATGAAAAACATTTCAAGACTTTATAATTTAATACACATTTATAAATAACCTAAAATAACGCAATATAAAGTGCAACAGTGCCCATTTAATTTTTTCATCAACCTTGGTTCTGGAAGCATTTTATTCCTATTCAGTTTTCAATTTGGATGACAATTTCTTTGTTCAATTATTAAACACCATGAATGAGCCAGGAGGAGATCATAAAGTTTGGGATGTGAGTGTGCGCAGTTGAGTTTGTGTGTTGTAGAACAAAAAGTCAAAGTATTGACAAGAAGTTGTGTTTACCAACAGGCTTTACTCATAAATTGAAAAACCCGTTTTCAAATGCTTGCCATTATCGTGTAAATGAACGTCAATAACACAAACAAAGTTTTCTGATTTCAATTGAAAACGGTGTCGTATAAACATACCTTAAGATATCCGCAACTAATGTAAACAACAACAAAAAAAACAACAAAGTAATGAGTCGTTGTTAATATGGATGAAATAAATGGTATTTTTCTCCCGGGACAAAGACAGTTGTACTAGGCTATATTAGGCTTATGTCCAATTGCTGGCTAAATGTGTGTGTATGATGATTAGGGGTGGGCGATAGGGCAAAAATATAATATCAAGACACTAAATGTCCCTATTTTAAAAACAAAGCCTTACAATGTAACAAATGATATATATGGTAGACATTTAGGCCAAAGTGGCGAAGATAAAAAACCCTCATCATTATTTCCTTCTACAACACACACACTCAACTGCGCACACTCACATCCCAAACTTTATGATCTCCTCCTGGCTCATTCATGGTGTTTAATAATTGAACAAAGAAATTGTCATCCAAATTGAAAACTGAATAGGAATAAAATGCTTCCAGAACCAAGGTTGATGAAAAAATTAAATGGGCACTGTTGCACTTTATATTGCGTTATTTTAGGTTATTTATAAATGTGTATTAAATTATAAAGTCTTGAAATGTTTCATCATTATTTCCTTCGTTATTAAAAAATAACAATACACATATGCATTATATAATTAGCTAAAGAAATAAAGCACTGTTTATTTCATTTGTAGGTTTATTTAACAGTAGCATTCAAGAAAGAAATTACATAAACAAACAAACATAAAAGCCTACATAGACTTCACTGTATAAATTATACAGTGCTATGCATAAGTTTAGACACCCATGCTAAAGTTGACTAAAAAGAGGAATAAAAAATCATCTTTTGGAAATTGAACTTAATGCCTTAATTTAAAAAAATAGGAAAAATCCAACCTTTAAGGACACCAATTTTCGTTGTGAATGAATAATGTATCGTAAATAAATAAATGTTCTTCCTTAAAATACAGGGTGCATAAGTTTGGACACCCCTATGTTAAACTCCCATAGAGGCAGGCAGATTTTTATTTTTAAAGGCCAGTTACTATATGGATCCAGGATACTCTGCATCCTGATAAAGTTCCCTTGGCCTTTGGAATTAAAATAGCCCCACATCATCACACACCCTTCACCACACCTAGAGATTGGCATGGTTTTATTTCAGTTAGCCTAACAGCTGGTTTGATTTGCATTGAGAGATGATCTTATGGAAAGTACTCCATGCCAATCTCCAGGTATAGTGAAGAGTGTGTGATGATGTGGGGCTATTTTAATTCCAAAGGCCAGGGGAACTTTATCAGGATGCAGAGTCTCCTGGATCCATATAGTAACTGGCCTTTAAAAATAAAAATCTGCCTGCCTCTATGGGAGTTTAACATAGGGGTGTCCAAACTTATGCACCCTGTATTTTAAGGAAGAACATTTATTTATTTACGATACATTATTCATTCACAACGAAAATTGGTGTCCTTAAAGGTTGGATTTTTCCTATTTTTTTTAAATTAAGGCATTAAGTTCAATTTCCAAAAGATGATTTTTTATTCCTCTTTTTAGTCAACTTTAGCATGGGTGTCTAAACTTATGCATAGCACTGTACATTGATTCTTATTAAAGCTACTATTAAAGTTCTCAGTCAAAAGCAGCTGGACAGTTCATCCCAAAATGAAAATTGCCATCATTTACTCTCCAAGTTGTTTTAAACCCGAATAAGTTTCTTTCTTCTGTTGAAAATAAGTTATTTTGAAGAAAGTGGCCATCTAAGATTTGCTGGTCCCCAGTGACTTCCATAGTATATATTTTTCCTGCAATGAAAGCCATTGGGGACCATCAAATGTTATGTTTGGTTAGCCACTTTCTTTAAAATATATATATTTTTTTGTGTTCAGCACAAAATATAAATCAAAACAGGTTTAGAACAACATTAGAGCACGTGAATAATGACAGCATTTTCATTTTTTGGGTGAACTATCCCTTTAAGGACAATTGCGGCAGCAAGTTTACTATTAGGCTACTGTCGCTTTAAGACCGGATCGCATCTACTATACAGCCTACAGACATGACACGCACTCTATTTTCTCTCAAATATTAGCTTTTTAGACATAACCAACTGTATTAACACAATACGACTTAAAAGATAACTTTTTGACAGACAAAAGCCAATGTTATAGAACAACGCATCAGCACGCGAATGGAGTTGTGAGACGGAGGCGCCAGAACTGCAACTGATAGCATGATACAACAATATTTTTTCATAAGCAGATCGTGGAGGCATTTTAATCGTCCGCGATCAAAAATCGTGATATTGCACACGCACACCCCTAATGCTGATACACGTTACCCATGAAAGTCAGGTTTTATTTGTAAAATTGTGTCAACTTACGTGCATTGCCTCTTGTTCTGGTTCAGTCAACGGTACAAACGCAGCGCCATCAGCAGAGCTGTCGGAATCGGCGATGTCTGGTGCTTGGCCACCGCTAGAGTTAAAATCGTCCTCGTCGTCGTTGGTATTTCCTGGTATGCTTGACATATCATGTTCATTTGGCAGAAATTCTGGCTGAAGTGGGATACCGAAATTCTCGAAAAGTCTCTCTTCCACTTGGATTCCAATATCTGCAGATGCACACGCACGGCAATTGTTCCCTTTATCTTGAGCTGAATTTTGGCTTCCACTTGACCTCGATTTGTGACTGTTAAAATGCGAAGAATGCCTCCGTTTGACATGATAGTAAAATGAGTTGTAGACTCGATATTCCTGAGCGCAACCATCAATCCCACAGATCACATGGAAATCCGGGCTGGAACTATGCACGGTGTTTATGTGACTCAGCAGAGCTCTTAACGACAATGCCACAAAGAGGCAGCAAATAACACAACGCCAAATCATTTTAAGTGTCAAAATCTGAACATTTAGTTAAATCATATTTTACTCCATTCTCATATAGCCAGATGTGCCTGTCCCGCCGAAAGCAATCAGAAAGGAAGTAATTCTAACTTTTAATCCAATCAAGGCAGCGACATATTCCATATAAAATAGGTGAAATCATAAAGCATTATTCCTTTAGAGTTTTTAAATTTTGTACTCAGGGAAGGTGTATTAAAAAGAAAAAACACAAAATTTAAATATGTAATATTTTGAAATGTTAAAAATATTATAATTTAACAGGTTTTATATGTCAATGGTGTTAAACCCATAGACTGTAAAAAGGTTAAACCCTACGGATGGAGCGTAATGGAACCGCCCTTAAATTTACGTCACTGGACCGAACGACCGTTACCAAGCTTGTACCAGTTTCGCGGTTTTCACTATTTTGAGCGCTTGAAGGTAAGTCAGAGAACTTTTTTTTAATTTTTTTTTTATTTGTTAATCAAATCATTTAGTTTTGTATGAATGTAAGAAAGACAATATACGTTCTGATAATTAGCGTGTACAAATAGTGAGTTCGAAATATGACGTAGTCTTAGTTAATAAATTAACGTTACTGGTTAAATACATTTATTTGCTTCTCATATTTGATGTCATAACCAAGTAACTTAACGTTAAAGGTAGCAAATAGTCGTTTGAACTTTCTAATTTCCATTCAGGTGGCATTTATGGAGCAGCTTGATTCAGTGACACGGTCCACTTTACAAGGTAACTTTTGTTACGTTTTAATGTTGCTTCAGACTCTGCTTCGCTTAGTTCAGTGCACATGTAAGAAGTCTTAGGCATGTTATAGATTATCACTAAACATGCTTTAATGTGCCAGTCACAAATATGTTTACACTTTCAAACTGTAATTTTGCTATTAACAGTAACCTACTAAACAAATTTATGTCCAAAAGACGTCCTTTTCACATAAACTCATGTTGAAGCCAGATTGAAAATTGTAATGACGTCTTTTTTTTTTAGTGTTCTGCACGTCCGATATAGACGTTCATGGAACCTCCGTACAAGATTAAAAACAAGTTAAAAATTTGGTCATTGTGGACATATTTTCAACATCATTTATGGTCTCATTTGGACATAATTTATACTTTTTCTGGACCAAATAAACACTATCAGGATGCATTCAATTAAAACTCACATTTATTTCAATTTAATTTCCATTTGTAATTGCAAAGCAACAGACAGTGTGTGTATTTGTCCAAAATTCATTAAAATAAAATAAATTACACTAGTACCTTTAGATAACTTAGCATCTGTAATTCACACGTTTTGATTGTGAGAGAAACCAGATCTGAAGGATAGACTTTGTGGCTCAGACAGTGTTTCCCACTGAGCCATTACCTGCAGACATAAAATAGATACTTTGACTATTTATGTCAGAAGATCTTAATGAGAATTAACAGGTGTGTTAACAAATATGAACATCTAAACCTCTGTTAATTCTCTGACATAAATAGTCAAAGTATCTGTATTTTATGGAAATTAAATTGAAATGAATGTGAGTTTTAATTGAATGCATCCTGATAGTGTTTATTTGGTCCAGAAAAAGTATAAATTATGTCTAAATGAGACCATAAATGATGTTGAAAATATGTCCACAATGACCACATTTGAACTAGTTTTTAATCTTGTACGGAGGTTCCATGAACGTCTATATCGGAAGTGCAGAACACGTAAAAAAAAGACGTCATTTAAGTACGCTTTTTTGACAAAGACGTCTTTTGGACATACTTTTGCTTAGTGGGAATAATCCAGTGAGATTTTTGTATGTACAAGATATCTTGCAAAGGTAGATTTCTATAATTGTTTTGGATATTTTAGGGTTATAACATCACAGTTCTTGTGGATTTCTGCTGCCTTCACGTGCTATCGGAATTATCATAAATAGTTTCCTGAACATGGACACCCTCTCAAGTCAAAATGTGAAAGCGAAGAGCTTGTATTCAGGACTTGGAAATCGGAAATTTCCAATAGCACGTTTAGGCAGCATAAGTCTGTCATTTTTTCTGTTTCATGAAATCACACACTGACTTGATGACGGTTAAATCAGATTTCATATCATATGACTCCTTGTGCATAGAAAATAAAATCACTGGACTATTATAATGAATGCCAAAAATAATTCAATGTAAAGTGATAGGCCTGTTTCAGACCAAACTGGCACATTGATGCATGATATAAATAACTGTCTTAAAACAATTGTTCATCTAAAATAACTAAAACTTTTTTTTTTGATTACTCTGCATATGGACAAAATTGATCTATGGCATCATCAATCATTGTTAAATATGTTTTTAAATCATCCTAGCTGCAAACATCAGCGCAGCAGTACTACCATCTTTGTCTCGTGATGACATTCGTGATCTTTTCCCGGGACCAGAAAACTTTTTACGGCGGAAAACCATATGGGAGACGTTTCATACAGACAAAGAGGTAGACCTTTACTCCATTTTTTCCAAACAACAGTATTAATTTTGATTAAATATTAGTGTCAGAAAAAATAAAGGTTACATACAGCAATGTTTAAGTCATTCACAAACAATCACACTAATCTTAAAGGACAGGTTCGGTATTTTACACTTAAAGCCCTGTTTTCAGATCGTTTCTGATGAAATAGAACGGTTAAGATTGAAATTTGGACACATGCTGTTACGCATTAAACTTTAGTTTACAAAGACGTGAATACAAGTCAATGGAGTTGGTCAAAAACTACGATAAAACCTGTTGGAAAGCATCTTTTGCAGCGATTTTTGTGTGAGCATATCAGTGAACACCCCTGACCACTCGGCGAGTTTCACGTCTTTGTAAACTAAAGTTTAATGCGTTTTATGAAGGATTGTTTCAGTGCACCTATGAAGGCGAAAGAAACTGAAAATTCTCGGGACAGCAGCATGTGTCCAAATTTTAATCTTAACCGTTCTATTTCATCAGAAATGATCTGAAAACAGGGCTTTAAGTGTAACATACCCAACTTGTCCTTCAAGTGAGCAGTAAGGTACGAGAGGCTGTGCTGTTTTGTGAATAAGTCACGGCTGGGCTGTGTGACCTGTAATGCAGTGCTATGATCTAGAAGAGTTTCTTTTAGTATTATTATTCATGGGTGTTCTATTAACAGGTTTGTTTATATAAATAGCTTTCATCTGAATTCAGCAGGGACAGGAGGCAGGATGCCTCAATCAAAACAAGGAGCAGGATGACATTGGTCTGACTTCTGCTCAAACTCCGTCAATCCCAGTGACTACAAGGCACAGCATCTTTGAAGAGCCAAGTGGTCATCCTCCAAGAACCTTGCAGTTGCCCAACCCTGAATATGTTGTTTACACAGACAGTGAGCTAGAACATGTTAGAAAAGAGTATTTTAATCTGCAGCGAGTTGGGCAAGAAAGAGGTTGCAGACTTTCAAAAGAACTTCGTTGTCGACTAGTGAGGAACACAGTGACCAACATGGTGTCTATCATGAGAGCGTCAAGCACTGACTTCATGTACCCATCAAAAAATGATGTGCTTGCAATGGCAAAGCGACTGGTTGACTACTATCCCATGCTTCGAGATGACTCTGTGAACTGCAAACATATTTCGGTAAGTGTTTAAGGGCTTGGGATTAAAAAATTACATTTGAGGGCACTTTATACATCATATATTGTGTGTACATTTAAGAGGTCCTTAAGAACTGATAATAAAAGCATTGAGAAATAAACCATTTTATATTTGTCTGGGTTTACAACCTTTAATATCGTCAAACAGGATTCCATCTTCAAGCAATTAATGAAGAGACTCCAAAACATAAGAACCCCAAAAAAGAAACAGGGTCCAACACCACAAAGAAAAAAGAAAAGGCGCTTGGATTTTGACTACGATGGTGATTCAAGCTCTTGCACATTAGATACAGCAGAAAGCAGCAGTGCTTCAGCTGTCATGTTGGACACAGGAGAGAGCAGCACACCACCATCAGTAAGCACAAAACCACAGGCTGGTAAGTGTACCACATATTCATAATGTACTTTTAATAAATGTGTGGACCAAAAGGTTCCCAGCAAACAATTGCCATCATTTCATCGTCTTGGTTAATTATAGACCCGATATAGTCCGGCTGTGAGTAAAACACTTCTAGACAAAACAACCTTGAATTTGGTTACATGTCATTTTAGCCTAAATAACTTGTGAGATGCATGTTATTCCATCATGTAAGCAAAGTCAACAGTGCTTACAAGGTGTTTAATTTCTTTGACATGTACATGTTCTAGATCAGTGTTCTTCAACCCTGCTCCTGAAGGACCCCCAACACTGCACATTATCTTTGTCTCCCTAATCAAACACACCTGATTCAACTCATCAGCTCATTATCACATGGGTTAATGAGCTGATGAGTTGAATCAGGTGTGTTTGATTAGGGAGACAAAGATAATGTGCAGTGTTGGGGGTCCTTCAGGAGCAGGATTGAAGAACACTGTTCTAGATGACTAGTCTATTTTTGGGCTATGGTTAGGGTAGATGTCTATTAAATTTTCACTGGCTGCCCAAATTTTGCCTGGGTGTAGCCTAGATGTCTGGGATGTGTTTGGACGGCTATAAGACATCTTTGAAATGAAAAATTGCTTGCTGGGTTTATACTGGTTTCTTTTTTTTTAATAAGGAGGAACAGCTGAACAAGATTTACCATTCAGTCAGACTGACCATAGAAGAGATGAAGACCATTCTGACACTGATAGTCAACAAAGCCAGGCCAGACATTACCATACTCTTCAAGAGATCTATAAAAGACCAAAGCCTAATAAGGAGGCAGTTGCTCAACTACTTGACCTTGAGTTTGATGCTCGGAGAGCCTTCATCAACTCAGACTGTTTCAAGGATCAGGACAGAGCTTCAAAGATACTGCAAGCGTACCCCTGTTTCAGAGAACTACATCATGTAAGTAATATATCTGATCATATATTCAGTTCCTAGTGACTTCAACTGTTTTTACAAATGTGTATGTGGGATTATTCCAGGTAATGGATGAACTAGGCCGGATTCTTGACAAAGGAAATCCCAGATTCATCCCAAACCTAAAGGCCCGTTGGGAGAGCTTCTGCAGCAAAGCTCAATTCTATGGGGTTTACAAAAAGGTTTTGAAGCCACCAATAACTCTAGATGGAGGTAATCTACCTGCCTTTACTACTTGAATTAAAATGTGAGAAATCTAACAATAGTTGCTTAACTTGCTTGTCAGTGTCATACACTACCATTCAAATGTTTTAGGACGTTAACATTTTAAAAAATGTCTCTTTCTGCTCACCAAGGCTGCATTTATTTAATCCAAACTACAGCTGTTTTATAAGTGAATATATAGTAAAGTGTACTTTATTCCTGTGATCAAAGCTGAATTTATCATCATTACTACAACAAATGTTTATGATTATTATGTTGCACACAGTTCTGTACCATTTTTTTTTTTTTTAAGGAATGTGATGAATAGAAAGTTCCAAGAAAATCATTTATCTGAAATAGAAAGCTTTAGTAACATTATATACTAGTACACCGATCAAAAGTTTGGGGTCAGTAAAAAAAAAAAATTGTGTTCGGGAATTAAAGACATTTATTACTGTTATTTTAGCAACGATGCATTAAATTGATCAAAAGTGACCATGAAGACATTTATAATGTTAAAAAGCTTTCTAATTCAAATACATGCTTTTCTTATAAACTCTCTATTAATGAAAGAATCCATAAACAAATCTAATTTTGTTTCTAATATGCAACAAATCATCATATTAGAGTGATTTCTGAAGGATCGTGTGACACTGAAGACTGGAGTAATAATGATAAATTCAGCTTTGATCACAGGAATAAATTACATGGTATAATATTTCACAATATCACTTTTTTGCTGTAGTTTGGAACAAATAAATGCAGGCTTGGTAAGACGAAGATACTTCTAAAAAGAAAACATTTAAAAACTCTCACATTTCTAAAACATTTAAACGGTAGTGTATTTGAAATCATTAACAGATTATGAAAAGTTTAACTTCATTAAATAAGTTAAAGTTTAATAATCCTTTTGACTACTTTTGATTAATTTTTGTATCCCTTTTTAATGCACAATTGTTATTAGACTATATCAAGATCAGGAGGTTAAAATAAATTATAAAAGGCATATAGCTCACCCAAAATGTTTAATTCTACATAATTTACTCTCCCTCAAGTTGTTCCAAACCTGTATTAGTTTCTTTCTTCTGATGAACACAAATGAATCTACTTTGAAGAATGTTTTTTGGGTGAACTATCCCTTTAATGCATGCTCAACTCACTAATTTCAGTAAGTCATAAAATACTATTTGTTCTCCTCAATAGTGAAACGCTCCATAGCCATGATGAAGGCTCTTCCAGAGATGTTCCCATCACCTGTAGGCCCACCAAAAAAGATGGGACATGCAAGTGAAGCAATGCTGCACATCCTTGAGGTAAGCCATACAACCTTGTTTATATTTCTACAAGACCACGAGAAGTGGTCATTTATATCAAGATGTACTGCTCAGTCATTTTTGTTTGTATTTCTAGCCGACAGAAAACCCAGATTCCTTCCTCAAGGGGAGACCACTCTTCAGTCCTGTCCTGATTGTGTCAGAGGACAACTGCATGTTGGCCATTGGGACTACACCTGTGACAACCTTTCCACAAGAAGACCTCCACGAAGGTGTGCTCTACCTAATGGCATACTATTATGCACTTCATCTTGTGTACCCAAAGTGTATTGCAACTTTACTGTCCGTGCTTCAGACAGAAGTAATTTCTGATGCAATACATGGGCGTGATGCAACTTCTTCCTACAAAAAGGCCACTTTGGAGTGGAAAAAGTTCATTGGGGAGTAGTGGAAAAAGTCAGACGTAGGTCTTTTGATCACTAATTGTTGACCGCAGTTGTTTTCATCAGGTTCTTATAGACAGCAGTTGCTTAAATTCTAAAATAAAATACAAATTCAGTTTTTCCTGGTCTCTTTTATTTTATATATATATTATTTCACTTTCTCAGTGATGTATCTGTGTAACCTTGACCAAGCGACCAAGCTTTGTTTTAATAGGCTTACCAATTGCTGTGATATGATGCATTGCTGTATTTTTTTGAACAATCATTTGCTTTCCTTTTGCAGTTGGTGTAAATAAAGCAATATTAAAAGGATGTTTGTTGTACCAGATTTATTAATTGTATCTCCTTTTCAGAGCTTATTTTTAGAAATACATCCATATTAGTTAGTCTTATTTTAAGACTTGAAATACTTATTTAAAACCAAACCTTTCCCTCAAAATAAGCCTGACAATCTTAAAATGTGTATATATATTCTTATATTAAGATATTTAAAACCAAACCTTTCCCTCAAAATAAGCCTGACAATCTTAAAATGTGTATATATATTCTTATATTAAGATATTTAAAACCAAACCTTTCCCTCAAAATAAGCCTGACAATCTTAAAATGTGTATATATATTCTTATATTAAGATATTTAAAACCAAACCTTTCCCTCAAAATAAGCCTGACAATCTTAAAATGTGTATATATATTCTTATATTAAGATATTTAAAACCAAACCTTTCCCTCAAAATAAGCCTGACAATCTTAAAATGTGTATATATATTCTTATATTAAGATATTTAAAACCAAACCTTTCCCTCAAAATAAGCCTGACACTCTTAAAATGTGTATATATATTCTTATATTAAGATATTTAAAACCAAACCTTTCCCTCAAAATAAGCCTGACAATCTTAAAATGTGTATATATATTCTTATATTAAGATATTTAAAACCAAACCTTTCCCTCAAAATAAGCCTGACAATCTTAAAATGTGTATATATATTCTTATATTAAGATATTTAAAACCAAACCTTTCCCTCAAAATAAGCCTGACAATCTTAAAATGTGTATATATATTCTTATATCAAGATATTTAAAACCAAACCTTTCCCTCAAAATAAGCCTGACACTCTTAAAATGTGTATATATATTCTTATATTAAGATATTTAAAACCAAACCTTTCCCTCAAAATAAGCCTGACAATCTTAAAATGTGTATATATATTCTTATATTAAGATATTTAAAACCAAACCTTTCCCTCAAAATAAGCCTGACAATCTTAAAATGTGTATATATATTCTTATATCAAGATATTCTTACTTAGTATTTTTTTCTTGTTTTATTTGTGGTTAGTTTTAAATACTCTAATTTTACAATTTTTTGCATTGGTTTCAAGATATTTGTACTGCTTGAATCCAGTTAAAATATCTAAATTTACTTAATTTTTTCTTGTTTTAAGATTTTAAGAACTTTTTTATCACAAGATTTTTTGTCTTGTTTCAAGATGACTTATCAAGTAGAATTTTCTCACCCCATTGGCAGATAATTTTGCTTGATTTTAGCTTTTTTTTCTTAATTTAGGTTTTATTTTCTTATTTTTGTATGTCTATTTTTTGCAGTGCAACAGCTTGAGTTTGAAGCAGCTAGAATCAAAGCCGAAAAGGATGAGTTAGAGCTGGAAACTGCATTAGCTGAGAGTAAAGCAAAATTAACCCCCTGGGGTCGGCAATCACGCCGGCGTGATCTGCTCGCTTTTTTTCTTATCAGTGCAAAAGAGATTCAAAATACTTTGTTGGTTTTGATCTTACATTTAAGTGTTTTACATCATTCGATCCAGTTAAGTTTCTATTTTTTTTGTGTATACTCACAATAAAAACAAAGTGTTGTGTCTTTCGCCAAATAAAGAAAAATAAAAATAAAACGAATTCTGCCTTCTCTCTGTCAGGGAAGTCCATTCTGAAACGCGTCCGAAAATGAACTGTAACTCAGCGAATACTTGTCACTCAGGAACGAGACATTTGTCTTTATGAAGCTAGAATTCTCTTCTTTTAAATGAAGTAATTTATATTAAAAAACACATATTCTTAGTTTATGTAATCCGTTTGAAACCAAGGAGAGGCGCAGTTTTTCGTTCTCTCTTCATTATTTTTAATGAGCTGATGCCGCCACGCCCCCCGGCGCTATTCACATGCTAATAGTTGAGGTGATCTATACGCTTCGCACACGCCCTCCGATCAATGCCATGATGAAAACACGCAGTTTCTCGTCAGATTCACGGATAGTTCATCGCGTTTTGAGGATGGCACGCTTCTCCGGTAAAGTCGTCCTCCAGATGATTATGGACAGCGAGGAAGAATTCACCTTTTCCTCAGAGAAACGGTTGCATCTCAGACGGAGAACGGCTGCATTTTCAAGAGCGAATTGATCCCACAGAGGATACAAGTTCGAGTAAGTTGTTTAGTGTTTATATAATTCTTTTCTGATTATATAGAACTCATGTGAATTTTCAGACTATATTTTGCTTAGTTTTGGTTAGCTTTTGACATTACAGGAAAGATTGCCTTACAATATCCCTAACATTCGTGTATGGTCGTGTTTCAATGTGATATTACTCTCTAAACATATTTGTATTATATTTCAATCCGTTTTGATTAGCTTATGACACTGATTATCATGCTAAAAATACTGACTTTTGCGAATATCTGCTTAGGTGTAAATATGATTTCGTGCAAATATATTTCAGCCTCCGGTAAAATGTGATAGCCTACTGTCTAAATACTAGACATTATATTTTTATATATAAATGTTCGGTTTTGGTTAGCCTATGACACACGCTAAAATATTGCCACAGATGATTGTGAATACAGGTGTAAATGTTTGAAATGCTCTAAATGCGTGCGCAGATAATGGCCATCAACAGCGCGATCTATGGCCCATAAATAGATATTTCTCCGTCCTATGGCCCATCAACAGATATATAGACTACATGCATTGTGCGTCCATACCCATTAATCGCCCATCTTTGGATAATGTATGCTAACACAGTTGTTTTTATTTTTTTAGGAATGTGTTTGCATCACACTCTCCTTCTGCAGCACCGCAGAGGATGCAGGTGTCGTTCAGTTCTCAATCGAGAATGATGGTAAGTGCACAGACGTAATATTTTACTGATGAAATGTAATTGTGTTTACAATATACATAATATACTCGTCATAATATACAAGTAGGGCCTACCTATTCTTGTGTGAAATTACAAAATCGGTTGTCTTTTTCTTAATCCATGGCCATAGTGATTGATAGCGATAATAATACAGTTTCTTTGATTGTGTTATCAACAGATGTGACAATGAACATGTCCAAGCACCGGTCCCGAAGAGAGCCATGGCAAACAAGCAACAGGTCCAAGTCCACCCTGTCATGGAAAACCGAGACTGATGTTGACATGGTTGCACAGACTGCGTGATTCCTGTCCGGGAAACTGGACCGCAAGTGACCTCTGTTTACTCACATTCGCCCATGAGTCTGTTTGTAACAGTATACACTACCTTTCTTTCTTTTTTTTAAAGGATGTGTTAAGTTATATTGTTAGGAAATATTTCTATTTTGAATAAATGCTTTTCTTTTTAATAATAATAATAATAATAATAATAACTGTTTTTCCAACATTGATAATACCTGATTATCAAATCATGATATTAGAATGATTTCTGAAGGATCATGTGACACTGAAGACTGGAGTAAGGATGCTGAAAATTCAGCTTTGATCAAAGAAATAAATTATATTTTAAAGTATATTAAAATAGAAAATCATTATTTTAAATTGTAATAATATTTCACAATATTACTGTTGTTTCTGTATTTTTTATCAAATAAATGCAGCCATCTTCCAAAAATATTAAAAATATTAAAATGGTAATGTGTCCAAACGTTTGACTGGTACTATATGTTTATATATGTACGGTAGCACTGTGGTCTTGTGAGGCACAACATTTAGTTCCTCCACATAGAGGAATTACAATAAAAACAGATTTAAAAACAAAACCTTTGAATGTCCTCTCATTCTCAGATTCTCCTCTCTGCCTCACAGCACCGTGATGGGGCATTAGCCATGGATGGGGGAGTGTCTATTGTCTCCCCTCATTCATATTCATGGCCATCAACACCCCTACGCATAAAGCAGTACTGGCACAAAAACTGACTTGCAAAGTTTAAATCATTATATTGTTGTTTTGTGAAAGAGTGATCAGAATGATTTTCACATCATTTTGTAGTAAACATTCCAGCCTACAAGAATGGTAACTCAAAAGTCTTGTGCCAAACTATTCAGTATGAGTTATATGAGCTCATTGCAGTGACAAATTTTTTCCCAAAACTTACTAACCACGCATAATATTTTTTTTCTATAAAATGCAAACATGTAACTTCCATTTTGCTCACATATTATTGTAGCAGAGTTTGTGCTGCAATACAGCAGAATTATGTGTTGGCCAAAGGTATGTTGTAAGTAGCTGAAATAAGCACAAATGTCAGGACATGTCAAAACCTCTCAAGGGCCCCAAAAACCCCTCAGACCCCAGGGGGTTAAAGGTGCTTAAGGAATATGAAAGATCTGAAGATGGTTTAAGTAGCTACGCGGCAGTGCAAAAGTCACAAGGTGGACACGTGAAGGAAAGAACTAGCATTATGCTTCCTCAGCAAGCTAAAACGAACACTCATGTTCACCCACAAACACAGCACTCCCAAATACAACAGCCATCTCAACCGGTCTCCAATTATGTCACTAATGCTCAACCTAACAAAGGCGATGACATACTAGCGGTTATGCAAAAACAGAATGTAATCACTGAGCTACTTGTAAAACAACAGCAGCTGTCTCATCTACCAACAAAGGACATTCCTGTGTTCAAGGGTGATGCGCTACAATACAAATCTTTCATGAGAGCGTTTGAGCACGCAATAGAGCAGAAAACCAGCAATGATCAAGACAAATTGTACTTCTTGGAACAATTTACGGCCGGTGAACCTCAAGAGCTTGTTCGCAGCTGTGCTCATATGACACCTAACAAAGGATACTGCGAGGCGAAGCGACTACTTCATAAGCACTATGGGGATGAATTACGGATTGCCAGCGCGTACATTGACAAAGCTCTCAAATGGCCTCAAGTGAAGTCTGATGATGGGAAAGCATTGAGCGCCTATGCAATGTTTTTGATTGGATGTCGCAATACCATGGAAGACATCGAATTTTTAGAGGAGATGGACAACCCAACCAACTTACGGACAGTGGTGTCTAAGCTACCGTACAAATTGAAGGAACGTTGGCGAGCTGAGGCTTATGACATGAAAGAGCGAAGAGGCAGGAGAGCAAAGTTTGCTGATTTGGTGAGCTACATAGACCGCCAAGCTAGAATAGTGATGGATCCCCTCTTTGGTAATATCTCAGACAGCCGCCCAATCCCAAGTGGAAAGACTGACCAAAAGGAAAAGCATTATGGAAGGAAAGAGGTACGTGGAAGCAGTTTTGCAACCAATGTTTCCACCGAAAGCAAAGGGCCTCTAGAAACGCTTGCTAAGTCAGCAAACTCAAGTAAAACTGTGAGTGCCTTTGATAAGCCATGTTTGTACTGCCAGCAATCTCACACCCTTGCCTCATGCAGCAAAATCAAACACCAACCACATAAAGAGCGTGTGGATTTCTTAAAACTGATAGGCTTGTGTTTTGGATGTTTAATTCCGGGTCATCTTAGCAAATTTTGCAAAAGAAGAATTGAGTGTAAAGAGTGTGCTTTAAAGCATCCAGACATTTTGCACATAATGAAAAAAGAAGGTTCTGTCTCACCTGAAAAGAAAGATGGTCATCATGGAAGTGAAGTATCGTGTGCTCAAGTGTCTATTCTGCAAGAGTCCTGTAGCCTAACGGGGGCCGGAGAAGCAGAATGTGTGCTGTCAATAGTACCGGTGAAGATCAAGTCAAAAAGGAGTGACAAGTGTGTTGAAACATATGCCTTTCTGGACCCGGGAAGCACAGCAACTTTCTGCACAGAAGACCTGCAAAAGAAACTAAACATTAAAGGGAAACCAACACGAATACTTCTTAGCACCATGGGTCAAGACAAACCTGGAGAACAGAAGCTCATGAACAGTTTCATCATATCAGACCTGGAAGTGTGTGGGCTGGAAGACACCAAGTTCATTGAGTTACCTAAGGTGTTCACTCATAGCAACATACCTGTTCACACCGAGAACATACCTAAACAGTCAGATATCCAGAAGTGGCCTTATCTCAATGAAGTACGCTTGCCAGAGATAGAAGCAGATGTAGGCCTGCTTATTGGAGCTAACTGTTCAAGAGCAATGGAGCCATGGCACGTTGTTAATGCTGAGGATGGAGGCCCTTATGCCGTGAAGACTGCCATTGGCTGGGTTGTGAATGGGCCCTTAAGAAAAGAACTGGATGATGCAATGAATGAAACGCCTACCTTTTCAGTAAACAGAATTTCTGTGATGGAGATTGAAAAGCTGCTGGTCCAACAGTATAACACTGATTTTCCAGAGCGTAACTACGATGATCGAGAGGAGATGTCTCATGAAGACAAACAGTTTTTGCAATCTGTGCAGAAAACGAAAATTTTTGAGAACGGGCATTACAGCATTGGACTGCCACTCAGGAATGAGAAGCTCCAAATGCCTAATAACCGTTGTGTGGCTGAACAGTGCATAGCCTGTTTGCTTAGAAAGTTCAAGAAGAATCCTGAATTCTTTGAAGAGTACAAGGGCTTTATGGAAACCATCATTGACAAGGGCTATGCTGTCCAAGTTCCAGTTCAACAGCTGAACCGTGACGACAACAGACTGTTTTACATACCACATCACGGGGTGTATCACCCAAAGAAAAGAAAGTTGCGGGTGGTCTTCGACTGCACAGCTTCGTTTCAGGATAGGTCTCTGAATAGTGAACTGCTCCAAGGACCCGACTTGAACAATACGTTAGTTGGTGTGCTTTTAAGATTTCGTGAGGAGCCAGTAGCTATAATGGCGGACATCGAGTCGATGTTTTATCAGGTCAAGGTACCGGAGCGTGACGCAGACCTACTCCGTTTTCTTTGGTGGCCCAACGGCAAGTTGAACGAACCTATGGAGGAATTCCGAATGACCGTGCACCTCGTTGGAGCCACTTCTTCACCGAGTGTTGCTTTATATGCACTGAAAAAAACTGCTGAAGATTACAAGGCTGATGTATCTCCAGAAGCTGTACAGACAGTTCTGCGTAACTTCTACGTAGATGACTGTCTGAAGAGTGTAGCTAACGAAGAAGATGCGGTAACCTTGGCTAAAGATCTTCGTACCCTGTGTGCCAGCGGAGGGTTTGCTTTAACAAAGTGGATGAGCAATAGCAGGAAGGTGTTAATGTCAATCCCTGAAGAACATAGAGCTAGCGAAGTGAAAGACCTGGATCTAAGACATGACGCTTTGCCAATCGAGAGGACCCTTGGTGTACAGTGGGACACAGAAACTGATACTTTCACTTACAGTATGAAGCTGCAAGACAAGCCGATGACCAGAAGAGGCATTTTATCAGTCGTGAATTCCATCTACGACCCCCTTGGCTTTTTGGCTCCGGTCATCTTGCCTGCTAAACTCCTGCTGAAAGATCTTTGTAAAGAACAATACGGATGGGACGAGAACATTGGTGGAAAACACGCTGAAGATTGGAAAAGAAGGATCGAAGATGTCAGTCATCTCTCTGCCTTCAATGTGAGCAGGTGTTGGAAGCCTGTAGATTTTGGATGTACTGCAGCAGCACAGTTACATCATTTTTCAGATGCTTCAGAGTCCGCATATGGCACTGTGTCTTATCTGCTGCTAGAGAATAGCCAAGGTGAGAAGCATTGTGCATTCCTCATGGGGAAGTCAAGAGTAGCCCCACTCAAACTGGTCACCATTCCCAGGCTCGAGTTGACCGCAGCAGTTGTCGCTGTTAAAGTAGACAAGATGTTACATCAAGAGCTTCAAGTTCCACTGCAACAATCTATTTTCTGGACAGACAGTACTACAGTGCTCAGATATATTGACAGTGAAACTGCTCGTTTCAAAACCTTTGTTGCAAACAGAATCTCGTTGATCCGAGAAGCAACCAAGCCATCGCAATGGAAGTATGTCAGAACAACGGAAAATCCTGCAGATCAAGCCAGCAGGGGACTGAAAGCTAAGAATTTGGTGCAAGGAGGAACCTGGATCAATGGGCCGGATTTCTTGCTGAACAGTGAATGTGATTGGTCGGAACAGCCTGTGCGAAGGAAAGAAAGCCTTCAAAATGATCCGGAAGTCAAGAAGGGAGTTACAGTCAACATGATCAAAGTTGAAGAAAACATGGAACCAATCGACAAATTGATCAACTATTATTCGGACTGGCATAAATTAAAGAGATCAGTGGCCTGGATTTTAAAGGTGAAGGAAAATCTGTGGAAACTGAAAGAGAAAAGAAAGGAAATATCAAGAACGATCAGGCAAGCGGAAAAGAACCCTGAAAAGGAAAGTTCAAAGTTAGAACAACAAATGAAAAAATTCAAAGCAACAGAAAAGAAATCACTTACCATGGATGATCTGGTTGCAGCAGAATCGGAAATAATCCAATTCAGTCAAAGACAACAGTTTGGAGAAGAAATCAAAGTACTGGAGAAAGGTAAACAGCTCAGTCGCAGCAGTCAGCTGTTTAAATTGGATCCGATTCTTCAAGATGGCACATTAAAGGTTGGTGGAAGACTCCACAAGTCCGCTATGCCAGAAAATGCTAAACATCCAGCAATTCTTTCAAAGCATAGCAGAGTTGCTACACTGATTTTGAGAGACATACACCAAAGAACAGGACACTGTGGACGCAGTTATGTCTTGGCACAACTGAGATGCAGGTATTGGATCCCACAAGCCAATTCTGCAATTCGAAAGATCATCAACAAATGTACAGTGTGCCGCAGGATTAATGGAAAGGTTGGTGAGCAAAAAATGGCAAACTTGCCTGAAGATAGGCTCTTGCCAGGTAAGCCTCCTTTCACAAATACCGGCGTTGATTTCTTCGGGCCGTTTGATGTCAAGCGGGGCCGGGGTACAGTCAAAAGATACGGCGTGATGTTCACTTGCCTCACTCTCAGAGCGGTGCACATCGAAGTTGCAGATAGCCTCGACACAGACTCCTGCATTAATGCAATTCGTCGCTTTATGTGCAGGAGAGGTCAAGTTACCATCATGCGTTCCGACAACGGCACAAATTTTGTGGCCGCTGAAAGAGAGTTGAGAGAAGCCATTCAACTGGTGGATAATGACAAGATTGAAAAGGCCTTGCAACCAAAAGGAATAAAGTGGATATTCAACAGCCCAGCCGCTTCACACCAAGGCAGGATCTGGGAAAGACAAATTCGGACTGTGCGAAGAATCCTTAACTCTCTTTTGAAAGAGCAAGCAGTGAACGATGATTGTCTTCTGACAATAATGTGCGAGGTCGAAAGCATAATCAACGGTAGGCCGCTTACAACTGTTTCAGATGATGTGAACGACGTAGAACCTCTAACACCCAATCACTTATTGCTGTTGAAATCTCAACCCAAAATGCCTACAGGGATTTTCAGCAAAGATGACATGTACACAAGAAAGAGATGGAAGCAGGTCCAGTATCTTGTGGATTTATTTTGGACTAGATGGACACGTGAATACCTTCCACTTCTTCAGGAGCGCCAGAAATGGCTAAAGCCAAGAAGAAACTTCATGACAGGAGATGTTGTGCTATTAGTGGACAGTTCTTCCCTACGGAACTCCTGGCTCATGGGAAAAGTAGTTGAAACGTTGCCGGACTCCAATGGAACAGTACGAAGAGTGAAGATAAAGACCAAGACCAACACTCTGGAAAGGCCTGTAAACAAACTGTGCTTGTTGGAAGAGGCGACGTCAGAAGAGTAAAAAAAAAGGGAAACAAGTTGATAGTTTATGGACATTTAAAAATTGTTTGGCTCTCAGTGTTTAAGTTTATAATTGCTTAGTCCTCCTGATTAACCAATTAGGGGCCGGGTAATGTAAGAGCCACATAAGGACTAGTTCATCTGAAATAATAATTTAGTTTAAAACCAGTAAAAGATCATTTATAAGAAATATATTGGTTAAGTAATGTTTAGTAATGCATGATTTAGTAATGTTTAGATTTGATAATATTTCAGTATTTTGAGCTTCCAGTCAGATAGCACTACGTCATAGCGTAAGCGATTGGATGTAGTTAGTTTTAGTTTGAAGTTAGAGACGTTGGAAGCAACACAGTTTTTTGACCGTGCGTACCCTTGTCTAGGCCTATGTATAATTTTGTTTTATAATTTTGTTTTGGAAGTAAACATTTTAAAAGAAGACCGTTTGGTTTGCTCGTGTTTCAAATACTGGTTGTATTAGACTGACTTCAAAAAGTGGTAAGAAAAAGAAGAAACTAGGTGCCACTATATGAGGATAGGTGAGGGAAAAAAAAGGCAACTCCCAGACTATGCTCCTGTGAGGAGTACAGTCTGGGAACAGGAAAAAAACACCTCAGCAACATTAGCACATAATCAGTACTACGACATGAACCCACAAGACTTGCAATAAGGTAACCCAGCACAGGCAAGCAGCCACCCGGTCCTGCAGCCATTTTCGGCGCTGGTCACAGACCTGCCTGTCAGACTGGTGGTACAAAGCGGCGAAGGCGAGGGATGCGGGGTGGGGGGGTGATTGTATATCTGTATATATATGTAAGAGTTGGTGTATGTGTAGGCCTGGAGATTCGCTCCGCCTGGCATCCAAATCTCGGTGCCTCAGTCCGCAGGATGTCATAGCGTTAACACAGCAAGTTGCCATGGAGACAACCTTGATTAGGTCCCAAACAGAGTCAACAATCAGCAGGTGTCTGTGAGAAATGGGGGAAGGAACGCAAGAGCGGCTCACTGCAGTGCTCTTCCGGGGGAGTTGTTGTTCCAACAGCGGCCTTGGCCGAGGCCAGTGCTGGTTGAGGGGAGCCGAAAGCAGATAAGATTGGGATTATTTGGTCTTGGGGCGAGTAGCCGCATTCCTTTGCACGACTACTCTCTTAGTCCATTCTGGTCCATCAGCTTTTGCAAAGCCGTGAGCTTCTCCATGATGTTATCCATAATGCGGTTCATAATAATCCCAGCCTGAGTGCTGACCGCTCTGCCCACTGCTTCAATCATGCCGGGCAGCATTGTGGGGCTTTGGACAGCTGTCACCGTCTTCTTAATTTCTTGATAAACCAGGGCAATGCCTAATCCAGTCAGCAAAAGGCCTGTTATCATGGTTCCGACTAGATAGATATCTTCAATGTCCTCCACGGAAAGAGCCGCCAGACACACGACCCGCCACCTCTCCCACGCATCCATCGTGTAGCCAGCTGCAAACGTTCCGGCAGGGCAGTCTAGTTCCCCCGAACCCAAGCTTCTCGTCGAGAAGATGGTGTCAATTGCGTTGAGAGACCAGTTGATCAAATCCATGATTTTTAGTTTGGAGAGCAGTGCGGAGAGAGTCTCTCAAAGTTAAGACATAAGACTAGACGAGAGGAGCGAAGCAGGGAAGGTAAGGGGGGGGGGAGAGAAAATGCGACCGCCTTCGTTGAGAGCCAGAAGAGAATCGAAGAGTATCGAAATGTATCTATGTAGTTTGTTGTTTCTCCAAACTTTCAGTCCAGCCATTAATCACTCTGAGCTACTTGCCTCCTTCACTTATGATCAGCTCTTAAAAACCTCCGACTGCGGCGGCTTTTTTCAGTCCAAATATCAGGGTTTTTATTGGTTCGTTTACGATCAGATATTTATATGATATTTATTGGCTACCGAAATGCCGGTCAAAGATTTGAATATCAATTCAAATTGTACTCAGTAACGAAATATGATTTTACAAGTAGCGAAGTAGATTACTTAGCTTAATATCTACTTGAGACAAGTAAAATGACAGATTTAAAAATATACTCAAAAAAGTACCAGTACCCGAAAAAACTACTTAATTACAGTAACTTGAGTAGTTGTAATTCGTTACTTCCACCTCTGAAAGCTTGATGACTCATCTAGCACAGTCTTTTTCCTCCGTCCGGGGAAACTAAGCAGAGGGTCCGATGAAATCGTTCGATGGTTTCGTTTTAATCAAGATTCGGTGGAAGGCTTGCCATCTTGTTCCACACAGTGATGAACTCAGTCCATGTAATCGCCGTGTCCAGAATGAAAACACTCAAAACGAACTCAAAATCACTCGTAACAACAAAATATAGTTCAGTTCAAATAAAAAAATACATCTCTAGACGGCAGTGATGTTACAGCGTATCGCACATGCGACGCAATTTCTATTGAAGCTCCATATCGGGGTGTGTGTTGGTTTCCCAGAGTCACGTGATCTCTGAAGTCTCACTTTCTGTCCAATCACGTGCACGTTTCACTTTGGGTGTCAGAAGGCTCGAAACCCAGATCTTACTTAAACGGTTAGTTCACCCAAGAATGAAAATTCTGTCAGTAATTACTGACAGAGCACAAATTAAGATATTTTTGATGAAATCTGAGAGCTGTCTCACTCCTCCATAGGCTTCTAAGCGATTGAAACTTGCTGGCCCAGAAAGTCAGTGAAGAAAATGTTTAAATAGTCCAAGTGACTACAGTGGCTCAACCATAACAATACTTTTTGTGCAAAAAAAGCCCTCTAGGGGCTTTAGGGGAGCCCAACATGGCCTCTAGGGGAAACAGAAGGAACAGCAGGGTGAAACAAAGTAGCACAAACACTGTTCACTTCGATTTAAACTAATGGGCCATTTCTCCTCGCCAGACATTAGTCAAAGACTGTAAATGGGCATTTATAGGGCAATAAAAATATCTGATAAGCATCTTAGCAGCCTTTTCTAAAACTTCTCCAAAGCCTCCCATGATATGACCTTATAATAGGCTTCATAAAATGCATACTTTTAGTGATATCTTCCTCAGATTTAAAATGAAGCATGACCACACTTGTAGCTACACTTTAGTTGTGGTTATAAGTTGATATCCTACATTAAAAATGGTTTTTTATACATTTAATAAATATATTCTTAATATTTGTTGTTTTTGTTTTATGTTTGACCTTATATATCTCAATATTTATAACAGTTTGATGAATTTTGAGTCTTGAACTGTAAACTCTCAAGGGTTGGCTTTCTAAATATATGTTGCTTATGTGTCTATTCAGATTGAGTTCTGAGCAGAAATCTTTTTATTTTGGCTATGTCATGAATGCATCACTTGCCAAAATTGAGGGTGCCGAGTAAGGGGTTAATAGCGTAACACTCGGTATAAAGAGTTCTGAGCAGAAATCTTTTTATTTTGGCTATGTCATGAATGCATCACTTGCCAAAATTGAGGGTGCCGAGGAAGGGGTTAATAGCGTAACACTCGGTATAAAAGATTTTTGGGACTGAAACACACACATAACCTGTCCAACAGAGTAATTGAAGTCTTCTTGAGGAAATCTTGTAATTCTTGTTCACTTTAAGCTACAGGCGCCCGCACAATTAATTCTGAAGGCAGATTTCTTTGGCCATGGAAACACATGATGGCTGAAATATGATTGGATAAAAGCTCTAGGATAAAAGCTCTTGGGTCAGCTGTACACATCGTCATGTTTTGCTTTGACTGTGTCCACTGCTTCTGTCGAGCACTATTCTGTATGAAATTTCACGAGTTCACACTTACATATAATTTGAAGGGGTAAAGTTGAATGCTTATTTGGCGTGCTGTCCGGAGGGAGGGCATAAGTTTTAATTCGCTTTAGGGCTGAGAGTGTCCGCTCGACAGAAGCAGTGGACACAGTCAGTGGCGCCTCCTGAAATTTTTCATAGGGGTGGCCAGATGGGGCCACATAAAATCTTGGGGTGGCACACCAAAACAATAAACCATAATTTCAGAATTGTATTCTACTGTTGTAGTAAACCGGCCTGAAGAAAACTATCAGAAAGACTTAAAGAATTAGTTCACTTTTAAAGTAAAAATTCTGTCATCATATACTCACCCTTAAGTTGTTTCAAACCTGTATGAATTTCTTTCCTCTGCTGAACACAAAGGAAGATATTTAGAATAATGTCAGTAACCAGACAGTTTTTGGTTCCCATTGACTTCCATAGTAGGAAAAAAATATACTATGGCAGTCAATGGGAACCAAAAACTGTCTGGTTACTGACATTCTTCTAAATATATTCCTTTGTGTTCAGCAGAGGACAGAAATTCATACAGGTTTGAAACAACTTAAAGGATAATTCCGGTATTTAACACCTTGAGTCTATATTGTAGTTTGTTTTGGATGAACAAGAGTGGTGGACAACATTTTTTTGACAATGGTTCCTCTCTCCGAGTTTTTGACTATAAAAGAATTGGCCATGGACCCATTTAACATGGGAGTCAATGTGCATGTCCGAAAATGTCATTAAAACAACCTTTAACATTATTTTTCAAAACTGTGCAACTCACCGAGTGATTAGTGATGTTAGTTGATGTTCCAGAAACAAAAAGTGTTGCGAAATACAGTTTCTGTCGTGTTTTATTCGTCATTTTGTAAAATCCCATTGTTGAAAAAATAGTTCCACTATAGCAAAATAAACGGATTGGAATCATATATTGCGACGATATATTGTTTATAATCATCAACGAACACCACTAACCACTCGGTGAGTTTAACAGATTTGTAAACGAACATCATTGGCTGTTTTAATGACATTTTCGGACATGCACATTGACTCCAATGTTAAATGGGTCCATGGCCAATTCTTTTATAGACAAAAACTCGAGAGAGGAACCATTGTCAAAAAAAATTTGTCCACCACTCTTGTTCATCCAAAACAAACTACAATATAGACTCAAGGTCTTAAATACCGGAATTATCCTTTAAGGGTGAGTATATGATGACAGAATTTTCATTTTAAAAGTGAACTAATCCTTTAAGGAAACTCCTACTGATATACTTTGGTTTATGCTGTTATATTTAACGGACAGTGCATCACGTTGCATGAATTTCTTAAATGAAATAAACAGAGTTCACAAGCAGGTTAATACATACACACACTCCATTTCATCATTGCAAATAACACATATGACTCGACTGACAGAACTAGGAACTAACAGACACATGAAGTAAACTTGTGTGTAGTTTATAAAGTCCAACCTTGCACTTGAAAACAATCTAAACTCTGTTTTTATGACGCAGCTCTTATTGATGCGACTTACCAGCAGCGAGAGATGTGAGACTCTGCTGGTGGTGACGTAGCTCCGCCCGCAATATCATGCACACAAATGCGAGTGATGCAACAGCCAATGTCGAGTTTTCCCAATTAATGCATGAATTTAACAGCATTATTTAAACTCCGTTACACATATACATGCACCAGCTAACGGCGTTAGCTAGGTAACTCTAGTCAAAACGTGTCAAAGACGCATCAAAAAGCTGTTGTAACAGTATACTGTAACCATTTGGCACTTAAAAAGCACGTCACGACACATAATTCCCCGTCTTCTTTTACTAAAGAATATTTTTTACTTATTTACTTACCGGTAGTCTTCGTCTTTTTTCTTAACTTCTTTTAAAATTGTTGACCGACGGGCACGCGCTGAGCTGTTGCTGTCTGAGCGCGCAACAGCGGCATGTACGGAGGGGCGGGCTACTGTGTGCGATCGAAAGTCTAGAGCAGCTTGCCTGCCTGGCTGTGCATTAGGGATGAAATGCATAACTGATGCTACTAAAATTTATACTGGCCAGTGGGGTGGCCAGAAGTCGGCCAAGGGTGGCCACAGCCACCCCTGGCGGCGCCACTGGACACAGTCACCGCAAAACATGATTATGTGTACAGCTGACACAAGCTCTGACACAGAGTTTTGAAGGAAATCAATGAGATTAGCAGGACTTTTGCCTTCAAAACCCGTCCTGGCATACATTACAGTCAGTTCAGTTTTTACCCGGACACACTGAATAGTGTGCCGTGACTCTGCGTAAACCCTCTGGGGTCGGCAATCACTCCGGCGTGATTTGCACGATTTTTTTCACATAGCAGCTAAATAAACTTAAAATACTCCATCATCTATGGTCATACAGACTTAATAAATATGAAAAAATGATCTATGAGATGTCTACTTTTGTATGTGTCCACTTACAATCAAAACAAAACGTTGTGCTTTTGTAAAATAAAGAAATTAAACGGGGTGTGCTTTCTGCCTCTCCGTCTCGTGAACTTTTTTTTCCTTGAGCACGTCTCTAAACAAACAAAACTCAGCGAATACTTGTCACACATTTATGAGCTATATATCTTTATAAACATTTAAGTGTGTAGTTTTAAATGATCTGATTCAAAACAAAAACAAATATTCTCTGTTTAAGTAATTTGTATAAAACCAACAAGATATCCAGTTTCTCAAACCCTTGCTCATTAGTTTTAATGTGACCACACCCACACGCACAAAATATATTGATATGCAAATCTTCCACGTGTGCACGCAAACGCGCTCATTACCTCAAAAATAATGCACCGAATCTGCTGTTCGTCGAGTTTGGAAGACACGCTGTGAGATTATTGGATTTACATCAGAAGAAGAAGAACGCAATTTAAAGACAAGAAAGATTTTAAGGTAAGAAATAATTCTGAATTATATTAGTTAGTGTTATTGTTGCATAAACTTCACATTGCAGTCGAACTGTTGCTCGATGCTTCAGTGAATGTTCTCAGTCGCGCTGTGTGTTTGATAGGATGGATACCCGACCCGAGCCCACATCAGCGCGGCATTGAACATTTTACATTTAAAACAGCTTATTATGTAGGTAGCCAATGTGCCTTATGCTTTCACTTGATGCAAACGTTCATTTTTGTGATTAAAATACATGTAAAATATTACCATAACATCTGTCTTCCTGTGTGCGGAAATTTGTTTATGTAGCCGTGACAACGAAACACGTGCATGCGCGCCTGTGTTAAGAGCCTTGTTGCTCTGTGCGCTGATACGCTCATCTGTTGACATTTCCGAATGCTTTCCACACAAACAAACGTACATGTGTCATTAGCATGAGAAAAATATATATTTAGGGACTGTTCGTTATCGCCACCGGAGGAGTTTTGAGATCTATAGTCAAAATAGACTTGACCCTCACTTCGCCAGCGATACATTTTTCTATGACCCTCCAAAATTATTTTGAAAAAAGGCATGACCCTCCCCGATAATTTATTGATTACTTCTGTACTGGTTTGCGCTTAGCAAAGATGTTCAGATATCTCTATGCCTAGACCTACACCAAACGTTAATTAAAAATTAACACCCGCCTTTTTCAAACTGGCGCAGCGCTGACTCGCGATAGGTAGAAAATGCATGATTTGATTTGTTAAACATGAGGATTATCTGTCTGGCATGACCGCTCACTCTAACGTTAACCTAGATAATTGTTCGCTGTTCTTAGGCACATAGGCTAATCAAGTGGTTGTGCGGAGTGAGGAGCGCGCACTGCATGACATGGAAGCGCTGACGCGATTACTTGCACTTTCCAATCAACCATGGAAACAACTTAAAATACTCAATTTCTGGCCATACAGAAAAGAAAAATCCATTAGTCGCAATACTTTTATTTGTATAAACTCACAATAACAAGAAAACGTTTTGCTTTCGTAAAATAAAATAAAACAATAGGGGCGCGCTTTCATGGTCTCCGTGAACTGGAGCGCGTCAAAAAATAAGCAGAAACATATCGTAGGATATAGCCTACTAGCCTCACATATATGAGACAAATATCTCTAAGCTATATAAAGTTTGATATGTCCACTATTAAACGGAAAAAAAATCGAATCGAAATCAAATATAATGTAATCAAATATAATAATAATAATATCATCTGATTAATGCATTTCTCTCTATTAGCAGAGATGGAGACATGTTTGCAGTCAACACTGATTTAGAAAACATTAGTTTATTAATAACCAATTAAAATGCATTGTTATTTTTTAAAGGAGTCATAACCTAGTATTACCTTGGATACCCACGCTCTATTATAGTCTTTCAGGCCCTTCTAAAAAAGAAAAGTGGAAAAAAAATAAACACAGAGCTCCTCTGACCCTTATTTCTGAAGGCATTATTGTCTCGCGAGATCTGATGCGATATTTTGGCTGTCGTGGACGGTGATTTTAATAATGCAAATGAGGGGCGCGTTGATTGGTGGCAGGAAGGAGGGGGGTAACTTCAGCATATCATTCCAAAATGACATCATGGCGCAAATTGTGAATGAACCCGACCTGGCCGCGACCTACGGGATTCAACCGTAGGCTATATGCACGAGCCGGACTCTGAACCTGAGCTGGAAAGGGAAGATGTAGAGTCGATGGAAGGACGTCTACATCAAGATGTCTCTGAATGGTAAAGACAATCATTTTGACTGAGACATTATAGGCTACCTTTTATTAAATGTAGATTACATTAACGGAGATGTAGTCTACTTTTTTTTATCAGCTTACAGTGGTTATTGAGATCAACGTTTGCTATCATGTGGTGTTTTTGCCTTGTTTCACGTTGTGGTTTTTTAGACATTCAAATTTGTGAACGATTCCGGCGTAAAATGATTAGCACAGACACCTAACGTTAAGCCAGTGGGAAGGGTTGTAGGAACCGCGTTATTAAAATGAATTTAATCCACTGGTCCCTGACAGCTTGGTCCGTTCTTGGGAGAGAAAACACATTTAAGTTACATGTTGATTCTGGCAGTCAACAACAGAGCAACTCACGTGTGCTCTACGTTTCTGCATCTTTCGCGACTGAATATGAGGGGGACAGCATAGGTCCTGCAGCATAGGTCTGCGGTGTCCATATATGGTGTATCCGGCCCCGTCTTGACGTCAAGACGGGGGAGAAATTAAAATCTCGTGTTTGAGTGCGCGTGCACGTGGGCTGGTTTACGAACCCTGGGGTAAACAAACGCTTCACTTTTAAATATCGGCTTCCCGGCCATTGTATAATCGTTAGGCAATCATAACATACATTGATTCTCGTGGAAAAGTGAAAATTACAGGTCATGACTCCTTTAAGACATATTTATTATAATTAGCCTGCTTTTGCGGCAAGATTTATAGATGCGCTTGAGCGCAGAATGGGCTACATCCCTCCATGCACCCACTATTTAAGCAGAATTTAATAAACGTGTGATTAGTCGACTAGTAAAATCTTTAGTATGGCAACTCTAATCAATACATTTACTATAGTTGACATTATTTAATTAGTAATAAGTATCCAGCTCTTTAAATTAAATTTGTGTTAACAAATTAATTAACTAATAAAATAATAAAACATTTACTGTAGCCTATCTTGAAGATTGTTGTATTGTGTTGTATCTTCTGTTATAAAGATGAAGATTGACATTTCGTAAAAAAAAAAAAAAGCATATAAATGTTGTAAAAATGTTCTGTTCAGATGTTCTGTGTTTACTACTTTTTGAATTTTGTATAATAATATAGGCTATCTAGGTAATGAAGATATATTAACAAAAACATCGTATATATTAGCTATATATAAAACATAGCCTATATAAAATAAAAAAAGGTCCTTATTGATCAATTTAGCCTGCATGGGGCCCCACTCAGTGTTGGTTCGCCTCTGTCTTGATGAATAAGGGGCTGTTTACACCTGGCCAGTTCATGCCTGTTCTCTGATCGGATAGCTATCTGATCGTGAAAAGACTGCCCTCCGAAACGCATTCGAGACGAATTTAAATCCGATCGCTCAGAACACTTCAGGAGGAGGTCTGGGCCACATTCCAGATAAAACTGGACAAGTGTAAATCCATCTTGTTGAAACCACATATGTAAAGTTTCCTCCTCCCAAAAAATGATTAAAAAAAAATAAAGTGTGAGAGCGTGTTATAGGCTTTATGTCAGAAATCTGCTTTTGAAGAAATATGGCCATATCGTGTTACAGCGCACATTATATCAGCTGCAGTTCTGGCGCCTCAGTCACAATACTATCTCGATGTAGGTACATTCACGTCACACGTTAATGCAGCGTTACACTCACAGGACACTTCACTTATTCGCAATCACAAAAGTTAATTATATGTTCGTGCTTTAAAGCTTTGCCGGGTGAACTTTTCATTGGCGTTCTGTTCTGACTTGATGCACTTTTTTCTGAGCGCACGCACACTGTCAAACAGCGCCAAACTGGACTTGATCTTTCGCGTCTTATTTTTGTTGGGTCAGAGTGACCCATCTGCTAGCGATGAAGGACTCCTACTTACCACAGGAATACCAAGGTACACTGGGAAGCATATCTCAGTGGAATATGCAATCAGTGCCTGCCCGAAGGGGGGACTTAAGAATACACATATGACCCGGAGGGGGGTGCATACGGAAAACACTGGGGTGTCCAGCCCGCAGGGTGGAATATTTCAACCCCAGGGGTGACATACTGGCTTGCCAAGGGAAAGACACATGATCAGAGAGGCTTACAGTGGAAATACACACGTGGAGGTTACCCAGAGGGGGAACCATGCACATGGCGGCACCTAGCCAATCGCGAAAGCTGCCGGAGGCATAACTCTGGCGTTGACGTCAACAGCGCTGAAGGAACTCAGGGCTTGTGAGGCTCACGTGAGGAGAATATTGAACGTATCCAGTCCGTGGAGTGGAATGGCGAGCAGGCGAAGACACCTGAGCGGGTCCTAGTACCGGCTGGTTGAAGCAAGTACATGGGAGGACACTGGCTCCACTCGGAGATTGTAGAATCTGGAGAATGTGTTGGGTGTCGCCCAGCCTGCAGCTCTGCAGATGTCTGTTAGCGAGGCGCCATGCGCTAGAGCCCAAGAGGAGGCCACACTCCGAGTGGAGTGGGCCGTCACACCAAGGGGGCACGTTCGATCTTGCTGCTGGTATGCCAAAGCAATGGCATCCACTATCCAGTGAGACAACCATCAGAAGCGCGTTTACACTCGTCTCTTCAATGTGTGTGTGGACAACATCCGGATACAGGTCGCATGTTAATGCCAAGTGTAAACGCAGCCTGAGACCGGAGGAGAATTGAACCAATTAACAGATTATAAGATTTACAAAGAAATACAAACATGAACAGAACAAGAAAAGAGATAAAAACAAAACTCTAAATATGAACAAATAAACTCACAACATGACAGTCACTTTGGATAAAAGCCTCTGCCAAAAGCGTGAATGAACAATAAAATAAGCCCATGTGATACAGTGATTTTACAACAGCTAAAATATCAAAGTATTAATTATCAATGCTGGAGTCTGATATCTTTAAGTAAAGACCAAAATGAGCAAAACAAACAGCCACTTCTGTTAGGTTAACTTTGCAGTCTAGCTGGTTTTTCCAGTAATTTTCAGGGTTGGGCATTGCTGCTTAAAAGACTCTCGCTTCACATTTGAACACAAAGCTTCATTACCGACTGCAAACTGGTATGTATCCCTCTTTTAGTTCCCTGAGTTAATGGTCTTCTGATCATTAATTATTAATTATATGTACAGTTAAATGTAACTTAAATTGCTTACAGGTTAATCAGTAATAAGATGAATTTTTATCAATCAAATGTGTTCATTATGATTTCCAGTGACAATGCATTTATGTGCTTTTCTTCTGCTGAGCTTGGCTTTGGCTCTTGGTCGTGCATCAGATGTAAGTTAGATAGTGGACAGTTGTCATTTTTAAGGATGGATGTTGTTCTGATACACTTCACAGATGATAGTGATCAGTGATGCGCGGGTTGATCCAAAATGAGCGGGTGCCTGCGGTCACCAAAAATATTTGTAATGATATTCGCGGTCGGTCGGGTCGTTTGAAATAAAGATGGCAATTCAACTTTTGTAATTTATATAGTACTAGACACAATTTTCTATGAAATAAATTGGCCTACGCTTTATTGTCTGAATAACTGGCGCACGATAAGATGACGCACAAGCTCAGTCTGCAGGCAGAGATGAAAGTGGGAAATCCTTATTTACCTTTAAAATGTTGAGCGTTATTAACTTTTGAATAAAAGCTGATGCGGGACAAAATGCCCGATTTCCCAACACGTTGAACTGAGCAATGCCATTGTGCCATTTTAACCCTCTGGGGACTAAGCCCTTTTTGGTCCGTTTTCTCTATTTTTACATTTGGGCTTATAAACCATATGTGATGGAGATGGAACACCATGTGTTTGGTATCTATGGATTCAGAAGACCCTAAGCTAACATAAGCATGCATGTAATGTGTTTATAAAGGAAGTATGAGTGAAAAATTTACAATAATCGAGAGAATTTCAAAAACGACAATTAGATTTTTGTCATTTATTACTGAAAATCACCCCTCACACACCAATAGTGAACAGTTTTTGAACAAAAAAAATATGTCAAACCCTTTGCTTGACAGACATTTGTAATTGTTCAATCAAATGTGTTAAGAACAATGAAATAAGGAACTTTTTTTTCAAACAGTCCTAGTCGTGAAAAAGCGGTCTGCTTCGAACTAAATGAGAACTGCTTGCTCTAAAGAACAGACACACTCACAACCTGGCAGATTTACTTTCCAGTAATTGTTCCAGAGCTTGTTCTGCCGTAAATCTTACTGCTTGCCATCATAAAAGTGCTAAAACAATACAATAATAATGCTATTTAAGTTATTCTGTCTCTCTCTTATATAGATCTCTGTGCGCTCTGTAATACTCAGCTCCGTTCGCTCTCTGTCTCATTCATCTCCACTCGACGCTGTTTTGTTTGTACATGTTGAAGGCTACAGAGTCCTCTGATTGGCTAGAATAGAATTGCCAGCGGCAATTTTTCCATTGGTGGAATTTGCCTAACAACATCGATTTCATTGGCCTTTTTATGCAGTGGTATTGCACAACAGCGAAGTGTGTATATAATACAAACGGGATCACTGTTTTCAGCGGAATCTGAGGAAGACGGCAAAAAAGACCGCACCTCTCTATCATTAATAGTTAGTAAGATAAAATAGTAAGATAATTGCACGTTTGTAAAAGTATGCCATTTTGGGTGGTACCGCCCAATTCGTCCCCAGAGGGTTTATAGGCTACTTTTAAACGCATAGCTCAGTAATGTCAGTTTTATGTATTTGCTGAGAGGGGGCAGAATTTTTGTTGGGAAAGTCGGGGGAGAGACGCACACTTCGATTAGACTGGATAAACACATGCAGCATCTTAATTGTTAAGAAAATGAAACGAAATAAATGAATAAATCAAGCCTTTATTACATAACACTTTTATATCATACAGCATTCAGAAAAATGGTGCACCCGCACCCTTAGTTCCTACATCTATGGCCCAATGACGCTACGATGAGCATTTACTAGCTACTTTTAAAAAATGAGGGCCAGGAAGCGGGTCGGGTACAATATTTTCTTTCTTTTTTTTGCGGTCTGAGTTGCGGGCGGGTTAGTTGAAAACGTCGGTCGGGTGCGGGTTGTTTATACATTGACCTGCGCATCCCTGATAGTGATATATTAGTATAACGCAAGTCATTTATGACATTTTATTTAACAACAACAGCAGCTCGTTCCGCTTGTCATTACGCCATTTTATGTCATTGCACATGTGCAGTCCTTTCAGTTTAGGTTTTCAACACGATTAAGTGTGTATGTTCCCTCGATTGATTAGAAAAGGAATAAGCCAGCCCTTTCAATCGGATCAAAATTTCATTCTGATCGAGTTCAATCGGATCGATTATGGTGTTTACATGAAGGCTTTTCAGTCAGATTGAGCCGTCAATCCCAATACTAATGGATTATTTGGTTATTCTTTGATTTGTTTTTTTTACATTGTATTATTTTCTTTAATTTACAGTTTATACTAAGTTTTTTCTACTTTTGTATTTAGAATGGATGAATGAACCTCACAAAATTTTGTTCAGATTATTGTTCATGAGTAAGAAAACATAACGTTAAAATAGCAGAACTTTGGGTTTTAGTTTGGGAGCGTCAACGGTGGAACACCTCTGGGGTTTCCCCTCGTGAGATCTCTGTAATAGCCTCAGTCTACCTGTGCGCGAGGCTCATGAGCACACACAATTTTGCTTTTCTCTGTGAAAATTACTGGTGTTTATTGTCTAAAAGCATAATTATAGCTCAATAAGTGTAATTTCAGTGCATTTCATCATTTGAGCGTGTTAAGGCCTTGTGATGAGCAGGACGAGGTCGAGGGACGTGAGAGCGGTGCGAGACCGGTGGCGTGATTACGGATGAGCGACACCTGCGCGACGCACCGGTGAGCGTAGGGGACCACGACTTCGGATTCTGTACTAGCAAAAACTGGTGGCTGGTAACCTAAACTACATTCAAACGGAGTAAGGCCCGTGGATGACACTGGTAACGAAATGTGGGCGTACTCCACCATAGAAAGTTGTTGACACCAGGAGGAAGGATTCTTGGAAACCAAACATCGCAACACTCTCTCCAGATCTTGGTTGGCTCTCTCCGTTTGACCATTGCTTTGGGGATGAAACCCCGAAGAGAGACTGACAGTCGCCCCCAGTAACTTACAAAACTCTTGCCAAAATTTGGACACAAATTGGGGTCCCCTGTCGGAAACCACGTCAATCCGGAGGCCATGTAAGCGAAATACATAATCTACGACAGTTACCGCTCTCTCCTTGGCGGAGGGTAATTTGGGCAAGGGAATAAAATGAGCAGCCTTTGAGAATCGGTCCACAACGACCGTCTTGCCCTGGGAGGGCGGTAATAAAATCTAGCACAATGTGGGACCAGAGTCTCGAAGGGATAGACAGCGGTTGGAGTAACCCATCCGGGGGTCGATTGGAAGTCTTGCCAGTGGCACAAACCGAGCAGGCCAAAACAAAACTGCGGATGTCGTGAGCCATTGATGGCCACCAGAATCGTTGCTTCACCAAAAAACTAGTCCGAAACACTCCAGGATGACACGCTATGCTGGAACAATGTCCCCACTGAATGACGTCAGACTGATAACCCCTCTGGCACAAACAAAGGATTCGGTGGGCAATTGGACGGAGGCGTTTCCCCTTCTAAGGCCTTTATGACCTTCAATTCGACCTCCCATCTGAAAGTGGAGACCACTAACGGTCTCGGGTAAAATACACTCGGGAGTAGACGGGCATTCGGACTGGTCAAAAATACGAGATCAGGAATTGGGTTTTACGAAAGAGAAAAGTCAAAACATCCGAAAAAAAGGTGCCCACCGAGCCTGCCTAGAGTTGAGTCTTTTGGTGGTTCTGATATATTCTAGGTTCTTTTGATCGGTCCATACAATAAAAGGTACCCCCGACCCTTCTAACCAGTGACGCCACTCCTCCAGCGCTAACTTGACTGCCAACAATTCTCTGTTACCAATGTCATAATTACGCTCGGCAGGTGATAAACGATGAGACAAAAACGAGCAAGGATGCATCTTGTCGTCTGTGGAAGAACATTGAGAAAGAACTGCTCCTACCCCCACCTCTGACGCGTCTACCTCCACCACGAACTGACGTGATGGATCAGGGGCAACAAGGATGGGAGCCGAAACGAAGCGGCTCTTGAGTTTGGCCACCTGAACGTTGTTCTGGGGGAGGTCAAGGCAGTCAGAGGTGCTGCTAGTTGGCTGAAGTTGCGAATAAAACGCTGATAAAAATGGGCAAACCCCAGAAACCTCTGTAGGGCCTTACGGGAATCTGGACTTGGCCAATCCACCGCAGCCTTAACCTTGTCAGGATCCATACACACTCCCTCAGACGAGACGATGTACCCTAGAAAAAGAACAGACTGTGCATGAAAAACGCATTTCTCCGCCTTGACAAAAAGCCCATTCTCTGGCAACCTCTGAAGCAGTCGTCTGATGTGCTGAACGTGTTCCTGGAGAGAAGATGAAAAAATCAAAATGTCATCCAGGTAGACATATATGAATAAGTCAACCATATATCTCAGCACGTCATTGACAAGTGCCTGGAAGACTGCTGGGGAGTTGGACAGCCCGAACGGCATGACCAAGTATTCAAAATGCTCCCTGTAGGTATCTTCCATTCATCACCCTTCCTTATGCGAACCAAATGATAAGCGTTACGTAAATCCAATTCTGTGAAAATGGATGCTCCCTGCAATCGCTCGAAGGCTGAAGACATCAATGGCAAACGATAAGTATTCTTCACCGTGATGTTGTTCAACCCTCGGTAATCAATGCACGGTCGCAGAGATTGCAATAGTCACAAGCTCCACACGGTCTACGTGACAGGCTAGAAGCAGAGCAGTCAATTCACTGCGCAAACCAAAAGTAATACTACCCACCGGATGAAAACGGGTTGGCATTTAAAACATCAGATATTAAGGATTGGCATATCAAGCAAAAATAATTTCTCCCCCCACATGCTCACCGGTAAGACGCCGTTCACTCAAATCCCGCTCCGACATTACATTTCTCTGTACTGTAGTCTAATAGGCCTACGTGTTGTAGCCTAGTTATTAAAGAAAACGATTTAGTTTCATATTTAGTTTAAATAAAATCTTTTTTTTTTTTTTTTCATCTACCGGTATGTTGATTATATGAAAAGTGAAAAGCATGAGTAAGATTATAATATGCGCGATCGGGAGACAAATTGAGTGGGCAGAAATTATTTTGACCACTTCATTAAGTCTGTTTTTGTAGAAAGCCTTTCTTTAAAGTGAATTTCGTGTTGTGTTAATTGTATCTTAATTTTAATCAATGTTTCATCAACCAATTGCCTGGATTTAATAAATAAGAAGTAAATATAGCAGGCAATATAATCAGGACTTCTCATGAGCTCCGTTTCGGCGCGTGAACTGGAGCTCGCCTCATAAATGAACCCAAACTCAGCGTATAAGCTTTGCCTCAAATACCTGAGAAATGTATTGAAAGCTTGAAATGTGTACTTTTAAACAAAACTATTAAAAACGAAAGAAAACAGACTCTCTGCTTATGTAATTCGTAGAAATTTGCATTTCTCATGGCGCGTTCACTACTGCGAAGATCGCGAGTCAGCTGACACCGACAGAAAACACTTGTTTATTAATAAACAATTGAAATTTCTCCTTGCTATATTTGCCTCATTACTTTTGCCGGTTCTTTGTGACATTTTTCATGAACGCATCACCACCGCTCAATAATTAATATTGTTCTTTGGTGTTCACTTTATACAGGTTTTTCAAATGGTTTTTTTTTTTTTTTTTTTGTGCAAAACTTCACACGTACAAAACCCTAACAAAGTGTAAAAGACATAAGACGTACAACATACAATGATTGTTTGATATTATAAAAATAAAGAGAGAGCATGTTTCACACATTCAACACACACACACACAAAAAAGGATTGGTTACCATGAGGGTGGAAAAGGAAGGCTGTATGCTTGTGTGCGTGTGTGTGTGTGTGTGTGTGTGTGTGCGCGTGCGAATGTGTGTGTATGTGTTTGTGTAGGAATAAACATGGGGGGAAACCCAGAAACCCTCCCCACCTCTGCCCTCCCACCGCATTAGCAGCGCCGCCGAGGACGCAACTGTGCACCTTTCGGACAGTGCATCAAGAACCGGATTAACCCGATACTTCGGTACCACCGGTACTTAAGAAAAGCTGGTACCGTAACCATTTAGTTTTTTATCGGGTCTTTTGACAACACTAGTCTCAGTGTGATTGCCAGATGTGATGAGAGTGATGGGTTCAGTAGCGTGTGAAATGTTGGGGAGTTGTTGTCCATTAAGAGCATTGACAGAAATATTGTGTCAAACAACCAATTACAGTTCGTTTCGTTCAGCGTCACGTTTCAGGGGGGTGGAAATGTCCCCACAACAACAAACCGGCGTGCAACAAGTCTCCACTAAGTGCCTCAAACAAAACTCCTGGACATCTCTTAAAGAGTCTATGCCGTGAACCTCGCATACTTTCTACGGTTAGCTGATTTTGATAAATGCTCATTGTCACTCATGTAAACACAACAGTTTTTCTTCCGCAATCACACGTCTGCGCTTTGTTTCCCGGCGGACCGAAAATAAACGCGACACTCGCGCCCCCGGAAATCCGATAAAATTCAACCAATCAGATGACGACTTCGACATTCCTGAAGTGTTTCCAGTTAAGTGTACCATATGCATCAGACGTTTAGCCAACGTTCCGTGGGCGTGACGTCTGAGGCTGAGACTAGGGATGTGAAGACGTTGAGCCAGTCCAGAGTCCATAAAATTACCTTCTGCCCCCGAATCCAGTAAAGCCTTGGTGTCGTGTCGTCTTGGTGCCCGCAATATAGGCACAGTCCTTGGGATCTCCGTCGTTCTCTCTCCTCCCGGGAAAGCCGAGCTCTACCCACCTGCATGGGCTCGGGATCGCAAACGGGACTGACCGTGTCCAGGTTGTCGGAGCGCAGGGTCCCCGTGCCGCGAAACGGATGGTTCTGTTGGAAGCGACCCATTCTGCTCAACCGAGCATCAACTCTGAGCGCCAGTTCAATAAGTCCATTTAAACTGAGAGGAAGGTCCAGCATATACCGTATATACCCGAATATAAGACGACCCTGAATATAAGATGACCCCCCCATTTCCAGATTGATTTTTGGGACAAAAAGAGATTTTTGTGGGGAAAATAAAACCAAATAATCTAGGTTATATTACTAATGTAATAGAGAGCTGATACTCTGATACAGGCTAACTTATTTTTTAATTTTTTTTGAACAGAAAATAAATTTTATTTGAAAATTGCACTGATAATTCATTCTCTCTCTTCCAGCACGCGCGCACCTCTCCCTCCCTTGAATGAACAAGGCCGTTGTTGTGTTTTTGGAAGATGAGAAGTTTGTGAATGTGCTTGTAGAGAGTGGATTTGAAATGTCAGACACTTTTGTGCAGGTGACACCTTTGCGTTCGCCTGCAAAGCGTGTCATAATCTCGAACGCGCCCCCGTTCATAAAAAATGAAGCGATCTTAAAAGAACTAAGTCGCTTTGGAAAATTCGCGAGTGCAATTAAAACTGTTCCGCTCGGCTGTAAGAACAACGCACTGAAGCACGTAACGTCTTTTCGGAGACAGGTTTTTATGTTTTTACAAGCACCGTCGAAGTTTTTGGAAGTATCTTTCCGCATACAACACGGTGAAAGCTCTTATATGATCTTCGCAACAACGGAAAGCATGCGATGTTTTGATTGTGGGGACTTAGGTCACAAGAAGTTGTTTTGTCCTCAAAATGAGGAGAAAAGTGCAGAGACTGAAAATGAAATGAGAAATCAGTCGGAGCGCGGAAAAACTAGTGATAAAATCGAAAAAAGACCCACGCTGGTAAAAGAAACGTCTGCACAACCGAAAAATAAAAAACTAAAAGTACAAAAGGAAAAACAAATCGAAGAGACTCAGGATAAAAACCCTAATAACAATGGATGTACTCATTCCCTTGAGAACGCACAGCTTTCAATAGGACAGGCTGAGACAGACAAGGAGTCAATGTCAAGACCAGAGGTGACAGTCTGTTGAGAATGTTGATGACGGTTGTGTAGATGAATCAAGATGTGATAGTGACAGTGGTTCAGAAGTTTCTGAGTTTGAGTTGAGTCAATCATCTGGGGATGTGTATACTGCAGAAGAAGTTAATGACTTTCTGGATCAAACAAAAGGACAGAAAGTAGATGTTCTGAAGTTTTTTCCTGATTCCGTCAAATTCTTGAGGTCAGTTATGAGTGTTCAGAAAAGTGTAGGATGTGATGTCATATCAAAACAAAAAAAGATTTTGTTTGAAAAAAAATGGCTACAGTGGTTCGTAAAAGTTTAAAAGGAAAGAAAAAGAATAAATAGGTTAACATGGTTATGGGTGCTGCTCTTATATTTTCCCTTCTCTGTCTTTTTTCTTTCTTGTTTCTTTTCCCCTCCTTTAACATGCAAATCTTAAGAGTTAGCTCTTTAAACGTTAATGGTGCGAGGAATAGAGAAAAACGAGGATTACTAACTGAGTTTCTTAAAGGACAAGTTTGGTATTTTACACTTAAAGCCCTGTTTACAGATCGTATCTGATGAAATAGAAAGGTTAAGATAAAAATTTGAACACATGCTCCTGTCCCGAGAATTTTAGGTTTAGGTTTGCTTTCCCAATCACGAGTGTGACGCGTTTGGCAAAATAGGTCCACAAAAGCGAAAATAAAACAAAAGTTCTCGGGACAGCAGCATGTGTCCAAATTTTAATCTTAACCGTTCTATTTCATCAGATACGATTTGTAAACAGGGCTTTAAGTGTAAAATACCGAACTTGTCCTTTAAGCTTAAAGAATCACATGTAACTTTTTTACAAGAAACTCATAGCGATGAGAGTAATGAGACAGATTGGGGATTGTGTTGGGAGGGCAGTTACTCTTTAAGTCATGGTACAAATTTAAGTGCTGGGGTAGCCATACTTTTTTCACCTTACCTCAATGTTGATATATTGTCAAAAGTAGAATTAGAAAAAGGGCGCCTTCTTGTTGTAAAAACAAAAATGGATGAATATAATTTCATATTTGTTAATATTTATGCTCCAAACATAGGGGCAGATAGAATAACTCTATTTAAAAAACTGAGTGAATATTTGAAAAATGTGAATGCTGACGATTTTCTGATATTAGGAGGTGACTGGAATAGTACAGTTGATTTTACTTTGGACAGGAATAATGCTGAACCAGATTTTGAATCGCCTGCTTTGTTAATAAATATCCTTTGTCAAAATGATTTGTTGGATGTGTGGAGAGAGAGGAATTTAAAAGTTAAACAATATACTTGGATAAAAATGTCACAAGAGAGAATTAGTGCTGCTAGATTAGACAGATTCTATGTTTGTAAAAAAAACTATTAACAGGATTGTGGCTGAGAGCATTGTACCATGTGGTTTTTCAGACCATCATTGTAATGAATTGATTCCACCGGAGGCAAGATGTAGCGAACCCAAAAGCAACTTTAATTATAAACATAAGACCAAACATAAAACAAAGGCTGGAAACCAGAACAAGCGACAGGAAACATTCAATACTAGACAAAGACACAGGGCAAACATGAGGGCTTAAATACACAAGACTAACGACAAGACAAGGGACACCTGTGAACAATAATCAGACTATTAACTAATGACAAGACATGGCAGGATCACATGACAAACGGAAATCACATGACAAGACAAGAACCAAGAACAAGAAACAAAACCCAAACCGTGACAATCATTTTGTTACTTGTAATTTGATTTTGTCACAGACACAGTGCAAGAGTCCTTACTGGAAATTGAATGTACGTTTATTACAGGAGAAAGACTTTAGTGAAAGATTTAAATACTTTTGGGGGTCTTGGGTCTCTCAGAAAGGGGATTATGAAAACCTAATTCAGTGGTGGGAATTGGGAAAAACACAAATTAGAATTTGTCAACAGTTTTCTTCTTTCTCTACAACACAGATTAAGAAAAAAGTCATTGAATTAGAAAAGGAAATAATACAGATTACATCTAATATGGTGCTGCAACCAGATACTGTGATGGCTGAGAATTTATGTGAGAGAAAGAATACGCTTAACTCTCTATTACAAGTGCAAGCGAAGGGGGCACTTATAAGGTCACGTTTTTTGTCAGTCCATGATGGATGCACCAACTACATACTTTTTTAATCTTGAAAAAGTCTCAAAAAAGCAGAGTGTAATGCATTGTCTGACATTCCCTGATGGGTCTAAAACATCTGACCCTAAAAAGATGATCAACTTCCTACTCTTAATGGAAAACAACGTGAACGTTTGGACAGTATTTTTTCTTTTTTCAAGAATTGACTGAAGCTGTACAACAGATGAAACCTAATCGTGCACCAGGTATTGATGGTCTGCCGGGGGAATTCTATAAAGTCATGTGGGGAACTATAGCTCAAGACTTTTATGAGGTTGTACAGAAATGTTATGAGGAACAAAAACTTCCTAAGAGCTGTCAGAGGGCTGTGCTTGTTCTTCTTCCAAAAAAAGGAGACATAAGTCTCATGAAGAACTGGAGACCCGTTTCCATTCTCACGACTGACTATAAAATGTTGGCAAAAGTTTTGGTCAATAGATTGAAGTGTGTTTTGGGATATATCATTTACATTTACTAGATTATTGTGAATTAAATGGTGTCAATTTAGGTCTTCTATCTTTAGATCAAGAGAAGGCATTTGATCGTGTAGATCATGAGTATTTATTTAAAACACTAAAAGCTTTTGGTTGTGGTGATGGTTTTCTTTCCTGGATTAAGACTTTGTATACAAATGCTTCGTGTTTAGTAAAAATTGGAGGAGGTTTAAGTCCACCAATACAAATGCAAAGGGGAATCAGACAGGGATGTCCTTTGTCTGGTCAGTTGTATGCAATGGCACTTGAACCTTTGTTGTGTCTTTTTAGGAAAAATGTGTCTGGTATATGTATAAGTAACAGTATCCATAATGAAATTAAGCTGACAGCATATGCAGATGATATCACTGTATTTGTTAGGAACCAAACAGATGTAAACACGATTAAGAAGCGTCTTTGTTTATATGAAAAAGCATCATCTGCAAAGTTAAATTGGAGTAAAACGGAAGCTTTGTGGTGTATTGAACATTAAACAGAGGTCTTACCAGTTATTCCTGAAAATGTAAAATGGGGAAAAATAGGATTTAAATTTTTAGGGATTTATTTAGGGAGTGAAGAGTTTCAAAAAAAGAATTGGGAGAATGTAAAGGATAAAGTATGTGCTAAGTTGTCTAAATGGAACTGGTTGCTGCCTCAGCTATCGTATAGGGGAAGAGTGCTGGTCATCAACAACTTAGTGGCATCCACCCTGTGGCACAGGCTAAATGTTCTGGACCCACCAATGGACTTTTTTGTGGACATCCAGAGAATTCTTGTTAATTTTTTCTGGACTGGAAAACACTGGGTGAAGGAAGCAGTTTTGTATCTACCAGTTCATGAAGGTGGGCAAGGCCTAATTGAATTAAAATCCAGGTATGCGGCTTTTCGTCTAAAGACTATCCAAAGGTTTCTTTACCATCGAGATAATAATAATAATAATAATAATATATTTTATTTATAACGCACTTTTCATTCCAAAAGAAATCTCAAAGTGCTACACAGTAAAACAACAGTAACTAAAAACTAATAAAAACAATTAGCACATAAAAGCCTTTCTGAATAAAAAAGTCTTCAGTTCTGCTTTAAAAGTGTCCAGGCTCTGTACTGCTCTCAGCTCACTTGGGAGGTGGTTCCAAAGCCGCGGTGCAGCTGAACAGAAAGCTCGGTCCCCCATGGTACGAAGCCTGGTGGTGGGGACCTGAAGAAGCAGGTGGCCTGATGATCTGAGGGTGCGGGGTGAGGATTTCAAACTGATGAGTTCTTGTAGATATGGTGGTGCATGTCCGGTGATACATTTTTGTGTGAGCAGGAGGATTTTGTAGTCGATACGGAATGAAACAGGGAGCCAGTGCAGTGAATGTAGAATGGGAGTTATGTGGTCATATTTTCGGACTCTCATTAGGACTCTGGCAGCGCTATTCTGGATGTATTGTAGCTTCTGGATATTTCTGCCAGAAATCCCAATGAAGAGTCCGTTGCAGTAGTCAAGCCTGGTGGAAATAAAGGCATGAACAAGTTTCTCTGCATCTGGAAGAGTTAGAAGGGGACGGAGTTTGGAGATGTTTCGAAGATGGTGGAAGGAGGTTTTGCAAATGTGATTAATATGGTCATTGAAGGTCAGCTGCGGGTCAAACCGAACCCCTAGGTTTACGACTGAGGAGGAGAAAGTGATGACCTGGCCGTCAAAGATGATCTGAGATATGGGAGAGGAGTGGATCTGATGAGGGGTTCCAACAAGTAGTGCCTCTGTTTTACTGGAGTTCAGCTGGAGGAAGTTGCTTTTCATCCATGCCTTTATCTCATCAAGACATGTGGTGAGTCGTGACAGGGCTGTGGAGGGGCTCGGGGCAGTTTTGATATATAGTTGCGTGTCATCAGCATAACAATGGAAGGATAATCCATGTCTGCTGATGACAGAACCGAGGGGAAGCATGTAGAGAATAAATAAGATTGGGCCAAGAACCGACCCCTGCGGAACACCACATGTAACAGGGAGCAGCCTGGACTCACATTCTCCCAATATAACACGTTCAGTCCTGCCAGAAAGGTAGGACTGAAACCACTGCAGTGCTGTTCCCGACAGTCCAACTGTGTTTTGGAGGCGGTCTTGGAGGATGGTATGGTCCACTGTGTCGAATGCTGCTGTTAGGTCGAGAAGAATGAGCAGTGATGGTGATCCTGAATCAGCTGCCATAAGAAGGTCATTTGTCACCCTGAGTAGAGCTGTTTCGGTACTGTGAGCCGAACGAAAGCCTGATTGAAATACCTCAAATAGTTTGTTGTGATTTAGATGGTTGTGAAGCTGAGAGGCGATTTCCTTCTCTAGAACCTTTGACAGGAAGGTGAGGTTGGAAATCGGCCTGTAATTTCCCAGGACCTCCGGGTCTAGGGTTGGCTTCTTGAGTATTGGACGGATGACAGCAGCTTTAAGGGCAAGAGGGACGGAACCAGTTTTGAGAGAGAGATTAACAACCTCGGTGATGATTGGGCTGACACTAGGAAGTAATGACTTAAGAAGAACAGTCGGGATGGGATCCAAGGTGCAGGCGGACGGCTTCATTTTTTGATGGTTTCCTCAACGTGGCTCTGCTGAACCTCAGTGAAATGCGAAAGAAATGGCAATCTCCCGGGCAGGGGGTTGGAGGATGGTAAAGACAGGGAGGAAGAGCCAGATATTGAAGAGCGGATGTTATTGACTTTAGTTCTAAAAAAGTCAATGAAGCTGTTGCATCGCTCCACTGTGGTTTCAGTGAATGAAGATGATTTCGGCTTCAAGAAATTGCTTACTGTATAGAAAAGCTGCTTAGAATTTCCAGTATTTTTATTTATGAGGTTGGAATAAAATTTAGAGTGCGCACCCTTCAAGGACTTAATATAAGCCTTTTGATGGTCACGGAAAGCAAGCTTGTGAACAGTTAGACCAGACCGTTTACAGCGGCGTTCCAGGATACGGCCCTCAGTTTTCATTTGCCGCAGTTCCTGTGTGAACCAGGGGGCAGAGCGTTCAAAGTTGACTTCCCGAGTCCTGATAGGGGCATGGAGGTCAAAAACACTGCTCAGAGATGTATTATAGTGATCCACCAGTCCGTCCACTGTTACAGAGACTGGGCAGTTGATATTTTGTTGAAGGTCTACAGTGATGGAGGTTGGGTCAAGTTGTTTCCAGTTCCGGAAAGATATTTGCCGCTTGGGTCTGGTGATGGGCAGCGAGAATGGCCATAGAGACCGACTTGTGGTCAGACACACCCAGATCGTTTACCTCAAGGCTGTTTATGGGGGCCGCGTCAGTAATGACGAGATCTAGGGTGTGGCCTTTGGTGTGCGTAGGAGCCTTCACATGTTGCTGGAGACCAAGACAATCAATTAGACTCAAGAACTCCATTGCAAGATGACAGGAGGGTTTGTCAATACGGATATTAAAATCACCAAGAATAACAATTTTGGTTGACATGGAACAGAGTGATGTGAGTAGATCATGTATTTCAGGGAGAAATGAGGAGTGCGGTTTGGGGGGACGGTATATGAGAAGCACTGACATGGAGTATGGGGGTTTACATTTGAAGGCTAAACATTCCATTGAGGTAAGATCAGGCAGTGGCAGGGGAGAGAGTTTAAGTTCATCCCGATGAATGACGGCCAAACCACCCCCCCGTCCAGAGCTGCAAGCTTTTTCCATGTAGCCATAGCCCTGGGGGCAGGCTTCATTTAGTACTAAGTGGTCCCCAGTTTTGTGCCAAGTTTCCACTAGGCACATGAAGTCTAGTCCTTTATCCAGAATATGGTCATGGATGAGCAGGGATTTATTGGTGAGGGATTGTGTGTTGAATAATTCCATAGTGACAGGGGACAGAGCTGAGGGTGAAAGTCTCTGTAAGCTCCGCAGTACACTGTGGTCCACTCCATGTTTTGTATTTCTCCCAGCACTAGAGGCTCTCAGAGAGAGGAGGTGGGGTGCAGGGTTGCTACATAATCCAAGAGCGGCAGTGATCTGATGACGTCGCTGGGGTGCGACACGTGCAGCTGAAGACCAGATGGAGGGGATCGTCGATGTACCATGCAGGTGGTAAACAACGTTTTTCCGGGCACTTCTGTGACAATACCGGGGTCGGCGTAGAAGTCCAAGTTGTCTTATGGCTGTAATGGAAGGTGGAGCAATGTCCCTGTTGAGACTCAGAAGTTGAGAAGTGGAATATTTCAACATCATGCCATAAGCTGGTGACGTTAGCCCGGTGCTAATCACCGCCAATCAACCGGCAATTTCCAAACAGCACCGGCTCACCAGTCGAGTTGAGCCAGGCTAACAGCAGCTGTCTTCCGGCAGCAAAGGACAAAGACAACCAACTAACTCCGAAAAGCGATGGCAGCAAGGACGTTCGAGGCACCAGGTCAGAAAGTTATTGCAGTACACAGAGGAAACTTGCAAGGGGCATGAAAATATTCCTAAAGAAATCCACTTTACTTTAGACCAATGGTACAATCACCTAATCTAAGTGAAATGCGCTAGATTAATGTCAGAAGTGGAGAAGCGGCGAACAAACAACGCCAGCGTCCTCTCTCACCCTCTCCTATCAGAACAGATGTGATCAGAACTGGATGGAAGTGGCATGTGCCCTCTTGAAGAGGGTTGGTCGGTTGGGTCTTGACAGACATCTGTTCTTAATGAACTTGAAGAATATGGACCTTAATGGACTTCCATCTTTTTATGCTTCAGCTTTACAAGTGTGGCAGATTTTTTCTGTGGAAAGAGTTAACGTCTGGACTTGGGAAGAACCTCTGTTTTTTAACGGACTTTTGTCTATTGAACTACTGAATTCAGTCACTCTACGGAATAATCTGATAAAAGCTGGCATTTGTAAAATTGGACATTTAAAGATTAACAACGAGTGGATTACAGCGGAAGAATTACATCTTAAAACAGACATTCGGTCTCTTCGAGTTCTTCAAAGATTACTGGAAGAAATAAAGAATCTTTTCCGTCTTCAGTTGTTACATCTGGAGAACTTTGATGGATTATTCCCTGAAATACGAGTGTCTGCAGAAGTGGGAGATTGGGAAGAGACTGAAGGGAGTCTATTGACTTTTAGAACACCTGAACTCGGAAACTTTGAACTTTTTTTCCAAGAAAGCCCTGTACATGATTTGTGTTAAAGCTCTTAATTTAAGAGCTCTGGACAAAGTGATCGAGTCCAAATGGATTGCAGTGGCTGAGCAAGGATCTTCCCCGAAACTAAGTTGGAGGTGCCTGTATAAGAAGCCCATTGAAAAAAGATTAGGTGATTTTCAGTGGCGGATTGTACATTGGGCAATAGCCACAAACAGATACAAAGCGCATCTGAATCCTTTGCATAGTGTAGATTGTAGTTTTTGTGGGGACTCTGAGACTGTTAATCATCTTTTTGTTGAATGTTCAAGATTAAGTGAACTTTTTTGGTTGTTAAAGGATGTTTGCCAAAGGTTAGGTTTTTTGTTTACTAATGGGTTATTTATATTTGGCCCCAAATATAGTGTTGCAAATAAACAAAAAGTTGTACTATTGAATTTTATTTTACCAGACAGTGGACCCCATTGACTTCCTTAGTAGGAAAAAAAGATACTATGGAAGTCAATGGGGTCCACTGTCTGGTAAAATAAAATTCAATAGTACAACTTTTTGTTTATTTGCAACACTCAAGTTGTTTCAAACCTGTATGAGTTTCTTTCTTTTGTGTTCAACAGAAGAAAGAAACTCATACAGGTTTGAAACAACTTGAGTGTGCAAAAGGGCATGGTCATTTTATGTTTATGTTGTTATTATAGTTTTACATTGACCAATTCAAGTGTTGAGTTTGCCTAGTGGGCGAGGTTTGAATCAGAAGTCTCGCGAGTTTTGTAAGAAATGGCGAGAGATCGCATATTCGCGGCAATGGAGAAAGAGTGAAGAAATGTGGCGCGAGTTATTATTGTGAACAAACGAGACGAGTTAAGGTGCATCATAAGGCCATAACGTTATAGATCGATAATATAGCTGGGGAGCAGTTTGGTATTTCATATGTGATGAGCGGCTGATGTTGTGTGATCGCTCCTGAGGTTGTTGGATTTCTGTGGTGAATACTCACGTGTGCGTCATTGCTGTATGGGACATGTGAATGTTTCTTATTTATTCCACAAGTTTTGACGCGTATCTTCTTGTCTTGTATTCACACTCGAAATCCGTATAGTTCCTTTATCACTGTTTATTTTTCCAAGTCAATAAAGAATCACATTTCTTACATACAGCATAATCTTCTTGCCCAGCGATGTCTTCTCAACAACTTATTTGTAAAGATACTATACTTATGAGGCAATGTATGGTATATTATAATAAACGGTCAAAAGCTTTGTGTTCTCCCAATGTGCGTCTGCTCTTATTGCATGTGCGTCAAACTTTTTACATGTGTTACAAAAAAGACCTCACTGAACATGCGCGGTAAGAACAAATATAAACCAAAGAAATATATTCCACAGTAACTGACTAATTAACAAAAATAATTATTATATCAAATTTACGCAATAAAAATATGAAAATATAAATTGTAAAATATGAAATATGGCTCTTACATTTCCGGCCTCTAATTGACAGGCAGGCAGACTGACAATTACCTTTTCAACAAAAAACAATGGAGCCATACTGATAAAATATTTACATTATGCATCACTTTAGAAACCTGTTAGCTAACTGGTTAGGTTAAGTGTCCATTTTTCTGAACCGTCCATTTCTTTATGTTGCAGAGAAACACTCCTTGATATTGAGGAGTAATTAACAGTCCATTTCACAGATAAGGCACAACTTATCAACAGGCCTTTCCAAGGTATTGGTCTTAGTTTTAACCAACACACGTCTTACCAGTCCTTTGTTATCTGGAAACACTTTCATGATTCTTTCAAAGAGCCATGAATTTCTTGGGGAAGAGTCATCTATTATCAGTACGACATCGCCAACAGCAAGATTTTTCTTTACTTGATTCCACTTTTGACGCTCTTGGAGCAAAGGTAAATATTCACGCTCCCATCGCTTCCAGAATAGGTCAGCAAGATACTGAATTTGCTTCCATTTGCGACGTGCATATACGTCTTCTTTTTGGAAAAGTCCAGGTGGCAAGGCTGGTTTCCTTTTCATTAATAAAAGGTGATTAGGTGTCAAGGGTTCAAGATCTGTGGGATCATCTGTTGTAATAGTAAGTGGTCTGTCATTTATTATTGCTTACACTTCACACAGGATTGTATGCAAGCTCTCATCATTAAGTGTTTGTTCTTTTAGCACAGATCTCAGGATTTTTCTAACAGACCTTATCTGTCTTTCCCACACTCCACCGAAATGAGATCCAGAAGGTGGGTTGAATATCCACTGTATTCCTCTCTGCATGAGAGTGCTTTCAATTTTTGATTGATTCCATTGTTGAATGGCTTTACGCAGTTCAATCTCAGCACCAATGAAATTTGTACCATTGTCACTTCTCATGATTGACACCTGACCTCTCCTGCACACAAAGCGGCGGATGGCATTTAAACACGAGTCTGTGTCCAGCGTATGTGCAACTTCAATATACACAGATCTTGTTGTCAGGCAGGTAAACAATACGCCATACCTTTTAACATTACTTCTACCTTGTCTGATTTCAAACGGTCCAAAGTAGTCTACCCCGACATTGGTAAAGGGTGGTTGATCTGGAATTATTCTGTCATGTGGCAGCTCTGACATCTTCTGCTCTACTGCCCTGGCTCTGATCTTTCTACATGTCACACATCTGGAGAGAAACTTCCTGACAATGGAGTTTGCAGAAGGAAGCCATAATTTTTGTCGCAACTTTGAAAGCATATAGTTCCTTCCACAATGTCCAATTCTCTCATGAATGTCTCTTAAGATTAAAGTTGTGACATGTGAGTATTTGGGTATAATGATAGGATGCTTTACATGCTCAGGCACTGCAGATCTACCAAGACGACCTCCAACTCTCAGCATTCCACCCTGAAGTATCAGCCCGATCTCATCCCAAGGCGTCATATACTGACGCTTTTGACAAATCGTCTACATCCAACGCACATGGCACCCTTTAGCGTCAATATGAGACGCAGATAGATATGGGCCAGAAGGCGCCTCCTAGTGGTCTAACCCTAACCCTACCCCAGACCTAAACCCAACCATAACCGAACAAAGCTCTGTGCGTGTCATATTGACGCTAAAGGGTGCCATGTGCGTTGGATGTAGACGATTTGTCAAAAGCGTCAGTATATGACGCCCAAGGATGAGAATGCGTTGGAAGTATTGGATCCAGTTTAGAAAGGCAACTGTTCTTTTTAACAGATGAATTACCTTTTTGCAACGAGGAAATTTCTTCTTTGAATCCTTGACTTTGACTGAATTTGATGATTTCATGTTCAGCCCTTGTTAAGTCTTGTATTGTTAGAGCTTTGCAGTTTTCTGCTGTAGATTTTGTCTCACAACTCTGAACTTTGTTGTCTTTGGCTGTTTTTTGATTGCTGCGCTGTATAATCATGTCCTTGAAACGAAGGATCCATGCCACAGCTCTCTTTAATTTGTACCAATCAGAGTAATAATTGATCAAATTGTTCACAGCATCTGCACCATCCACTATACACACAATATTCACAGAGGCTGAGTGTTTAACCTCACTGTCATCCACTTTTGCTGATAGGTCATGATTTGTCTCAGGTTATTTGTTCTCTGGTTCTTTGAGAAAAGAAGGACAGTGGATCCAACTCACGTTTTTCATGAACTTTTAACAAGTAAGTCCCCTGGGTGCACAGTCAGCCGGGTTCATAGAGGTGTTGACGTACCTCCACTGCTGTGGTCTGGCCGACTCTCTTATAACGGCAATCCTGTTGGCAACAAACTTTTGAAACGAAGACCTTCATTGTCAATGTATCTCAACACAGTGGTACTATCAGTCCAAAATACAGATTCAAGCAATTCTAGTTCAAGTTCATCTTTCAGCATTTTGTCTGTGTTAACAGCAACAACTGCAGCCGTCATCTCCATACGTGGAATGGTGGTCTGCTTCGATGGCGCCACGCGCGACTTCCCCATCATGAAGGCACAATGTGCGAGTCCATCAGTGTTTAACAATCTGAGGTATGAGACAACTCCATACCCCACTTCGCTAGCGTCTGAGAAGTGATGTAGTTGCGCGGAAGTTGAAACTCCAAAGTCAACAGGTTTTATACATCTTGGCACACTGAAGTCAGTCAATTGATTTAGCCCTTGTAACCAGGCAATCCACTTTTCTGCACACTGTTCTGGAATGTCATCGTCCCATGCAAGCTTTTCTTTGCACAACTGCTGCATTAAAATCTTTAATGGCAATATGACAGGTGCAAGAAACCCTAAGGGGTTGTAGATGGAGCTTGTGACCGACAGGATTCCTCTTCTTGTTAAATTAAAAGTTAATTTACATCTCCATCTGGCCACCATAAGAAGCGGAGCATGTCACTGTCCTTTTCAGGAACTCTCACCTGGTAGTACATGGCTTCAACATCTGCCATCATGGCCACTGACTCTTGTCTGAAGCGAGTGAGCACTCCAATGAGTGAATTTGTCATGTCTGGACCCTGTAGGAGCTCACTGTTCAAAGATATTCCTTGGAAACTTGCAGCACAGTCAAACACCACCCTCAGTTTCTTCTTCTGAGGGTGGTACACCCCATGGTGAGGTATATACCACACTTGACCATCTTGACGACTTAAGTGTGATGTAGGCACCTTGACTGCGTGACCTTTGCTTAGCATGACATTCATGAAGTTTTTGTACTCTTCATGAAAGGAGTAATTTTTTGGGAATTTTCTTTTGAGATTTAGGCCACATTTACACATAGCAGGGTATTTAGAGAAACGAATATTTCCCCCCCCCTCCGTTTTCAATAATAACATCGTGCACACAACCCGCATAAATACGCCGTCGAGTGCCGTCATAGCTATGCCAAACCTATGGACGGCACTGTAGGGAGAAGGATAAAGGCATGCAAGCCAATCAGAATCCTCAGAATCAACAAGAGAGAACCTAAAACCCCGTTTCTCCCAGTTGACACGGCAACACATAACCGGCGTTTTCAGAAATCTCCACTTTGGCCGGAGTTTTTAGAAATAATCGTTTCCTGGGATAAAAACGGCGTTTTCGTGTAAATGACAGGCCAAACCGCAGGGAAATATCTGAGTTTTCCCATCGTGTAAACGGGGCCTTAGCGCTCGCTGGACAGCTGCACTTCGATTGTTAGGCAGTTGGACAACAGTTTTCTTGATTGGGAGGTCAATGTAATAATGACCATCAGAAAATTGCACTGAATTAAATACAGACTCTAAAAACTGGTGATCTAGCTGTGATAATTCAGCTTTGTCATCGCAATTTCTTTCAGGAAAATCATGATTGTACTGTTGTATCAGCATCTGTTCCACACTCTCAAGGGAGATTCTGTTGACTGTAACGCTTGTTTGTGCATAGCCATGCATGCTGTCTTCAACAGGTTCTCTAAGAGGACCGTTCAAAATCCATCCAAGGGCAGTCTTTACAGCATATGGCCCATTGTGCTTACTATTTATTACTCTCCATGGTTCCAGAAGCTTGAACTCTTTTTTAACACTTCCTGCTCAGCTACTGTTCGCTCTTGATTACTGCTCCACGCTTTGCTCTATCGCTTTTATATTTTTATATTTTATCTTCTTTTATCAACTAATTTTAACCTCAGCAAATCAGCACAGTGCTCAAACGCTTGGATTACTACAAAAAAGCTGAATTATTTTACTCGACCAGCCTCCCACTGAAAGCTTACATTCCGGGGAAGAGAAAACACAACTGCATAAGGATAAGAGAAAATGCCTCTTCTGGAATCTACTTGCTGCAGTAACTGCCACAGACTTTTACAAAGGATTGCAGTTCTTGAAACAAAGTTATTTGCGGGACCACCAAACCAGACGGAACACACAACAGAGCTCCATCATGGACGCCCTCAGCATACAGCCGGTGAGTTTCATGAATCTAGTGCTCCTCAACAGGCCATACTGAGTGTAGAGAAACAAGCTGATCGACTTATAAACCGATGGCACAATCAGGGAGCGAGACCCAAAGGCACTCGAGACATCAGATTGTCACGAGTATCACATATTGCCGCAGTAGCATCCTCTACCCCAGATACGGCTCTGACAAGGATTTTAATTATTCTTATTTCTTTTGATTATTTTAATTTCTTCTATGTAAAGCATTTTGAATTACCATTGTGTATGAAATGTGCTATATAAATAAACTTGCCTTGCCTTGCCTTGTTCCCTATGAGAATCTCCACTCCAGAGATGTGGAGTGGAGATTCTCAGTGAAGTGAAGTTGCCAATGTGAGGCAACTTCACTTCACTGAGGTACGGCCATTTGTCAACTTCGTGTTGTTGTGGAACGTTTTCCATTGAAACTGGTATGCTCTTTTGTGTAAACACTTTGGAAAGTTCAATGAAGTTGTTCTCTTCCAATCCACTCACTTCCAAGTCAGTGAGCACATAACTTTCCACTCGTTTCCTTGAGTTCATGGTGCTTAGCATCATGTTGATCTTTCTACCCTGTACATTCAACCGTCTTGCTAGTGTCTCAGTACAAAAAGTGGCAGAGCTGCCTGGGTCCATAAAGGCATACACTTCCACGCACTTATCACTTTTTTTTTACTTTATCTTGATAGGTACTATTGCAAGAACACAGTCGTCTCCGGCCCCAGTGCAGGCACTTGTCTCATGACTCATTGTGGTAGGTAAAGTGGTAACTTCAGTTTTATCAACTTTTACCATTTCCTTCTCAGGAATCTTGTCTTGTGTGGTTAAGTGTAACATGCTAGGATGTCTCTTTGAACACAGCTGACATGTGCTTCTTCTGTTACAGTCTTTGCTTAAGTGTCCTTTCACTAAGCATCCAAAGCAAAATCCATTCTTTCTTATAAAGTCTAATTTGTCTTTATATGGCTTAGCACCAAACTGATAACATTGCTCCAATGTATGGCCTTTTTCACAGAATGCACAAGGTTTAGTGAAAGCACTGATAACTGGTGCACTGTTGCTTTTCATCATTGTCAAGTCCTTTTGAGTTTCACCAACTTGTGTGCAGTCAGTTACAAAACTACTACTTCCTTTTCCTTCTCTTTTCAGCATATTTCCTTGAAGAGACTTGTTGGTGTGTTTTCTATCACCCGCCAAAGCATCCAGATCTCCAAAAAGTGGGTTTGATATTACCTTTGCTTGACGGTCAACAAACTCTACCAACTGAATGAACTTGGCTCTTCTTCTGTTGCGCTCCTCATACTCATAAGCATGGGCTCTCCATCTTTCACGCAAGTTGTAAGGCAGCTTTGAGATAATAATCCTCATGTTGGTAGGATTATTCAACTCATCCATGTATTCAATGTCCTCCATTACGTTGCGACAAGAAACCAGGAACAATGAAAAGGCACTTAAAGATTTTCCATCCTCAGACTTTATTTTAGGCCATTTGAAGGCCTTTTGCATTAAGGCCGTCGCAATTTTCAGCTCATTTCCAAACTTCTCATGCAAGAGTCTCATTGCTTCTGCGTAACCACGATCATTTGGCATGTGCTGGCAGCTTTTTACAAGGTCTCTGGGCTCACCTCTAGTATACTGCTCCAGAAAATACAACTTGTCAACACTACTGTCAGCTCTGGAGTCAACCGCATGTTCAAACGCCTTCATAAAAGATCTGAAATCAAGTGGATCTCCATGAAACAAAGGAACATCACGTTGAGGTAGACAAGACATCTGTTGGTTCTTCACAAGCATTGCTGTGATATCTGTCTGACGTTGCATTACTCTTTGAAGTTCTGATGTATCAGTATTCTGGCACAATGTTTCATTGACTGGTGTTGACCATTCCTTTGCAGTGTTTGTTTTCTTAGGTCTAACACTTGCAGGTATACTTGAGTGAAATGCTTCAAGAGGTGATAACATTTTACCATGCTTTGATCTTACACTGTATTCATCATATTCATAATGCTCCTGTTTTGGAATGACTACATCAGCTGCTTGGATAGCCACATTTTGACCTGCATACTGTAGTTGTTCTTCACAATCTTGATACACTTTAATTTTAGCATTAGACATTGCAAGAGCTGTTTCTACTTCCAACTTTTCCTTTTCAGCCTTTAACTTCGCTTCTTTCATTTCCAACTCCTGCCTTTCTTTTAAAGCGGCTGCTTTAGCCAACAAAGCTGCTCTGTTAGCTTCTTCCTTACGACGAACTGAGGATACTGTGGATATTGAGGATTTTTTGGAAACAGATGTTGCTCCACTTCTTGACTTATTAGAAGCGACTGTCTTGGATGACACCACTGACACACTATCCATTGGTGAGACTTCATTGTCACAGATTTGAGACATCTTAATGCACTGTTTTGTTTCCTCAATCCATGACTCCACTTTTTTCATGAAATTTTTGCAGCATAATAATTTAGGCTGAAACCAGAAATCCTGATCAGCATCATGCTCTTCATTTTTTAACCCTTTGGGGTCGGCAATTAGATTGCATTTTAAGGAACGTTAAAACGGGTTGTAAACTAATGAAATTAGTAACAAGTAAAAATAATTTTTGAATGATTAAGTAGTCATTATTAATCTTCAAATGTATAAATGTCCCCATTGTTCATTGTTATTTCCTGCAGCCATGGCATCATCACAGACCATTGAAGTGGCAGCTCTAGGAAGACCTCTGTATCCTGGGATGCTGTATGACTGCCGCAAGGATTCCTTCATTCCAGGTAGTGTACAGTACCTACTAAAATGCTTTTTATTCTCCTTTGCACCCAAATGTGAATCAACAATGTGGTAATTTAGAGATTTAAGATAAAGGACACAACTATTAAATTGGTTGTCTTATTGGCATGTTGACTTGAACAGTACATTTCGTCCTCACACGTTAATATTCAACAATAATATTGATCTACCTGCATTGACACTATTATATGATAATAGTTATGATAATCTCACTGAACTGAGCTGGACGATGATGTCATGTTTTTTCCAGAGCGGCTATATATAAATGAACTAAATTACTAACTTTTTTTACAAAAAAAATTAACCATCACTGAACTTACTTAACCCTCTAAGGTGTTTTTGGGGTCCTTGAGATGTTTTGATATGCCCTGATATTTGTATTTTCAGTAGCTTATAAACATATTAATGGAAAAGGTGTAATTACACTCTATTTAGCACGAACATGGCTATCATAATATGTGAGCAACATGTATGTACATGTTTGCATTTTTGAGAGAATATTATTTATGCGTGGTTATTCAAAAAACTCAAACTTAAATTTTCTGATATAAGACCACAAACGACCAACTTCACATATTCCCACAATACTTTTGACTAATGGAAGTTGTCGGCTAGAGTGTTTACTTTAAAATGATCTGAAAATCGTCCGGGCTAATCGTTCACATTAAACAATAGATTGATTTAAATTTTGTAAGACACTTTTTGTTTGGAAAGGCAATATGCAGGTGGGCGTGAATGATCCAACTAGGTCATGAATAATGTCCTCATTCACACCTGAGAGAAGACAAAGACCTGCTAATGCTGCATACTAATGAGCTTTCATTCAGGTGTCACTGAGCCACAAGAAAGAATGCAAAGACAACACACACACATACACACACACACACACATATATATATATACATACACACACACACATATATACACACACACACATACATATACAGTCATGGCCAAAATTGTTGGCACCCCTGGTAAATATGATCAAAACTGGCTGTAAAAAATAAATCTGCATTGTTTATCCTTTTGATCTTTCATTCAAAACATTGCCAAAATTCTAACCTTTCATTGAAGCAAGAGAATTGAAAGTGGGGCTAAATCACATTATGAAATAAATGTTTTTCTCCAAAACACGTTGGCCACAATTATTGGCACCCTTTTATTAAATACTTTTTGCAACCTCCTTTTGCCAAGATAACAGCTCTGAGTTTTCTCCTATAATGCCTGATGAGTTTGGAGAACACCTGACAAGAGATCAGAGACCATTCCTCCATACAGAATCTCTCCAGATCCTGCAGATTCCCAGATCCATGTTGGTGCTTCTTCTCTTCAGTTCAGCCCACTCATTTTCTATAGGGTTCAGGCCAGGGACTGGGATGGCCATTGCAGATCTTGGTTTTGTGCTCAGTGACCCATTTTTGATATTTGTTTTTGGATCACTGTCCTGTTGGAAGATCCAAACATGGCCCGTTATAAGATTTCTAGCACAGTCTGTTAGGTTTCGATTTTTTATCTGTTGGTATTTGATCCAATCCATGATGCCATGTATCTGAACAAGATGTCCAGGACCTCTGGCATAAAATTAGGCCCACAGCAGTAAAGATACAGCAGAGTATTTCATTTTACACATGGGGTACTTTTTTATCCCTGTGTGCACCAAACCCATCTTAAGTGTTTGCTGCCAAAAAAGCTATTTTTTTGGTTCCTCTGTCCATAGAACGTTTGAAAAGTACCTGACACTACTGGCACTTCAAACGGGACGGGTTCTATATTCTGTAGTTATATATATATATATTAGGGGTGTGCAAAGCAGCCGATATTTGTATCTGTATTTGTATTTGTTGAGGGGGGAAAAGTATTTGTATTTGTATTTGAGTAAAATTCAAAATAGGCGTAAAAAAAGAAAAAGAAATTTGTTACACTTCTAATTTACGTTATAGTGTAAGTATTCTTTAATTATATACATTCTAATAATGATGGATATGCAATATTGGTTGATATTTTTCCATAAATCCAGCAATGAAACAAGGAACGTCATTGAAAAGAAAATAACGTAACAGCCATTACCTCATCCATGGTTAAACCAACAACTAATAAAATACCATTGTGAACATTATGAAGCCTACATCTTGCTGTCTGCAAAAGACTGAGTAACTTAAACGTACCATTTAACTCCCACACGTGCATACAATTCGACACAACTAACGTTACGCACGCATTTTTAACCAAACGTAAACGTTAGGCTACTCTGTAAACAGCCTATTGTCTAAATTAGCGCGCTAAACAGCTGACGTTACGTAAACAGAGCGAACATGAGAGCGCCCGACTCCAGACGTCAATAATGCAGCGTAATGGAATAATCTCCCGATCAAACTCCACTTCCCGAAAGTTATAAACTGCCTCAGGAACCCAGTTAAGGTACAAACATCTATTCAACAAAACTAGTGATGGAGTTAAGTGTTTTTTCGCTCAGCCGAGCCCTCTCTGTTGCTGTGTGGAGCAGCCTGCGTCCGTCACTCACTCACTCTCTCACTCATCCGGGCGTCGTGCACTGCGGTCTCATGAGGAAACGCAGCTTTTTGATATAAAGTTTTTCCTATTCCCGAATACAAATATTTTTTAAAGTATTTGTTCGAAATAAGTATTTGTAAAAAACACGTTATTTGTGCCTTTCCGAATACCGTATTCGGGTTCGGCTCCACCCCTAATATATATATATATATATATATAACTACAGAATTGGTTCAGAGTTGGAAACATCTTGAAAAAATATAAGATAAAATATATTTTTCCACAAACTGTGTATGCTTGCAAATTGTATAATATCCAAGGTAAACATTTCTAGTAATTGTGCAGTTAATTCTCATTCGTATTTTCAGAACGTTTTGGATGTAGGCAATCCTCTCCCCAAATTTGTCACTAATAAAACACAAAAATAATTTAAAGGTGCCCTAGAATGTGAAATTGAATTTAACTTGCCATAGTTAAATAACAATAGTTTAGTACATGGACATGACATACAGTGAGTTTCAAACACCATTGTTTTCTCCTTCTTGTTTAAATCTCGTTTTTGAAAAACACCCCTGAAAAACGGGCGAATCTCCACATAACACCAACTGTGACGTAACCGATGGGATCATTAATATGTATGCCCCCAAAATTTGCATAAGCCAAGCCCTTTCAGAGATACGGTGCTACACAGAACTGCGCTGCGCAGGTGAAGCACACACACACACACGCACACAGACACACACGCACGCACGCACGAACGAACGAACGCACATACACACACACACGCACACACGTGACTGTTAAGTTCGTACTGAAAATAATGAATAAACTTACCACTCCGAAACGTCCATTTGCATTCTACAAACAACCGCTTGTTCCTCAAACTCTGCATCGTCGTCTGAAACCGGCTCAAACATATACGGTTGTACACCGAGGCCGTTTCTCAATACCAAGTACGCAAACTTCGGACTTGCGTCCTTGGTAGTTCAGACTTGCCAAGTTCGACTTATGCCTTCTGTACACCTAAAGACTTTGAAAAGATTTAGAAAAGACTTTATAAGATTATCAGCTCACATCTAAAGACTTGGTTTCACAGACTCACAGTCTCAGACTAAAGATTGTACAAACACTGAATCTTGTAGTGACACTATTTACAAGACTACAACAAATTTTTTCCTCCATTAAAATAGGCATTTTTATGCATATTTTATGTTTGATGAGTAAAAATATGTTAATTTATATTGTTTAATTACAATAAATCACTTTCTTTTCCAGGAAAAAAATGGGATGACCTAACTTTTTCACATGACTGTATATGGGGGTTATATGAATCTATATCATTATATGATGAGAACAATAGTTTGAACTAAATGTCTTGAAAGGGTATAATTTTATATGCAGGCATGTCGATGGCTTCGGCAATATCGGTCCACTTCTTTTCTTTTTCCACTCTGTCGTGGTATAAATGGCAGTTTACATCAAAAAGACACGGCTGCTCTGCTCCAACCCGATCACACCAAATGCGTCTATACAGCACGCAGTGTGTTTATCGTGTAATATATACGCGAAAATGAGTTTTTACGTGCATAGTATATGCATGGATAGCACATGGGTAGGTTTAGGGTGGGGTGTGTGTGTATGTATTATACGCTTGGGTAGGATTAGTGCTGTGGGGTGCGTGTGTATATCACGCAATAAAGTGCGTATGCACGCGCAAAACTGCATATCATATCAACGTAAAATCTCATTTTCGCGTATAAATTGCACGATAAACACACTGCGTGCTATAGAGACGCATTTGCGTGCTCAACAAGGCGCTCCTCTTTATCCACGGTCCATTTTCGCCTACTTGGCGCTCGTTGTGTTTCCACGTCCGTCGACATGTTTCTTTGTGACTGATGGCTTCCTGTTTCCGTCACTATGACTACGCTAGGACTTGCGATAATATCAAACATGTTTGATATGAAAGACTAGAGAAAGACTGGCATAAATCGGGTCGCCGACTGCAGATTATCCCCTCACATTTAACGATCGAGACGACGGGAGCGCGCCGAGACTCCAGTAAGATTCCTAAAGACTGCCGGTCTTTAGTCTGGGACTGTGAAAATCCTTTGGTGTACGCCCAGCATTAGGAGAACGAACTCCCGAGGACGAGAGGACGCAAGTCCGGTTATTCTGCAAATGGGACAGCGGTGTTCTTGATCTCGTCATTCAGCACGCTCTGGCTACTCCGGTTATCTCTTTATGTATATTTTTATTTAGGCAACAAAAACGAAATAGGGTATAAAACAACACTCTGCCTCTTTTCATTTAAAAAAAAAAAAATCTTAAACACATTAAATGGCCACACAAATGTGGTTCAGGCAACGTGTACATTGATTATCTTCACTGCATATATTTATAACAACACGAAATATAAAACGCAACCCTGCTTCTTTTTGTTTTCATTTTAAAAATATGAAACATTATTGAACATTAAAACTGACATTTAAAAAACAGAGACGGGGTTGTGTTATTTTATTTTATTATACATGTACAGTGAAGAGAATGTATATTAAAATAAATATAAAAAATATTATATATTTTTTTTAAATATATAACTGTCAGCCTAAAATAAAATTACACAATTGACTCTTTTCGTTAAATGTCAGTTTTAATGATCTGATATCCAGTATAAAAGTATAAGTAAATAAAAATAAATAAAGCAAACAATTCAGTCAAACATAAGTCAGCTTAAAATAGCCTATAGCTCAAGTTAAATAGCCTAAATATATACAATTATGAAACTTCACTTTGCCCTCAGCCAAAACGATTTGCCATGGAACACATTATAGATTAATGAGACCAAAGATCGCCCGTTAGATATAGGCTACACAAGACAAATAATATCTCATGTTTAACCACTAGACTAGAGACAGCAGAGCCAGCGGCAAACATCAGAAGCACTAGCCGAGGAAAAGTTGTTCCAGTCGGGGTTATTGAGCGCTGAGCGCCCGGTGATCGCCTGGATCTCACAACTCCGAAAACGTCAGATACATTTTTCAAATAGGCGCTATCTTTATAAATAAACCACAGATTTGAGCTTTAAACAACTACATTCTCGACTGAAACACTCTTAGAATTACATTTCGTGACACGATAACAGTAGTATTTTGATATTACGCGGGTTTTCTCCTCTGCCATTGACGCTTGCACGTCGGACCTGTTTGCTGTGACTCTCTGAGCTCTTGTAATGAGCCCGCAGTGAAAGAGCCAATCAGAGCAGAACTCCTCATTACTATTCATGACCCTTCCAAATAAGGTAAAAACAGACCATTTCATTCTAGGGCCAATTTATAGGGTTGGAAATTGACCTGTAAAACCTTTTCTGGACATTTTAAATGTCTTTTTAAGCCACATACCCTCTATGTAGATATCAGGGACAAAATTAAAATATTATTTCAACACATTCTAGGGCACCTTTAAAGAGAAGGCTTATATTGACCTTTTAAGATTTTGTTTGCACCTTGTAAATTAGGTTTTGATGTGGCAGTAAAAACTTTATAATCTATCCAAAACGAAATGTTGTCTTTCATATTTCGTCTGTAACATATCGTCTTTTATAATATATATTAGGGCATAAATGTTAATTTGCAGTTTAATATGTTGCTTATACAAAGACATTTTATTTCAACGTATTCAGTTGATTTTTACTCATCTCAGTAGGCAATATAGATAGTTTCATTCACACACAGACACGCGCGAGCTGTAGTAAACAACAACATGCATATGTGCCGTTCATTCATTCAAACACAGAAACGCGATTCAAATTTAAACAGTCTTTTGCGGTTTGCAGACACCATTTCATATCGCGATTAGAACAAAGCACGTACTGATCTGCAGCTGGATCCGTTGTTAGGCTACTCCAGCACGTTTGAGGTAAAATTTCCAGGATTATCACAATATTATTATTCCTCACAGCGAGTGTGTTGTCCAGCTGTTGTGGGCGTTGACTGGTTTGCATGTGTTGCTTCAGATCTGCGTTTGAATAGCGCCCGCTCTCCATGGGCGTGTCACATTAGCAGAGTAATGAGCTGCCAGAACGATAATGAGAACGGCTGATCTCTCTCTCTTTTTATATAGATTACATAAACAGAGAATATTTCTTTTAGTTTTGAATTAGATAATTTAAAACTACACAGTTATATGATTATAGAGATATATAGCTTATGTCTGAGTGAATAGTATTCGCTGAGTTTTGTTTAAGTTTAGAGACGTGCTTCAGAAAAAAAGTTCACGGAGACGGAGAGGCATAAAGCACTCCCTGTTTACTTTCTTTATTTTACAAAAGCACATTGTTTTATTTCGATTGTAAGTGGACACATAAAAAAGTAGACATTTAACAGCTGATTTTTTCATATTTCTTAAGGCTGTATGACCAAAACTGACGGAGTATTTTAGGTCTATTTTGCTGCTATGTAAAAAAAAACGAGCAAAACGCGCCCGCGCATTTGCCGACCTCAGAGGGTTAAGCTGGAGGATGGAGCTATTTTTGTTCTAGAAACAAACTTTGTTGCATTATTTTCCTGTTATCACTGTAAAGCTGCTTTAAAACAATCTGTATTGTAAAATGTGCTATATAAATACAGGCGACTTGACTTGACTTAACTGTTAAAGCCATTTCTCATTTCAGGTGTCACTCTGTGGGATAAGAAGTCACTGAATGAAAATTTGGACACCCATCCAAAGCCCATGACAGATTTGAAGTTCAGTAGCTCCGACTCTCTCTCTAGTAAGTCCAAACTCCTGGATGTGAGTGCTTCCCTGAAGGCCAGCTTCTTGGGAGGGTTGGTGGAGGTGGGAGGATCTGCCAAGTTTCTGCGTGACACCAAATCCTCAAACCAACAGTCCAGAGTAACAATGAATTACAGTGAAACCACAAGATTTGACCAGCTCACTATGAGCCATCTGGGTCAGATCACCTACCCTCAGGTCTTTGACCAGAAAACTGCAACTCATGTGGTCACGGCTGTACTGTACGGAGCTCGGGCCGTCATGGTGTTTGATCTGACATTTTCAGAAGAGGAAGAAAAGCAGGAGATTGAGGGAGAACTGGATGTCATGGTCAGGACGATTCCTCAATTTTCCATTAAGGGACAAGGAGCTTTACAAATGACAGAAGGTCGTAATAATATGGCTGAGAGCATCGCCTGCACATTTTACGGTGACGTCCGCCTTGATCGGAGTCCCACCACTTACACGGAGGCCCTAGAGGTGTACAAGAAGCTCCCCACTATACTGAAGGAGAATCCAGAGAATGCAGTCCCAATAAAAGTCTGGCTCTATCCTCTTTCTCTACTGGATACAAAAGCTGCTCAGTTGGAGAGAGAAATCACCACACATCTGGTTTACAAGACTGAAGATATAATCGAGGGGCTGGGAGAAGTAGAGAGGAAATGCAACGACTTCTCCAGAAAAACTCTGGTAAATGTTTTCAAAGACATCAGAGAGAGGCTCAGTTTATTTCAGGGCTCTCTTAACATTTACAAAATGGTGTTCCTGAAAGCAGTGGCCAAGGTCTTGCCTGCTATACGAGGAGGAGAGATGGAGCAAAATTCATTGGAAGACATCCTGAAGATCCACTACAGCTCCCCCTTTAATGCTGACAAGCTTAACCAGTGGTTAGATCATGCAACGGCTGAACTTAACATCTTGAGTTCTCACACCGAGATACTGAAGGGAATCAATACTGAAGACTCAAACCGTCTCAACACCATCCTCTTTAATCCTGATATTAATGCTGTGGTGTGCTTGACCTTCACATCTCTGAAGTATGAAGACCCAGATCTTTCAGCCATGGAGAAGTTTCTGGAATCTGTCGAGTTTAAAGAGCCAGATGTGGGAATGAAACACAATTATAGCACGCTAGTATCAGAAGAGTGGCTCAACAATCCTGGTGTCATGTCAAAGATGATAGAGAACTTATCCCTTTTCAGAAGTTTTTCAGAGGCTAATAAAGATGAAAAGAGATATCGATTCATTATTTCTGCCATCTCCGATTCCTCCAGTCCAGGCTCCTCTATCTATCTGTATGCAAAAGGGAAGCTGACAGACACACAGTTCCAGCCCGTGTCGAAGCCTCCCCCACCAGAAGTGAAGCAGGTCCTGGAGGACAGTGTGTCCCTGAAACTGAAGAAGTCCCCTACTGGAGAAACTGTGCAGTACAGAGTGGAGTACCAGCAGGTGAAAGCAGATTCTGGCTCTGAGGAACAGTGGATTATCATAAACACAGCTGATGAAGACTTTACTCTGACTGGATTGGAGTTTGGAAAGCAGTACTTGATCCGCTACAGGATAGTGGGTAAAGTGGGAGTGAGTGAAGCCAGTGACACCATCGGCCCCATACAGTCTTCAGGTGAGTGTCATATGCACATTTCTTTGCATTAATCTTTATTTAAAAAAATTATATATATATATATTAGGGGAGTGCAAAGCAGCCGATATTTGCATCTGTATTTATATTTGTTGAGGAAAGTATTTGTATTTGTATTCGAGTAAAATTCAAAAAAGGCGTAAAAATCCTTTTTTTTTGCGTTACACTTCTAATTTACGTTATAGTGTAAGTATTCTTGAATTATATCCATTATAATAATTATGGATATGCAATATTGGTTGATGTTTTTCCATAAATCCAGCAATGAAACAAGGAACGTCATTTAAAAGAAAATAACATAACAGCCATTACCTCATCCGTGGTTAAACCAACAACTAATAAAATACCATTGTGAACATTATGAAGCCTACAGCCTACATCTTGCTGTCTGCAAAAGACAGAGTAACTTAAATGTACCATATAACTCCCACACGTGCATACAATTCGACACAACTACACAAGCATTTTTAAACTTTTTAACCGAACGGTAACGTTACTCTGTCAACAGCCTATTGTCGTTCATGTTGTTACAAATAGTCCGTAAAGACGCAGAGTATATTATGTATTTGATGTCTAATGTAGGCTACTGTTGTATTACACATTTATTAAATGTTTAATTTAGGAAACTACAAAAGTGAAGAGACTAAATGTTTAGATCAGCTGCGAAACTTCCCGCAAGAGAGTCCGGCCAGTCCTGTTCTCGCGTCTCAGCGTTTGAATAGTTATGCTGATTGGATTAGGATTGGTAACACTACTTCATTTACATGCTTTGTTCTCATCACAATGTAAACCCCTGCCCCTAAATGTATATAAATTGCAAGGGAATTTAGTTTAGTTAGACTGTTGGACGAACTACAGCAATGCACAGCGAAGTTCTCAAAAAAGAATAACTTCTGCTTGAAAGATATCCCAAAGTCTCCTGGTCTCTGCTTTGAAGAAGGAAAAAGTTTCCTACACTACTGTACTTAATCATATGACATTCACAATAAACAATACAAAGCCTTGAACAAGTGACATGTACATGGCTCTGTATGAAAACCAATCGGACATTTAAAACTATAGCTGACATAAAAATAAAATAAACTAATAAACAATAACAATAATAAACAAAATACACACTCAATAAAAAATCAACTTAACACACAAAAACGGTTGACTCTTAAGCCCACTGTAGAAAAGACCTCAGTCAACCATGAAAACAAAATGATTATGATTTAATATAAATAATATATTTAACAAATTAAAATCTAATTATTTATATTCTTTAATAATAATCATTATTAATTACTCATAATAAATGCAAAGCATACAGAAGTTCATTGTAAAGGAAGTAATTGAACTGACCACAGGAAAATAAAATCTATAAATCAAGGTATGACAACAAATTCAAGCTTCAATGCAACGTGATCTCATGAGAATACGTGTGTGTTTTTACGTAAAGTGTAGTTCTACCACACGTACATTTATTTACGTTTTAATACACAGAGAAACGTATAATACTGGTGTATTTATAGCACTAAAAGTAGCTATAGTAGTACATATGAAAAGCGCTATATAAATGCCTGCCTCATTCATTCATGCTGAAGCTAGTTTGATACTGTTTAGTTGTATGTTCTGCAGTATAATTTAAATATGTAAGCTACATTATTAGCTAACTAAGGTGACTATGGTTTACAGATATTACAGATACCTCATATTTAACATTTAATAACGTGATTTACTGTAACTTCGGTTGTGTATAGTGACTATTCTCGTTATGCTAATCTGAATGAAACCCTTCTGCTGGGACACTCTCTCTCTTGCTCCAGTTTCTCTAACCAGAAACCCCCACCACCATTTCTACTAGTGCTTAAAGGGATACTCCACCGTTTTTTTCATATTAAACTATGTTATTCGCTTAACTAAGACGAGTTAATACATACCTCTCTCGTCTCAGTGCGTGCACTTAATCGCTCTGTCTTGCGGAGAAACTTTGTTAGCACTTAGCTTAGCCCAGTTCATTCAATAGGGGCCAAGCAGAGAAGCTACCAAACACCTCCACGTTTTCCCTATTTAAATACAATTACTCGAGTAGTGTAACTCGACCTAAGACGGTGACACAAAACAAAACGTTGCGCTTTTCTAAGCGTGTAAAATGGATAACTTGTATGGCGGAATACCATAGCAAGTGCTTGAGTATGCTGCTTTATTGATATCTCCGGCCTGCATTCACATGACCCACAATGTTGCAGTGAACACAAATACTCAGTGCATCTCTACCGAAAAACAACAGGAAAACAAGAAAAAACACATCTCCGCTCGTACTATGCTGTACACTCGACCATGCGTGTTCCGGACTACAATACCCATGATTCCCTCCCAATTGTACTACAATTTACGCCCTTACGACATTAAAGGAACAACTCCTTATTTCCCCTTTGTCCCACAACACTACCCCCACTCTGGAATGGTAATTAACTATAATACCAATCCAGCACTAGCCTGGTAATACCAGACTCTGCTACTTCACTTTGCTTCGTAGACAGAGTCTGGAATGGCATAATAGAGAAGTGTTTTCTCTCTCGCTAGGGAGCGCTTGTCTGAAGTTTAAAATCATTGGTTACCCGTAAGCCAATCAGATAAGTTTAGTTAGGACGTATGTTATGCGCCTGTACAGCCGCATCGAACCACAGACATCATGCATCGAACTCAAATCTATGATCGAACTTCCACTGTAAATCTGCTATAAACACATGATGATGCGAGCGAAATACTGGAGTGAACATGGCTGTAAACGACTTTTGCAGATTATGCAAAGTTAATCTACGTATCCACGGTACAATCACGGCCTCTAAACTTATTTTTGACAGAGTGAAACAAGAAAATATTTGTAGCCAACTCTCAAATTTAGAATTAGATATTTTAAACACAGCCAGTGCCGCTGCTAGCCATTTCGGTGCCCTAAGCATAATTCCTTTATGATGCCCTCTTCCCCGAGAAGCTTCATGAGGCACGCACGCCTCTCTTGCTCTCTCTCCCTCTCTGCCGTGCACGCACTACGCGGTTTGGAGCACAGTCTCTGTCTCGCGGGCGCGCTCGCTCTAGATTCCGGAGATTTTAACTAATTCGCGGGCATCAGTGAGCCGCTATCAATATGCGGGAGACTCCCGGAACGCTATTTTTTTGGTGCCCCTTCAGCTCTTGGTGCCCTACGCACAGCGCGTGGTGGGAGCGGCGGCACTGGTTCTCCATAACAGAGCGAATTGCATCCCGTGTCTCGTTTCGGTTTTCGATTTCTCTGACCTACAATGTAAAACTCGGCGCTTAGCGTCTACGTCACGGCTCTCAGCCCGCCCTCTGTTCGTTGATTGGCCCGGCTGTCCGAAGGCCGGTGGAAAACTGAAAGATAGGCCGCTATCTCAGACTGACTACAGGAGCGAAATGAAATTAGCGGAAGTAGGAAGTCTGACGTAGTCAGGCTAATCCAGCACCTCTTGCATAGAAAAACATAAAATATATCAACATTTCACAGTGCAAATAACAGGAATACATCCAACATACTGCGTCCTGTTTCTTTTTTTTTGAGGCAACTTCACTTGATGGAGCATACAGTCCATGTTAGCAAACTCCACTCAATTGATATACTAGCCTTTGTAATCCAGCCCCACGTGACAGGGTAAACAGTCCATAAGGCAGAGGGTAGCACGGTGCTTGGAAAGGGGGGGGAAAGGATGGCATAAAAGTTTAGTACACACAGTCCCTTTTTGGAAGCAGTCCAATTAGTGGATGGAATCTCTCTTCCACATCGCCCTTTTTTTTCCTTTTCTAAAGGAGGAAATAGCAGCTGAGCTTTTGCACACAAAGATGTTAACAGTAATAATACCTTGTTATTGATGAACTCACCCATATGCACAACAAATAACATCCACATGGGTCAACATAGAAAATAAAAAAAACATTAATGCAACATTAATTCTCTTTTAACAGTAGAACAGTTTGTATGTTCGTCAAAGTCTCTTTTCCTCGAGCATCAGTTTGTCCAGTCACCAAACCACTTTGGTGGTCTCTTAACTCGTGGCGGCCTACCCCCGATTTGGCCGTTAACAGTCCATGGTTGACTTGGTTGCACCGTGCTACCTTCTCTGCACTGCACATTTCTATCCTCCTGTTTAGTCATTGGCACACAATACGTTTCATCAAGTACATCCAAGCCGCTGTCATTTACAGGTTCCTCTGCAAAGAGGTGAGTGAGGCCAAGCTCAAGGTCAAGGTCACTAACGTTAGCCCCAAGACTGGGAGTAGGAACCTCCTGGGGTTGCCAGGCCTCCAAACTCTTAAACACCCAGCTATTTTCCAAGGGTTGTCGGGAATGATACGGCTTGAGCTTATCGTGATGAACGACCTTTACTTTTGTCTTTGGACCTTTCTGGATTCGATACACCATATCATCTAGGTGTCCCAGAACGAAGTAAGGACCCTCATAGGCAGGTAGGAACTTCCTGATCTTATTTTGCACCCTTTTAGTCCCTTTTATGAGGTACCACACAGCATCACCGACCTTATAATGTGTCCTTGCCTCATTCTTGCTTTTTGGCACGTTCAACAGAACGACCCAGTTGCTCTCTGGCAATTTGATGTGCCAACTCTAACCTTTCTCTCATTTCAGCCACATATTGTGGGGGAGTGGGAGCTGAGGTTTCATTAAAAGGCAGCCCTACAACTAGATCAACAGGCTCTGTCAACTACCGGCCGAAGAGCATCATGTTTGGGGTGAAACCAGTGGAGCTATGCTTGGTAGCTCGGTAAGCCATCACAGCCATGGGAACCATGACATCCCAGTCCCAGTGACACCGCTCTGAAGTGGTAGCCAGTATTTTCTGGAGGGTGGCGTTAAACCGCTCCACTTGTCCATCCGACTGGGGTCGGAAAGGTGTCGTTCGAGTCTTCTCAATTCCTAATAATTCACACATCGCTTGGAAAACACAGGATTCGAAGTGACCGCCTGGTCGTTGGGCAGAGGGTAGGCTTCCACCCACTTAGTGAAATAGTCCTGCACAACAAGAATGTAACGGTTGAATCGTTCCGTTTCGTTCATGGGGCCCATCAAATCAACAGCAATCCTTTCCATGGGAGCCCCAACCCGAACAGTGCCCATTGGCGCTTGTGGGGTCTTTGTGGGTCGAGCCTTCGCAGCACAGCTGGCACACGTGCGACTCCAGAGTGTAACATCATCCCGCATCTGGTACCAGTAATACCGTGACTGTAATCGGGACAGCGTCCGCTCCACCCCAAAGTGTCCACCCACTGGTCCATTGTGCATCTGATGCATGACATCCTTCCGAAAGACTTTTGGCAAGATAATTTGAGGATAAAACTCGGGGCCCTCCATCAGGTAGAAGCGCCTTACCAGGGTGCCATCTTTTAGATACAATCTCTTCCACTGGCTCCAGTAAGCTTTAGTCGCCGGTCCATAAGGCAACACGTCACCCCAGGGGGGCCGTTCCCCACCTTCCTCCATCCACCTTTTGATTGGGGCAATATCGCTGTCAGTTGCCTGAGTGGAGCGAAGTTCCTCAGCAGTCCACCCTAGGAATGGAGCAGTACTTGCCGTCATGTACCCCCACTGGACAGAACTCGGGATTAGCATTTCCATTTCCAGGTCCGATGTCAAAATCACACTGAACTGCCTGATGACAAACCTGAGGGCTATTGGAAGAAGGTTCTTTAAGGCTGCAGGCACAATTCGAACAACATGGCCTCCTGGATAGCACATCTGCATTTTCATGTTGGCGCCCAGGCCGATGCACAACTTTGAAATCATACTCTCCAAGCTTTTCCAACCACCGAGCCAACTGTCCTTCTGGTTCTGTCATGTTTATCAGCCACTGCAGACTACTATGATCTGTCCGCACGACAAACGGTCTGCCCAAAAGATATTGACGGAAATGTGCTGAGAACTCAACTACAGCCAACAACTCTCTCCGTGTGGTGCAGTAATTCCGCTCCGTTAGTGTCAATCCTCGACTGCCATAGGCTAGTACACGTTCCTCACCATGTTGGAGTTGGGATAACACAGCTCCGATTCCGAAATTGCTGGCATCCGTATCGAGAATGAGGTCGCCATGATCCATAGGATACCCCAGAACAGGAGCAGTGGTGAGTAGCTCCTTCAGTTTTTCAAATGCTTGATTACTTTCAGGAGTCCATTGAAATCTGGCATTCTTCCGCAACAGATCATGAAGGGGCTTAGCCACCGTGGCAAAATCTCTGACAAAGCGCCGATAGTAAGATGCTAAACCAACGAATTGTCGGATTTCATTAACACTTGTAGGCTGTGGCCATTCTTGAATCTTTTCCACCTTCTGAGGATCAGTGCTGATGCCCTCCTCTAAAACTACATGACCAAGATAGATCACCTGGCGGCGGAAGAGGCAGCACTTGGCAGGTTTCAACTTGAGGTTGGCCTGGCGCAACCTTTCGAATACCTGCGCTAGGCGCTGAATCATTTCTTTGGCATCCCTCCCCAGGACAATTATGTCGTCCAAATAGACTAAGCAAATTTCCCATTGTAGTCCAGCCAGGACACGATCCATTAAGCGCTGAAACGTCGCTGGGGCGTTGCACAGCCCAAATGGCATCACATTCCATTCAAATAACCCCTTCCTGCTGCAGAACGCAGCAGCCTGCCGTGCACTTGGAGTTAACTCCACCTGCCAATAGCCTGAGGTTAGATCCAGGGTGCTAAACCATTTCGCCATAGACAGAGTGTCCAGGGTATCCTGAATTCGCGGAAGGGGGTAAGCATCTTTGATAGTGCGTTCATTCAGGATTCTATAGTCCACACACAGTCCGTATGTCTGATCTTTCTTCCGTACCATAAAAATTGGCGAAGCCCAGCTGCTATGGCTAGGGGCAGCTAAACCAGTGTCAAGGTTTTGCTGAATCTGTTCGTCTGCACTGCGCTGTTTCTCAAAGGCCATTCTTCGGGGCTGCTGTTTTACCGGTGGACATGGTCGTGTTTGGATGTCATGTTGCACCAGGTTGGTGCGACCAAGGCCCATCGGTCCAGCTGAGAAAACATCACCATAAGTGCTCAGGAGTTCTGCAAGCTCTTCATGATCCGACTTCCCCAGATGCACTATACTCTCAGCCTATAAAGACTGTAAATGACATGAAACCGTTGCGGTGGTTGGGCTCGCCGTTGGCAGCTCAGAATTGGCAACCTTCACGACATTTGCAGGCTCTAGAAACTCGGCAATGGCCCCCTTCCTTACTTGCACGGCAATGGTGCCTGGGTTATACAGTCTTATTGGAATCTGTTTATTTGGTTGAGCATCAACTACAATCCGTGCCACCAACATTCTGTGTTTCTCCATAAACCCTTTTGTTGGACTCAGTAACACATTGGCCTGCACATGCTCTATATACACAATATACGGCACAATATATTCACGTCCTGCTTCCAGAACAGCGGTGCGTGCTATTCTAACAACATGTACCCTGGGTTTGTTTTTGGGATTAAAGTAAGGTATCTGCTCACCGAACAGTAAAATTTTCTGACTGCCAAAGTCGAGACGTGCTCGTGCTTGTTCCAGGAACGGATGTCCAAGAATGGTTTCTGTGTCCTCTGTTACATCGGCTACAATGAAGTTAACGCTGACTGTGTGTGTTCCGACCTGTATCGGCACGTGGACTTCCCCAAGAACATTCACATTTATAGGACCTATTCCTTGCAGAGCCTGTACTGTTGATAGTTTAAGTGGGGGTTGAAAAAAATCACGAATAAAAGAAACTATCACTTTAAAGTTGGAAAAAAAACCTAAACTAAAATAAAAGTCTTTTTTTGTGACACAGGGTTGTTTTCATTTAGGATACTTTTTTCATACACGCACGCACACATATACAAATACATACATAATGTTACATAGGCACGACCCCACATGCTAAGATACGTGGAAGAGTATTCGGACATCCGCCTCCCGAGTTTCAGCAAAAATATTCCCAATCAACTCTTCTGATGTCTACCGCTTGAATCGCCATGTTTTTGGCCGTTTTCTCTTTTATTATTTTATGCTGTCTCTGTTCAAATCTTTCCGATCCGCTCTGTCTGAAAGCTGCCGTCATTTGCTGACAGAAAGCCTGAAATTACCGTAATATGCCGTATATTGCCGAAATACAGCAATTTGAAATGTTTTGATAATACAGACGGTTAAAGAGTTACGGTAACATGAATACAGATTGCTGGTGTGTGTCGTGGAAAAAATACTGCTTGAATATATTTGTATAAATAAGATCTAAGACTAAGCACAGTTTTTGCTTTAAAATTGTAAAGTTGTTGAGCAGATGCTGTTAAGTAAAATAATATCTTAGGTTAAATTTATGCAAAATCATTTCTGGGTCATTCTATGGAAATGTAAATTTTCTGTCCCTAGCCTTTACAGAAATATCACACTTGAAAAACACTTTAGGGTTACATTTTCTTTACATTCAAAAAATATATATATGTTATTTGTACAATTACACCTTCTTGAGCCATCAATGTGGCAATATTGTATTTTTAATTAATTATATAGAATTCCAAGTACCAGATGTGCTCGTCCCAACAGTCTTGTACAGAGGAAAAATGCTTTAATTTAATATCAATGACAAGTTTATCCCCCATTTAAAATACAATAATGTATACATAACAATCAAATATATTATGTGAATGATATAAAAAAAAATGCTGAATAGATATTATAAAATAATTTTGAATGAAAGTGGTCCCCTGGAGTTGTGTCACTGGTGTTACCATTACACATCTAAATATCTAATAATTTGACATAAAAATCACACTGATGACATCACTCGACTTCCTTCTTCCAAACTCATGAATATCTATGACGTATATCCACGGTACTGTATGTCTCTTTTCAGTTATCAGAAATGTCCTGATTTATCTCATGATTTCATATGAAGCTTTAGTTGAACTCACTGGTTTGACCTACTTTATTGTTAGGGGAAAAAAACTAGAATAATTATGTATTACACTACTTAATTTAGTTAGTATACCATAATTGACAAGATGTGGTTTGATACCTCGTAGTGTCCATTTTGTAAACACCGGTGACTCCCATTTACAGAAACTGTATTCATTTATTCATTTACATTTATTCATTTAGCTGACGCTTTTATCCAAAGCGACTTACAATTGCTATATATGTCAGAGGTCGCACGCCTCTGGAGCAACTAGGGGTTAAGTGTCTTGCTCAGGGACACATTGGTGTCTCACAGTGGATTCGAACCCGGGTCTCTCACACCATATGTTTCTTATCCATTGCGCCATCACCATCTACTTAATAATGGTTGAAGAATAATGATATGTGGCCTTATGTGTGTCATTGGTGTTACTGTCTTTTTCTGTCATGTTAAATAAATGTCACATGTGACATGATAATACGTTTACATCAATTTAATTCTGATGCAGTCAAAGTTAAGATTTAAAGGATTGCATCATTACTTGATTTTAACTGTAGCGGTGTGTTATCCTTAGCAGCGGTGTGTTATACTTAGCAGAGGTGTGTTATACTTAGCAGAGGTGTGTTATCCTTAGCGGCGGTGTGTTATCCTTAGCAGAGGTGTGTTATCCTTAGCAGCGGTGTGTTATCCTTAGCAGCGGTGTGTTATCCTTAGCAGAGGTGTGTTATCCTTAGCAGCGGTGTGTTATCCTTAGCAGCGGTGTGTTATCCTTAGCAGAGGTGTGTTATACTTAGCAGCGGTGTGTTATCCTTAGCAGCGGTGTGTTATCCTTAGCAGAGGTGTGTTATCCTTAGCAGCGGTGTGTTATCCTTAGCAGAGGTGTGTTATCCTTAGCAGAGGTGTGTTATCCTTAGCAGAGGTGTGTTATCCTTAGCAGCGGTGTGTTATCCTTAGCAGAGGTGTGTTATCCTTAGCAGAGGTGTGTTATCCTTAGCAGAGGTGTGTTATCCTTAGCAACGGTGTGTTATCCTTAGCAGAGGTGTGTTATCCTTAGCAGCGGTGTGTTATCCTTAGCAGCGGTGTGTTATCCTTAGCAGCGGTGTGTTCTCCTTAGCAGCGGTGTGTTCTCCTTAGCAGCGGTGTGTTCTCCTTAGCAGCGGTGTGTTCTCCTTAGCAGCGGTGTGTTATACTTAGCAGAGGTGTGTTATCCTTAGCAGAGGTGTGTTATCCTTAGCAGAGGTGTGTTATCCTTAGCAGAGGTGTGTTATCCTTAGCAGCGGTGTGTTATCCTTAGCAGAGGTGTGTTATCCTTAGCAGAGGTGTGTTATCCTTAGCAGAGGTGTGTTATCCTTAGCAACGGTGTGTTATCCTTAGCAGAGGTGTGTTATCCTTAGCAGCGGTGTGTTATCCTTAGCAGCGGTGTGTTATCCTTAGCAGCGGTGTGTTATCCTTAGCAGCGGTGTGTTATCCTTAGCAGCGGTGTGTTATCCTTAGCAGCGGTGTGTTATCCTTAGCAGCGGTGTGTTATCCTTAGCCGCGGTGTGTTATCCTTAGCAGAGGTGTGTTATACTTAGCAGCGGTGTGTTATACTTAGCAGCGGTGTGTTATCCTTAGCAGAGGTGTGTTATCCTTAGCAGAGGTGTGTTATCAAGAAATAACAGTCTACCGCAGTCTACATTAGAACTCAACCAAGCCATGTAATAAATACATATAATACTAGCAAAAAATGAAAATACACACCGTTGTCTTTGGAAGCGGCATTTAAAACTTCTAATTTGACACGTGTTTTATTCACGTCAGAAATACATTGTGTAGTTAACTAAATACTTTTTATTCTTCTCCCAGTTCACCGGCCACTTACTTTCATGTCTTTCAGGAATCCTTAGCAGCGGTGTGTTATACTTAGCAGAGGTGTGTTATACTTAGCAGAGGTGTGTTATCCTTAGCAGCGGTGTGTTATCCTTAGCAGCGGTGTGTTATCCTTAGCAGCGGTGTGTTATCCTTAGCAGCGGTGTGTTATCCTTAGCAGCGGTGTGTTATCCTTAGCAGCGGTGTGTTATCCTTAGCAGCGGTGTGTTATCCTTAGCAGAGGTGTGTTATCCTTAGCAGAGGTGTGTTATCCTTAGCAGAGGTGTGTTATCCTTAGCAACGGTGTGTTATCCTTAGCAGAGGTGTGTTATCCTTAGCAGCGGTGTGTTATCCTTAGCAGCGGTGTGTTATCCTTAGCAGCGGTGTGTTATCCTTAGCAGCGGTGTGTTATCCTTAGCAGCGGTGTGTTATCCTTAGCAGCGGTGTGTTATCCTTAGCAGCGGTGTGTTATCCTTAGCAGCGGTGTGTTCTCCTTAGCCGCGGTGTGTTATCCTTAGCAGAGGTGTGTTATACTTAGCAGCGGTGTGTTATACTTAGCAGCGGTGTGTTATCCTTAGCAGCGGTGTGTTATCCTTAGCAGAGGTGTGTTATCAAGAAATAACAGTCTACCGCAGTCTACATTAGAACTCAACCAAGCCATGTAATAAATACATATAATACTAGCAAAAAATGAAAATACACACCGTTGTCTTTGGAAGCGGCATTTAAAACTTCTAATTTGACACGTGTTTTATTCACGTCAGAAATACATTGTGTAGTTAACTAAATACTTTTTATTCTTCTCCCAGTTCACCGGCCACTTACTTTCATGTCTTTCAGGAATCCTTAGCAGCGGTGTGTTATACTTAGCAGAGGTGTGTTATACTTAGCAGAGGTGTGTTATCCTTAGCAGCGGTGTGTTATCCTTAGCAGCGGTGTGTTATCCTTAGCAGCGGTGTGTTATCCTTAGCAGCGGTGTGTTATCCTTAGCAGCGGTGTGTTATCCTTAGCAGCGGTGTGTTATCCTTAGCAGCGGTGTGTTATACTTAGCAGCGGTGTGTTATACTTAGCAGAGGTGTGTTATCCTTAGCAGCGGTGTGTTATCCTTAGCAGCGGTGTGTTATCCTTAGCAGCGGTGTGTTATACTTAGCAGCGGTGTGTTATCCTTAGCAGCGGTGTGTTATCCTTAGCAGCGGTGTGTTATACTTAGCAGCGGTGTGTTATACTTAGCAGAGGTGTGTTATCCTTAGCAGCGGTGTGTTATACTTAGCAGCGGTGTGTTATCCTTAGCAGCGGTGTGTTATACTTAGCCGCGGTGTGTTATACTTAGCAGAGGTGTGTTATCCTTAGCAGAGGTGTGTTATCCTTAGCAGCGGTGTGTTATCCTTAGCAGAGGTGTGTTATCCTTAGCAGAGGTGTGTTATCCTTAGCAGCGGTGTGTTATCCTTAGCAGAGGTGTGTTATCCTTAGCAGCGGTGTGTTATCCTTAGCAGAGGTGTGTTATACTTAGCAGCGGTGTGTTATACTTAGCAGAGGTGTGTTATACTTAGCAGAGGTGTGTTATACTTAGCAGAGGTGTGTTATCCTTAGCAGCGGTGTGTTATCCTTAGCAGCGGTGTGTTATCCTTAGCAGCGGTGTGTTATCCTTAGCAGCGGTGTGTTATCCTTAGCAGCGGTGTGTTATCCTTAGCAGCGGTGTGTTATCCTTAGCAGCGGTGTGTTATACTTAGCAGCGGTGTGTTATACTTAGCAGAGGTGTGTTATCCTTAGCAGCGGTGTGTTATCCTTAGCAGCGGTGTGTTATCCTTAGCAGCGGTGTGTTATACTTAGCAGCGGTGTGTTATCCTTAGCAGCGGTGTGTTATCCTTAGCAGCGGTGTGTTATACTTAGCAGCGGTGTGTTATCCTTAGCAGCGGTGTGTTATACTTAGCCGCGGTGTGTTATACTTAGCAGAGGTGTGTTATCCTTAGCAGAGGTGTGTTATCCTTAGCAGCGGTGTGTTATCCTTAGCAGAGGTGTGTTATCCTTAGCAGAGGTGTGTTATCCTTAGCAGAGGTGTGTTATCCTTAGCAGCGGTGTGTTATCCTTAGCAGCGGTGTGTTATACTTAGCAGCGGTGTGTTATACTTAGCAGCGGTGTGTTATCCTTAGCAGCGGTGTGTTATACTTAGCCGCGGTGTGTTATACTTAGCAGAGGTGTGTTATCCTTAGCAGAGGTGTGTTATCCTTAGCAGCGGTGCGTTATCCTTAGCAGCGGTGTGTTATCCTTAGCAGAGGTGTGTTATACTTAGCAGAGGTGTGTTATACTTAGCAGAGGTGTGTTATCCTTAGCAGCGGTGTGTTATCCTTAGCAGCGGTGTGTTATCCTTAGCAGCGGTGTGTTATCCTTAGCAGCGGTGTGTTATCCTTAGCAGCGGTGTGTTATACTTAGCAGCGGTGTGTTATACTTAGCAGAGGTGTGTTATCCTTAGCAGCGGTGTGTTATCCTTAGCAGCGGTGTGTTATCCTTAGCAGCGGTGTGTTATACTTAGCAGCGGTGTGTTATACTTAGCAGCGGTGTGTTATCCTTAGCAGCGGTGTGTTATACTTAGCCGCGGTGTGTTATACTTAGCAGAGGTGTGTTATCCTTAGCAGAGGTGTGTTATCCTTAGCAGCGGTGTGTTATCCTTAGCAGAGGTGTGTTATCCTTAGCAGAGGTGTGTTATCCTTAGCAGAGGTGTGTTATCCTTAGCAGAGGTGTGTTATCCTTAGCAGAGGTGTGTTATCCTTAGCAGCGGTGTGTTCTCCTTAGCAGAGGTGTGTTATCCTTAGCAGCGGTGTGTTATCCTTAGCAGCGGTGTGTTCTCCTTAGCAGCGGTGTGTTATCCTTAGCAGAGGTGTGTTATACTTAGCAGTGGTGTGTTATCCTTAGCAGAGGTGTGTTATCCTTAGCAGCGGTGTGTTATACTTAGCAGAGGTGTGTTATCCTTAGCAGCGGTGTGTTATACTTAGCAGAGGTGTGTTATCCTTAGCAGAGGTGTGTTATCCTTAGCAGAGGTGTGTTATCCTTAGCAGCGGTGTGTTATCCTTAGCAGCGGTGTGTTATCCTTAGCAGCAGTGTGTTATACTTAGCAGCGGTGTGTTATACTTAGCAGAGGTGTGTTATCCTTAGCAGCGGTGTGTTATCCTTAGCAGCGGTGTGTTATCCTTAGCAGCGGTGTGTTATACTTAGCAGCGGTGTGTTATCCTTAGCAGCGGTGTGTTATACTTAGCCGCGGTGTGTTATACTTAGCAGAGGTGTGTTATCCTTAGCAGAGGTGTGTTATCCTTAGCAGCGGTGTGTTATCCTTAGCAGAGGTGTGTTATCCTTAGCAGAGGTGTGTTATCCTTAGCAGAGGTGTGTTATCCTTAGCAGAGGTGTGTTATCCTTAGCAGAGGTGTGTTATCCTTAGCAGCGGTGTGTTCTCCTTAGCAGAGGTGTGTTATCCTTAGCAGCGGTGTGTTATCCTTAGCAGCGGTGTGTTCTCCTTAGCAGCGGTGTGTTATCCTTAGCAGAGGTGTGTTATACTTAGCAGTGGTGTGTTATCCTTAGCAGAGGTGTGTTATCCTTAGCAGCGGTGTGTTATACTTAGCAGAGGTGTGTTATCCTTAGCAGCGGTGTGTTATACTTAGCAGAGGTGTGTTATCCTTAGCAGAGGTGTGTTATCCTTAGCAGAGGTGTGTTATCCTTAGCAGCGGTGTGTTATACTTAGCAGCGGTGTGTTATCCTTAGCAGCGGTGTGTTATACTTAGCAGTGGTGTGTTATCCTTAGCAGAGGTGTGTTATCCTTAGCAGAGGTGTGTTATCCTTAGCAGCGGTGTGTTATCCTTAGCAGCGGTGTGTTATCCTTAGCAGAGGTGTGTTATCCTTAGCAGAGGTGTGTTATCCTTAGCAGCGGTGTGTTATCCTTAGCAGCGGTGTGTTATCCTTAGCAGAGGTGTGTTATCCTTAGCAGAGGTGTGTTATACTTAGCAGCGGTGTGTTATCCTTAGCAGCGGTGTGTTATCCTTAGCAGAGGTGTGTTATACTTAGCAGTGGTGTGTTATCCTTAGCAGCGGTGTGTTATCCTTAGCAGAGGTGTGTTATACTTAGCAGCGGTGTGTTATACTTAGCAGCGGTGTGTTATCCTTAGCAGAGGTGTGTTATACTTAGCAGCGGTGTGTTATCCTTAGCAGCGGTGTGTTATCCTTAGCAGAGGTGTGTTATCAAGAAATAACAGTCTACCGCAGTCTACATTAGAACTCAACCAAGCCATGTAATAAATACATATAATACTAGCAAAAAATTAAAATACACACCGTTATCTTTGGAAGTGGCATTTAAAACTTCTAATTTGACACGTGTTTTATTCACGTCAGAAATACATTGTGTAGTTAACTAAATACTTTTTATTCTTCTCCCAGTTCACCGGCCACTTACTTTCATGTCTTTCAGGAGAAGTGGATGAAGCAAACTATCGATCACCCGTTATCATCTAACATAATCATTTGAAAGTGCAGATTTCACAATAGAAGACCATTGTTCAAGCTGAAAAGCAAGTACTAGGGTCTACCAAGGTGTAGACAATGTGTTATGCAGTTTAAAGTAAAATAAATATATATATATTTTAAATGTCTCACTTAATTCTATTCAATATTACTGTAGTGCAATTGAGAGTAAAATGTTATGCAATGTTGGGGTGTGTGAGATCCTGAGATGGTGAACCCGCTCCTGATGATAATCACACTCTTCATGTCTGTTGATTTCACAGCCACTGTTCCCAAGACCAGGAGCGACTTCCTTCAATGTAAGTCACTAAGAACACACACACACACACACACTCTCTCTCTCTCTCTCTCTCTCTCTCTCTCTCTCTCTCTCTCTCTCTCTCTCTCTCTCTCTCTCTCTCTCTCTCTCTCTCTCTCTCTCTCTCTCTCTCTCTCTCTCTCTCTCTCTCTCTCTCTCTCTCTCTCTCTCTCTCTCTCTCTCTCTCTCTCTCTCTTGCTTTGCATGCTGGGGGTTTTGGGTTATGGGAGCAACAAACGGGTGAGAAGAGCGAATTAGTTTTTTCTACTTTGTTTCTAATTTTTCTTTTTGTTTATTTTTTTTCGTATTTTCTTCCTTTATGTTTTTTTTTGCTTTGTGTATATTTTTATTAATTTAATTTCGAGTATCAATTACGTTTCGGTTCTCGGAAGTTTTTCGGCTTCGTTGCGGAGGCCTGAGATGGAGGCTCACCCGAGTGGGGTAGCCTCACTCTCGCTCCGCCATGGAGTTAGATGTGTACCTGACGCGGATTCTAATGTGGAAGACGTGCTTGTCGCTGTTGGTGAACAGATTGGATATGGAAATATAATCTCAGCGTCAAGGATGAACAAAGCCGTGGTTGTTTTCCTTAAAGATGAAAGTTTGGTGAGTAAACTTACTGAAACCGGCGTTTGGGTGAATGGAGCGTTTACTGTTGTGTCACCGCTTGTATCACAATCTATTAGAGTTACGATTTCGAACGTGCCGCCCTTTATATTAAATAGTGACATTGAAAAAGAATTGTTGAGGTTTGGAAAAATGGCCAGCGAAGAGTAAGACCTGTTAAAAACGTAATTTTGGCTCTTTAAAATGTCCTCCCAACTTCATAGCACCTTATCTTGCAATAACAACAGGTTTTATCAACTAGGGAGTCAGACATTATAAATTTAAACAAAAACAACAATGAGATAAATACTTACCAACTGTGACTTTTGTACTGGTTTATCGCCACACATCCCATATTTAATTTTCTGTTTCATGAACTTGTGCAGAATGTAGTAATGGTAAAACAACAAATTTTTCTCTAAGAGGTAACCTAACATACTTCTCAATACTGCCATCAAACTCTGAGATGTGCACGTCTTCAGAGAGTTCCCTCACAACAAAAATTCCCAAATCACACGAATTCATTGGATAGTCAAAGAAAGAGCTTCTATGTTTATTCTCTTTGTACACAAGAAATACTTTTCCTTCGCTCAAAATGATGTTCACAACAGTGGCAATACTATTCTGTATTTTCACACAATTGTCTCCGTCAGTTATTTTAATGACTAAACCACCTAGGAAAGCCTCTTGAAACTGGTTAACTGCTTGTGAAAATATCAAAGGAACAGGGCCATTGTTGTGTTCACGTCTAAGGGTCCTATTGATGGTCTCATCACGTGCATTGCTCTGGGCATTTATTTCGGATAGCCTGCGAATGACTTGGGCCAAAGGATTGCTGGGTCTTCTGACAAGCTTTTTAAGAGTGCCCAAGAAATTTTCAAAAGGAAAAGCAGAAAATTCATCTAAATTACCATGCTGCTTTACGTCCTCACAGAGGTGCACTAATCCATGCACATTGTAACAAAGAAATTCCTGACCATATAACACGCCGAAATGTTCAACAAAAGACACTAGACATGTATGAGCAAAGTCATTTAACAGAAAGCAAAATTTCCGACTGAGAAGAATATAAACAGAAACTGACAAAAGCATAAAATGGCTGTACACTGGTGAGGCCAGGACATTACAAAGGACCACTGGACCAGTGTATAACAAGAACTGCCTGAGTTCTGTAGCTTTCCACCTCAGTCTATGTGTTAGTGCTCTTGGTTTACGTGCAAAATCAGAAGGTATGTAAAATCTCAACCCCACAAGAGAATCTGAAATTACTTGACTCAGCCGGGAAGATAAACGAACACGGAGTGGCCCTGAACTCAGCCAAAGATCTAAAAGTCTCAGCATCATCCCAAGACAAACCAGATGCATGTAGTCATGAGGAAAACCACCAACCATGTCAATGTTTGTTTCTATTAGAGGAGACTTGGCAACATGATGGTCTTCATCTATCATCTGCCGGAAAGAGAGGTCTGTCCTAAGTGGGGCATTCATTTCAGGAAAGGTCATTCGGTGTTTGAGATACAGGCCAGTTTGAGTACATTTACCACAGGCAGAGTGGCCAGTGTGACTCTTGATGGCTTTGATAAAAGCCCTAGCAGGTGCACCACATACAACAGAACTAACTTTTAAAAAGAACCATTTGCCTTTAATGCCAAACCCACAGCTCAGTGTTTTCAATTCACTTACAAGATCTTTCAAATATTCGTTCAAAGATTTTGGTTTAGAGCTACCACAGAACAGTCCGATTACGAAGGGCCTCTTTACTTTACAGTCTTGAAGAATACCAAGTATTGGCCAAAACTGTACAGAGTTGCTATTAAACAGTGGAATGCCATCAAAGTTTAACTGCAGTCTGAAAATGTGTTGGTCAGGAACTTTGGACCACATGTTTTCAAATGCTGTCTTTAGTGAATTTAGTATACCGAAGTAATGAAAATCTCCACCAGCTATCATTTGAGTCTTGTAAGAGGTTTTTGTTCTAAGCAGAGTTCTACCATCTTTAGGAAGGAAAGGGAGATGCACCCTAAGTATGGTCAAAAGGGCAGACAAAGCAATCAGAGAGATTCCAAAATTTACAGCCCAGCCTGCCAGTGAAGCAATCAAATCATCACTCACTAAATTCCCATCATCAGATTGGTTATCATCAGAAACCCCCTCTGATGATGACGCAGCACATGGCTCCTCAGCATCTGACACATGCGCGGTAGATAAATGATCTGAGTGTAATTCCTCCTCACTATCTTGAACGCAACCAAGGGAGTCAAATAAGTAATTTACTTTTTTAACAGCCCTCCTTCTAAGGTTATTTGGTTTACATTTACTTGCAATGTCCATGATGATAATTTGAAGGGAAAAGTCTCACCGAATAAATCTGTAAGAAAAACAAAAACAAAATCTGTTGTAAAAAAGGAAGCAGGGTTAAAAGCAGGCTACATAGTGATATCAGGTATAATTTCAGATATTAATACAAGTGCAGAATTTTTGTTAAAATAATATAAATTATAAGCACATCATAAAACATGTACAGTGAAGAGACAGGTTTAGTTCACTTGGTTTTGTCATGGCTACAACACTAACTTGTGGGAACATAAAAGTATGAAAAATTTGGAGCACTCTTTATTTGATTTGTATCTTTCTTAGTATAGTAATTGTCATATTGCTTATTTTCATCTTTACTTATTTTAATAACAAAGATAAAATAAACTATAATTTGTGCTCATACGATTTTATAAAATAAAAACTATTAAATTACTCAAATCATGAAATAAGAATTCGGTCATAGCACCCACGGGTTATGACAGATTGGGGTTCGTATTTGTGAAAGGTTAGAGAATGTTAACATAGGCCTACTTGATAATGTGATTGTTGCAAACATTTCTGCATGATCACACTGTGGCATGTAATTATTAATTTATTTTAAATAAAGGGCAGAGAATGGTCAAAAAGCAAGGCATGAACAAGCAAGTGAAGTTTTCTTTTTATTTTTTTGATTAATTTCCAATTGATAATACTTTACAAAAAGGTTGTATTTGTTAACAAACATTAGTTAAAGGACAAGTTCGGTATTTTACACTTAAAGCCCTGTTTACAGATCGTATCTGATGAAATAGAACGGTTAAGATTAAACTTTGGACAGATGCTGCTGTCGCGAGAATTTTAGGTTTATATCGCTTCCCCCCCTCACCCCCACAATGGTTGTCTATGTGCACTGGAAGATTCCTTCCTAAAACACATTAAACTTTCGTTTACAAAGACGTGAAACTCACCGAGTGGTCAGGGGTGTTCACTGATACGGTTCCAAAAAAAATCGCTGAAAAAGATGCATTCCAACAGGTTTTATCGTAGTTTTTGTCCAACTCCATGACTTGTATTGAATGTGCTGTGTGAGGTGCGGTATTACTCCGCCGCTGGAGTGTCTATTATTCAAGCTCTCAACGGAAGAATCACGGGTGTGACACGTTTGGCAAAATAGGTCCACAAAAGCTAAATAAACCTAAAATTCTCGGGACAGGAGCATGTGTCCAAATTTTAATCTTAACCGTTCTATTTCATCAGATACGGTCTGTAAACAGGGCTTTAAGTGTAAAATACCGAACTTGTCCTTTAATGTATTAACTAACATGAACTAACCATGAGTGATAGCCTACATTTCTTACTGTATTTGGTAATCTTTTATAAGATTAGTTAATAGAAATACAGCAGATCGTTGTTTGAATGAAGTACTTTATTGTCATTGTGTAGCACAATGAAATTACTCTTGTGACAACCCCAAAGGTGCATTTAAAAGAGAAAGAGAAGTAGATCCTATTTCAAATTAAACAGCACAAGTAGTTAACAATACATGTACTAAGATACAAATAAATAAATAAGTTCAAGATGAAATAGTTAATAAGTATAATAATTAGCATAACAATATAATAAATAAATACAATATAAAAGCTAAGAAACTGACTCATAATACAAAATATTTCAAAATTGTTCAGAATATTGTCAAAAATGCCATATCCATTGTTAATGCAAGGGTACCAATACTATTATTATTGCACAAGTGTATAGCAGCATGAATTATTATTGCCCCTTGTTTATGTTAATTCACAGTGCATAAAGTTAACAAATACAATTTCTGAATGTATAATGTTGAAATGAACATTAACACATATTAATATGCTGTAGAAGTGCAGTTCATTATTAGGTCATGTTAACAAGGTATTTTAATCAGGTATTGTATCGAAAGTCATAATTAACGTGACAACTTAGGAAACGTCATGAGAAAAAGTATTGATCGTATTTCAGATTTAAATAAAAAGATAGGCTACATGCAATAACGCACACGTATTAGTGTTCTAGTTGGCATTTTATTATGATTATTGAAATGATTGTGTACACAAATTATGGTTTAGGCCTAACATTTTTTTTTTTTTTTTGAGGAACAGTAACACCGACGTCGGACCGCGTCGCCTGAATTCACAATGATATTAACTTACACATGAAATACGATACTTTATGTGTACGACGGTGTACTGTTGATTTATAGCCAAAAACATCTGAATTTAAAACGGCAAACCAGCGGACCGCTATACATTAAACTGTATTGTTAACACCTGTTAGCGTTCAGCCAGAGCGAGGACGCACTGAAGCGTTTTTTTTTTTTGAGGAAAATATTAGCTAATTCGACCCCTTCCTCAATTAAACGAATAACTAAACGCTTAATAACATGCAATATTGACACAAAATGCTGCATATTTCAATTATATGACTTTAAAGTGGCAAAACATCACTTACCTGAATGTACACAGTCGTGAGGAAAGCAGAGTAAATGGCGTCCGCTGCCCGCGTCGCAGTCAAATTCGCGCCGTAGTCTCACTCCACCAATAGTAGAGAAGATGATTGGCAACCGGAGGTGTGGAACGGCGGATGTCTGCCGCACTTGATTTCAGGATTCCTGTGTTTTTCCATGTATTAGCCAAATGTTTACCTCAAGTCGATGTTTCTCACTGTGTGCCATATCTCAACCACATATGGTTCTCATGTGTTCGTTGTTATCTGGGCCATATACCTCAAAATGAGTTGTGAACCAAGAGAGCATTTCCCGCAGATTTTAAAGTTATGGCAAAACAAATATGGTCACAATTTGGCCCATATCTATTCAGCCATGCCACATCTAGGCCATATGTGCCAGATAATAAAACACATGTGGCCCAAACATAATTGCTATCTGGGTAGTGAATGAGAGTACTGAGGGTGGTGGTGCGGATGGTGTTGCTGACATAGTTGAGAAGGTATTGCCGGGGCCGAGCTCGGCTGTGGCGGTGACGGCTAAGGGTGTTCCCGGTGAGAGTGTTGTTGCGTCGACTTCACTGCACGGTGAACACTCGGGTACGATACGCACCAAAACACTTTTAGAGGCTAGCGTCAAAGTTTTACCGAGCGTGGCACAGTTTTCTGAGGATAAAGGGAATGAGCAAAATGAAAGTCTTTTAGAGAATAATTCAGTGATTTTGCAAGAAGTATGTGCGACGGATTGTGTTGAAGAAGAGCATTCTTTCAAAATGCCTCATAAAAGGAAGAGGAGTAATAAAATACTTGATGCCAAAATAAGTAAAAGGAGTGAAGTGCAAGACGATCAGGACACAGAAAGTGACAGTGGGTCTTCTGACTCTAGTGTGACACTTTCTCAGGGGGAGTTCATTGGTCGGGATTATGGACTTGATGATATTAAGTTATTCCTTAGATCAACAAAAAATAAAAGAGGTGTGCGCGTCCAGGAATATTTTCCTGATGCTAAACAGTTCGTTGAAAAAGCAAGAAGTCTAATGGCAGAGAGTTGCTTTTCCAACAAAGAAGTCTATAGACTTAAGAAAATTGTGAGAAATCTCAACACTGCTTTAAACAATGATGTCTGATAATTTTAGAATGGCTGATGTTTTTTGGCTATTGGAAAAAAATAATGGTCAGAAACGTTTTATTCATGGTTTGGGCTCCGAAGATGGAGTGTTATTGTCAGATCCTGCTGGTATTCGGGGAAGAGCAGTTCTTTTTTATCAAAACCTGTATAGGAGTGAGCTTAAGTCAGAGTGTTGTGTGGACAACTTCTTCCTTGACAGCCTACCGAAGGTGTCAGAGGAGGCTAATAATGACCTTGAAGGAGTGCTGACCCTGGAAGAGCTCTATAAGGCCCTGCAAAGCATGGAGTCTGGGAGAGCACCAGGAGTAGATGGCCTCCCGGTTGACTTCTATAAGGCTTTTTGGTTGGAGTTGGGTGTAGATCTGCTGGAGGTACTGAAGGACAGCTTGTCGAAGGGCGGGTTGCCGTTGAGTTGCCGAAGAGCGGTGATCACTCTTATTCCAAAAAAAGGGGACCTTACAGATATTAAGAACTGGCGCCCTGTCTCACTTCTCTGCAGCGACTATAAAATACTTTCTAAGGCATTGGGTAACAGATTGGCTGGAGTATTGGGTCAGGTTATCCATCCGGACCAGACGTACTGTGTCCCTGGTAGATCTATATTCGACAATATTTCTTTAATTCGGGATACTTTTTGTGTCTCTAAATCAGGGGTCGGCAACTGGCGGCCCGCGGGCCAAAACTGGCCCGCCAGCAATATTTTCTGGCCCGCCGGATTATTTTGGAAGTCAATTTTTTTTTTTTTTTTTTTTTTTTTTACTATAACGGTTTACAAATAGGCCCCGTGAATCAGTGATCCAAAATGAGCGACGAGTGCCTGCGGTCATATGATATTCGGGTCGCGGTCGGTCGGGTCGTTTGAAATAAAGATGCCAATTAAACCATTGTAATTTATATAGTACTAGACATAATGTTCTATGAAATACATAGGTCTACACTTTATTGGCTGAATGCGCGAGGATGATGCACGAGCTCAGTCTGCAGAGATGAAAGTGGGAGATCCTTATTTACCTGAATGTTGAGCGCGTTATTAACTTTTGAATAAGAGCTGAAGCGGGACAAAATGCCCGATTTCCCAAAACGTTGAACTGAGCAATGCCATTGTGCCATTTTAATAGGCTACTTTTAAACGCATATAGCTCAGTAATGCGAGTTTTATGTATTTTCTGAAAGGGGGCGGGATTTTTGTTGGGAAATTAGGAGGAGAGACGCACAAGTCAATTAGACTGGATAAACACATGCAGCATCTTAATTGTTAAGAAAATGAAACGAAATAAATGAATAAATCAAGCCTTTATTACAAAACACAGCATTCAGAAAAATGCGCACCCCTAGTTCCTACTATGGCCCAATATGCGGGCCAGGAAGCGGGTCGGGTAGGCTACAATATTTTCTTTCTTTTGTTTGCGGTCCGAGTTGCGGGCGGGTTGAAAACGTCGGTCGGGTGCGGGTTGTTTATACATTGACCCGCGCATCACTGCCGTGTAGCATTCGTTCAATCGTTTTTTTTCCCCCAAATTAAAACCAAAAATAAAAAAATGAAAAACGACTTGTTTTTGAGATTTGAGATTCTGAAAACGAGATCTAAATTTTTAAAGCAGGTGAACACTTTTAAGCTTTTACTTTTAAGTATTTTAAGCGGTTGCTGAATTGAACCTTGTGGGAGCGGGACGGAAAAAAACAGTCCCGCGCAGACCTCTTGTGTCCCGAATAAATAATAATTTAAAAACAGGAATAAAGTTCAAAAGTTGTACAGTCCATTGGTAATACAATGCTAAATCAGATATATGTACAATAACATGTCCAACAATCGATTTAAATATATGGGGTTTAATTTATCTTTAATAAGATGTATCCGCGGCATTGTCTCGTGTGCTTAAATGGTCCAGTGGTAGAACTTTCGTTAAGTGTGTAAAAGGTTCTGGGTTCTAATCTGCATTTGCATAGTTTTTTTTCTTCGTTTTTTCTTCTTCATCAAAACCGATTATGCTCATCAGCGGTTGTATATAAGTAGTAGGGACACATTTGTGTGCATTATATTTTGTGATTTCACCGTAACAATAGGCCTATTCCATGTAGCTGGCCCGCCATCTACTGGATAAAAAAAATATTGGCCCGTGGCCAAAGTTACTTGCCGACCCCTGCTCTAAATTGTTAAATTTGGACTGTGGCTTGATATCTTTGGATCAGGAGAAGGCGTTTGACCGAGTAGAGCACTCATATTTGTGGAGTGCTTTAACAGCTTTTGGTTTCAGCAAAAACTTTATAGACATGATTAGGGTACTCTATTGTGACGTTGAGAGTACGCTGAAAATAAATGGTGGCTTATGTGCTCCTTTCCAGGTTTTCAGGGGTATCAGACAAGGTTGCTCCTTGTCTGGAATGTTGTATTCCTTGGCTATTGAGCCATTGCTTCAACAGATAAGAGGTCAATTAAGTGGTTTGTTTTTACCAGTTTGTAATAATAAGATTTGTTTGTCAGCATATGCCGATGATATTGTTGTGATGATCAACAGACAAAGTGATGTGCAGATTTTACTTAATTTAATTGAAGAATTTAAACTGTTGTCATCTGCAAAAGTTAATTGGAAAAAAAGTGATGCTTTATTGTTAGGACAATGGACTGATGGTAAACCTTGCCTTCCTGATGGGTTGTGTTGGGGGAATGGGGGTATCAAATATTTAGGAGTTTATCTAGGGGATGACAGTGTGTTACAAAAAAATTGGGAGGGGCAGTTGGAAAAAGTTAAAGGGCGCTTGGATAAGTGGAAATGGTTATTACCGAATATGTCCTATAGGGGGCGAACTCTTATTGTCAACAACTTAGTGGCATCTTCACTTTGGCATAGATTGGCATGTGTAGACCCTTCACCACAGTTTTTAGCAGAAGTTCAAGCTGTTCTTGTGAACTTTTTTTGGGACAAACTGCACTGGGTCCCACAGAGTATTTTATACCTCCCCAAAGATGAAGGTGGGCAAGGTTTGATTCACTTACAAAGTAGAATGGCTGCCTTTCGGTTACAGTTTTTAAAAAGATTACTTGATGGTTCTACAGAGTTCAGCTGGCGTGCTGCGAGTTGCACCATTTTGCACACTGTTGGGGGTCTCGGACTGGATAAATCCCTCTTTTTAATGGATCCAACCAAATTGGATTTATCAGAACTGCCTGTTTTCTATCGAAATCTTTTCAAGGTGTGGAGTTTTTTTCATGTTCACAAGACTGAGAACTCATATTCTCTCCACTGGCTTCTGCAGGAACCACTGATACTTGGGGCCCGCCTGGACATTGCTACTCACTGCTATCTGCCGGGGTTCAGCACCATATGTCTGAAATCCAAGGTTTTTACTTTGGGACATTTGTTGGCTTTAACTGGGCCTCATTTTGAGAATGTGGATGTCGTATCCAAACATTTAGGAATCAGATCTGTTCGTCTATTAACTCGTTTTTTTGTGAAACTTAAATCATGTTTTACAGTTGAAGAAGAACATTTGTTAAGAGACTTTTTTACAGGGGTTTGTACTCCTGATGTTGAGGATCCTTTTCCTTGTTTGATTATTCAACCCAATCTTGAAGAGGGTACAGGTTTTTTTCTGAAATCAGGTGAATCTTTGTTTTTAGACTTCTTGTCAAGTGAAGGAAAAAAACTGTATAGAGCCTGTGTTTTGGTTTTTAATAAGAAAATGTTAGAAAAAAGAACTGATACACCATGGCGTTCTGTTCTTAAACTGGGAAATGATGTAAAACCGGAATGGAGATCACTATATAAGCCACCATTGTCTAAAAGGTTTGGTGATATACAATGGAGAATTCTCCATGGTGCCATTGCTGTCAATTCTTTTATTTCAGTGTTGAATCCAGAAGTTAATTCTGCTTGCCCTTTCTGTCTCCAAAGGGAGACGGTTTTTCATGCTTTCATGCATTGTTTTAGATTAGAACCTTTGTTTATGAGATTGAAAGAATTGTTTTGTAGGTTTGATGAAACTTTTTGTATTGAGACTTTCATTTTGGGTTTTAAGTACTTTCAGAAAAAACGTTTCACCTGTCAATTGTTGAACTTCATTTTAGGGCAAGCAAAAATGGCTATTTATATCAGCAGGAAAAACAGAGTGGAACAAAATTGTAGCGATGATGTGAACGTGTGTTTTTTAACTTTGATCAGATCTAGAGTTTTGATTGATTTTCGGTTTTATAAAACTATGAGAGATCTTTCAACTTTTGAATTGATATGGTGCAGTCATGGTGCTTTGTGTGCAGTTTGTGAAGGTGATTTTTTTTTTTCTTTATAATTTCATAAGCTATTAATATTCTTTGTGTAATGTGTTGAATGTACTATATTGTCAGTTTATTGTGAAAATATACTGTTAAAAATGGTATATAAAGTTTTTTCAAAAATCAAAAAATCTCTCTCTCTCTCTCTCTCTCTCTCACTCTCACTCACTCACACACACACACACACACACACACACACACACACACACACACACACACACACACACACACGCACACACACACACACACACACACACACTGGGAGCAGAGTCTCTCCTCTAGTGGGAGCCAGCTCTGTCTGTGGCGACCCTTCTCTCTCTCTCTTTCTCTCTCTCTCTCTCTCTCTCTCTCTCTCTCTCTCTCTCTCTCTCTCTCACTCTCACTCACTCACACACACACACACACACACACACACACACACACACACACACACGCACACACACACACACGCACACACACACACACACACACACTGGGAGCAGAGTCTCTCCTCTAGTGGGAGCCAGCTCTGTCTCTATGGCCAGGCTGTGTTCACTTACTGTGTCTGTATGTTGTCAACATTTTTTCTTAGTTTAGGGCATTTTATTGTTCTCAGGTAATTTGCCAGTGTGAATTCTCTTTTTAGGGTCAGATAACATTGTACTTTACTTTGTGTTTTTGTCGTTTCTTTCCAGTATTCAATATATTTTTCTTATTGCTTGTTGATAATGTGGTTTGGTCTGCTTGAGCTGGCGTTGCTGTCCTGAGGCTGCTGGGTACTTGTCACTGCAGAGAGCCTCAGGACCAGCCGGCTGAGGGGACTCTTCTCTGGCTTCAGCTCAAGGGGCCTGTTTCAATAAGGAGGTTCAACCAACTCTGAGTTAAAACTTGAACTCTGAGTTGACTTACCCTGAGATGGGAAACTCTGAGTTTTCGGTTACAGAACAGCTGAAATTAGTTAGTTCAATCAACTCTAATTTGACTGACTCTGAGTTGAGCGCGTGCACCACAACTATAAAAAGCCATTATCAATGGAGCCCAGATATTATGAGTCACCATGGCAACAGCGCCAGACAAAAAGAGGAATTACTGTTATACAGTGTTGGGTGTAATTAATTACCATGTAATCTAAATATTGTAATTTAATTAAAGGGATTACTCTTAATTCTTCTGTAATTTAAAATAAAATATGATGTAATGTGTTACATTAAATAGGCTACTGCATAGACTATAGAACAATTCTGTATAAAACAACAGTGGATTTAACATACATTTTTAAAAGGTATATTTTGAATGTAACCTTCTCCCTCTACACACTTTGGTCAATTCAAGAATAATTCATGCAATTGTATATTGTTCATTTTGAAAGCATTAAAAGTGCAGTTTCTTGTCTCTCCTCGTTGTATTGTTCAAGTGGTTGAGGTTGATATGGGATTTAGTAATTAATAATAAGTAGACCAATACTTTCTAAAGATAGTAATTATTACATTAATCTAATTACACTGTTGAAGATGTCATTTGTAGTTAGTAATTAATAACTATTTTAGAGTAACTGTTATAATATCAGGTGAAACTGGAAGAACAGTTATTCAACCTAATTTTAATTTTCATGTAGGCTAGGTGCAATCCTGCAGGCATTAAAAGAACGTTGCAGCAGCTGAAAATATATAAAACCATAATTCAATCAGGTAAGGCTTGAGCATATCATGGGTGTAGGCTATCTGACTTTACAAACATTTGACATATTAAATAACTAAATAGCATCCAGTGTCTAGCAGTGCAGCAGCATTTCTGGTTGAGGGAATTCCTTCATCAGAGTCAGTCACTCCCGGAGACCCAAGGGCCTTCATAAAATGTAAGAGGTCTATGTGTTATTTTTTATAGGGTATTTTTTATATTTCCATTTATTTTACTTTGGGTTGGGTTTTTCGTTGGTCCCACTCCCAATAGATTCTGATATCTATCGGGACTAATATCTATCTAGAGACTAATATCTGTCTTTTGGAGCCTCATGTCCCAACAGAACCCCAGACAGTTGTAAGTTGCCTACTCAATACACCAGAAATTATGACAAATAGTGTTATAAAGTGTACACATGCTCATCTTCACAGGATGATGGGTATGAAGAAACAGTTTCTGCGCCACAGAGAGGCCTACAGGGTAATGTTAATATTATGTGTCTACACATCAGACAATCTACATATTCACATTTGTATGTGGCGTAGCCTAGAATCGAAGTTTATATTTACATTTATTAATTTTACATTTATTCATTTAGCTGACGCTTTTATCCAAAGCGACTTACAAATGAGAGCAATAGAAGCAGTTAAACTAACAGTAGGACAACAGTATGTAAGTGCTATGACCCTTCGCAGTTCAATCTAACGCAGGATTTATTTTTTTTTTTTTTATAAAGATAGAATAGTGGAGAAAGAGTTAGTGTTACTGGATCAAGTGCTGTCGAAAAAGATAGGTCTTCAGCAGTTTTTAAAAAAACTTTTACTATATCTAAGTATAAACGGACATTCTTATCCCCCAAGTGATTTTCAGTAAATGCCACAGTTTAATTCTGTAGAATTTGTTTAGAACTACATGATGTAACTCTAATGTACTGTATTTTCAGTTGCCAGTTAAGGAGTTATATATACTTCATCTTATTAATTTATTTTTTAAAACAGCGGTAAAAACAGCAATGAATAAATGTACAGAAAGAATGAATGAAGTGTTTAAACACCGCTTCCTCTTTAAAAAAGGGGAGGAGACTGCAAGAAACTCTGGGTTTACTGAAGAAAACCTGCTCCCGACCAGGTTAGGTTCACAGAGTAAGTTGCCATGGTAACTGACTCTGAGAATAAGTTACCTCTCTTTCAGAAACGGGCTTGACTTACTCTGCTTTCTCGGGTTTAATATACCTCCCATTCTGAAACGGAAAACCCAGAGTTTCCCTCATTTCAGGGTTAACATACTCAGAGTTTTCACTTAACCTCCTTTCTGAAACAGGCCCCTGGTATGTTAGGGCTTTGTGATGATATGTCTGGGGGTTAACTGATTTTAAGTGATTGTAAAATTTAATTGATCTTTTTCGTATTTTTAGTAAGAGGGGGTATTGGCCGAGCTCTGCTCTGCACAGGTTATTTGGTGTTTTTCTCTGCACCTGTAGGATGCTCTTACAGATCTCGGTATGGAAAGATTCTATGATTGTTTTGTCCCATTTGTCAAATTCATTATTAAGTTTTGGCCCCCAAATTTCACTACCATATAGAACTATTGGTTCTAGTACAAATTGGAAAAATATTTGCCAGATTTCAATTGGAATATAGATTTTAATGTTTATTTTTATTGCATAGAAAGCTCTCCTTGCTTTGTCCCTCAGATCTTTCACAGCCATGTTGAGGTTCCCTGTGTATGTAATGTTGAGGCCGAGGTAAGTGTAGTTTTTTGTGTGTTGTAATTTAGTGGTGTCTAAATAGAAATTGTGTGTAACCTGATTTCTGTATTGTTTCTGAAAGATCATTATCTTAGTCTTCACTGTGTTTACTGTCAGGGCCCAGGTCTGGCAGAATCTCTGCAGGAGGATAAGGTGCTGCTGCAAGCCTTCTTTAGTAGGGGAGAGCAACACTAAGTCGTCTGCATACAGCAGAGCTCTGATCTCGGTGTTGTTCAGGGTGAGGCCAGGTGCCGTGGAACTCTCTAACTGGTTTGCTAATTCATTGATATATAGATTGAAGAGAATTGGACTGAGATTGCACCCCTGCCTTACTCCCCGGCCCTGGGAGAAGAACGCTGTTTGTTTGTTTCCAATCTTTATGGCACATTCACTTTTTGTATACATGGTCTTAATCAAATCATATGTTTTTCCTCCAATGCCACTTTCAAGTAGTCTATAGAAGAGGCCCTCGTGCCAGATGGAATCAAAGGCTTTTTGGAAGTCAACAAAACAGGCATATACCTTTCTTTTCTTAATGTTCAATTCTTGATCAATTAGAGTCTGGAGTGTAAATATATGGTCCGTTGTGCGGCAATTTGGCAAAAAAACAATTTGGGATTTATGCAGAATATTGTGGTCATCAAGAAAGTTGACAAGTCGTTTATTAATGATGTTGCAGAATATTTTCCCCAGGTTACTGGATACACATATTCCTCTGTAGTTATTTGGGTCATATTTATCTCCGGATTTATAAATTGGGGTTATTAAACCTTTGTTCCAGATGTCTGGAAAAGTTCCAGTTGATAGAATAGTATTGAATAGTTTTAGTATAGCCAGTCTTATTTTATGATCTGAGTATTTGATCATTTCATTGAGGATTCCATCTACACCACAAGCCTTTTTTCCTTTCAGGGACCGGAGGACTTCTGTTAATTCTTGTTCTGTTGTGAAAGCTCTGAGAGACACTGGATCTAGATCTGTGATGAAATAATCTATCGCCTTGCATGGCTGACACCGCCGTCGGTGTATGAATGAGTGAGTGAATGGGTGAATGTGAGGCAATATTGGGTCTGTGAAAGCGCTATATAAATGCAGTCCATTTACCATTTACACACAAACAAACAAACAAACATACAAACACACAAACTTACACTCTTGCACACACTCAATCACAGACACACACACACACACACTCTCTCTCTCTCTCACACACGCACACAAACAAAGTCTTTCGCGCTCTCTCTCATGCATACACACACAAACACAAACTTACTCACAAAAACACACACACACACACTCTCTCACACACACACACACACACACACACGTATGCACGTAAACACTCTTGCACACACTCAATCACACACACACACACACACACACTCTTGCGCACACACACACACACACACACTCTCACATACACACACACGTGCACTCACACACACACTCACACACAGACTCTCTCACACACACACACACTCTCTCTCTCTCACACACACACACACACTCTCTCTCACATACACTCTCACACGCACACTCACACACACACTCTCACACACACACTGTCTCTCACACACACACTCACACTGTCTCTCACACACACACACACACACTCTCACACACACACTCTCTCTCTCTCACACACACAGACACACTCTCTCTCACACACACACTCACACTGTCTCTCACACACACACTCACATATGCACACACACACACAAACACACACACTCTCTCTCTATCTCTCTCTCACACACTCATACACACTCTCTCTCACACACACACACACTCACGTATGCACACAGACAAACTCTCTCTCTCTCTCTCTCTCTCTCTCTCTCTCACACACGCACACACATACAAACACACAAACTCACGTATGCACACACACACACTCTTGCACACACTCAATCACACACACACACACTCTCTCTCTCTCTCTCTCACACAAACTCTCTCTCTCACACACACATATGCACACACACACTCTTGCGCACACACACACACTCATACACACACACACACACACACACACACGTGCACTCACACACACACGCACACACACACACACTCTCTCTCTCTCTCTCACACACGCACACAAACAAACTCTTTCGCGCTCTCTCTCATGCATACACACACAAACTTACTCACTGTTACGGGCGGACGGACACCACCCTTAACATAAGGAGAGACGCACACAGATCGGCTCGTATAAAAATGTAGGGGTATTTATTAACAGAAAAGATATCAAATATTAGGCTACAAAAACCAAAATCTTGCTGAAGCGGAACGTATCCTACTGCCGGGTGGACGTCAGGACAGCAAATTCCCAGGCTCTGTGTGCGCACTCCGGTGTGCAAGCAGGCTGCGCTCAGGTGTGGCTCATCTGTAATTAAGACACACACACACACACACACACACACACACACACAGCATGCACTCAAACACCTGTAGCAACAGACACCAAAGCTGGGGGACGTAACACTCACAAACACACACACACACACACACACACACTCTCTCACACACACACACACTCACACACACACTCACATATGCACACACACACTCTCTCTCTATCTCTCTCTCTCTCTCACACACTCATACACACTCTCTCTCACACACACACAAACTCACGTATGCACACACAGACAAACTCTCTCTCTCACACACACTCTCTCTCACACACACACACACAAACTCACGTATGGACACACACCCACATACACAATCTCTCTCTATCTCTCTCTCTCACACACTCAATCACACCCACACACACACTCTCTCTCTTTCTCACTCACACACACACACACACACTCTCTCTCACACACACACAAACTCATGTATGCACACACACACACACACACTCTCACACTCACACACAAGCACGCACACACACTCACACACACACACACATACAAGCACGCACACACACACTCACACACAAGCACGCACACACACACACACACATACACACTCACACACACACACACACACTCACACACACACACACACACACACTAACACAAACTTACTCACTCACACACACACACGCACACAAACTCTCTCTCTCACACACTCACATATGCACACACATACACACTCACACACACACACACACTCTTTCTCACACACACACTCTCACACACACACTCACACACAAGCACGCACACACACACACTCACACACACACACTCACAGACACACACACACACACACACACACACACTAACACAAACTTACTCACTCACACACACACACAAACTCTCTCTCTTACACACTCACATATGCACACACATACACACTCACACACACACACACACACACACTTTCTCACACACACACACACAGGCACGCACACACACACACACACACTCTCACACACTCTCACACACACACACACAAGCTTTCATTTCTATCCTTGTGGCGTAATGGTTTTTATACTGTACAAACTGTATATTCTCTCCCCTTACACCGCCCCTATCCCTAAACCTGCCCATCACAGGAGACATTCTGCATTTTTACATTTTCAAAAATATATAATTTAGTATGTTTATTAACCCATTCCCCTCATGGGGACCGCTGGCTGGTCAATGGAGGTGATCTCAGGTTTTACTATCCTTGTGGGGACATTCGGTTCCCACAATGCATAATAAACCAAGCCACACTTACTCACTCACTCACACACACACACACACAAACTCTCTCTCTCACACACTCACATATGCACACACACACACTCTTGCGCACTCACACACTCTCACACACACACACTCACTCTCACACACACACACCTGAACTTCAGACTGAAGACAGAAAGTGTGTGTAATTGTTGTGTTTTCTCTCCATCAGATCATCATCAGTTCACTCTGGATCCGAACACAGCACATAAACTCCTCCGTCTGTCTGAGGAGAACAGAGAGATTACTAACACTAGCACAGTCCGGCCGTATCCTGATCATCCAGACAGATTTGATGTGTATCCTCAGGTGTTGTGTAGAGAGAGTGTGTGTGGACGCTGTTACTGGGAGATCGAGTGGAGTAGTAGTGTGTATATATCAGTGTCATATCAGAGCATCAGCAGGAAGGGATGGGGTGATGAGTGTTTGTTTGGAGATAATGATCAGTCCTGGAGTTTGATCTGCTCTTCCTACAGTTACTCATTCAGACACAATAACATAGAGACTAAACTCCCTGGAAAGCCCATCAGCAGTAGAACAGGAGTGTGTGTGGATCACAGGAGAGTAAGAGTGTATGTGGATCCCAGTGCAGGAACTCTGTCCTTCTACAGCGTCGACAGAGACACACTGAGCCTCATACACACAGTCCAGACCACATTCACACACACACTCTATCCTGGGTTTGGGGTTTATGCTGGATCAATGAAACTGTGTTGATGAATGAGAACAGACTGATGAGAGATTACCCATAATGCTTTGAGCTGCATGATAAATCAGTGACAGTGAGATGTTATAGTCTCTTATTGTCTCTTCGTTACATTAATACTACAGTGTGTGTGTGTGTGTGTGTGTGTGTGTGTGTGTGTCCCGATGAGTGACAGTGTGTGTCTGTGTGTGTGTGTGTGTCACGATGAGTGACGGTGTGTGTGTGTGTGAGTCACGATGAGTGACGGTGTGTGTGTGTGTGTGTGTGTGTGTGTGTGAGAGAGACACGATGAGTGACGGTGTGTGTGTGTGTGTGTGTGTGTGTGTGTGTGTGTGTGTGAGAGAGACACGATGAGTGACGGTGTGTGTGTGTGTGTGTGTGTGTGTGTGTGTCACGATGAGTGACGGTGTGTGTCTGTGCTTTTCTCAAACTATATTCAGTTCTTATTGTCGTGTCACATAAATCATGACCTTTCAATGAAATGTATCATTCTATAAAACATGTTATTTGTTGTAAAATTGATGAATGTCCATTTATTAGTAAATGTGAAATATATAAACCCAAATCATCAGATCATACTGTAAACACGAGATCAATTACTGTAATATAATCAGTTTATAACTGTAAATAAACTCCTGAACAGAGCTGAGTTCACAGTCCTGCTGTTATTGGCCAAACGTCTCGAAGTATTATGAAGATTTTGGTCATATTGCCAATCCCACAATGACACGTAATATGAACTTTTCTTTATTAATTCATACCCGGTTTTAACATGTATATTCAACTTGTTAACAACGTTTGTAGCTATTTGCATATTAATACTGTAATATCGGATATAAATGGTTTCTGCACACACACATTACAGTTTTGCCTATTAGACAGAATCTCACACTCTTTCATTGCCAGTTATTAATATTTTCTGGGATGCAAAAGAAAAACAGCATCATGTGAACAGGACTTTTATTTTGGTCCCATATATAGCAAGTGTGTAATCCATCCGCCGGAAACTGAAGCCTCCCCGGGCGCCGCCAGTGTAGCAGAACTTCACCTGCTGTTAGCAGTCCACTGACTCCCATTCATTTTGGCGTCACTTTTCATTTTAGTAGAATATGAGACAGATAATCTGTGAACAAAGCAAGCTCCTCTGGCTCCTCCCAGTGGTCCTGTCGCCATTTGCAGAAATGCACCGCTCCCGTCAGAAACAACCAATCAGAGCCAGGAGGATTGTCTTAGCCGTGTCAATCAAGCTTGTGTACGCGTTGATCACACCCTCTCTTGCACAGCGCGTACCGTACCGTACCGTCGTTCAAAATCAAGATTGCTGTGCTAATGACGGACAAACAACCAAAACTGCCAATTTCTCGAGTGGCACCTGCTCATACAACAAAGAAACGGAAAAAGACCGATGACGATAGACAACCGAAAAAGAAAGAATTAGACAGAGCCGAAATAAAACGAAGGTAAACATCGGAGCGGCTTTTCAGAGGTGGAGGGAGCTAACGTTACGTGTCCTGAAAGGATTAAAAACCGATTAGTTAGCCACATTTCTGCTTGACAAGTTAGTATCCCTGCTTGATTTGTTTCATTTTATAAGAACTACACGCTGTGGGTGAATTCCTCGTCGTGGCCCATTGACTCGGTGTCAAAACTCTAGCCGCATAACATACAGATAAAAAGATCACGCAGTTCCTAACGCACCACACAAAGAACCATACCACCGCTCTGCAACCCTCCAGAAAATGAAGGTAAAGAATTTTTTCTTGGATGGATTGGACAGTGACATTTCAAAAGCAATTCAAGAGAGCTGTGTCGGATGGCAACTGGCCTCGACAGCAGAAATAAGACGACACGCAAGACATCATGAAAGTGCAGCGGAAAATCAACGCAGCCAAGCAAGACAAAGACCTCATGTTGGTCCTGGTGACAATGCAAGGTGTGTATATGGGCAACAACAACTCCAACCATCACCAAATGAACCTGAGAGGCAATGGCAGAGGAAGAGGAGAGGACGTGGTCGGGGAAAAGGACGAAACGGTCAACCATTTCAACAACAACGCAAAGAGCCCTATGACAAATGTTTTAATTGTGGACGAAAAGGACATTGGCGTGATGAATGCCCACACGGCGAAGGTGGGGATCAGGCGGATTGAAAGGAGGAGGAGGGGGTGAGCGACGGGGTTCCTGTCTCTCCAGCTGATGAGTATAATTTACCTTTATTTTCTGATTCTGCTCTATGCAATGAAGACTTGCTTGCTAGGGTTTTTCTATAAGACTCATATTTCTTTACCCTTGATAGAAATGACTGTTAATGACGTATCTTTACTATTTCTGCTTGACACGGGAGTTTCCAATTTTGTAATTAAAGCCACAGAGTTTGAAAAACCAATTCCACTCTCTGGTAAGACGACTTCTTACAGAGGTGCAACTGGTCATGTGGCCATAAAACCATATTCGAAAACACTTGAGTGTTCAATTGAAGGGAAAAAATAAAATAAAAATTAAGCATTGTTTTTTAATTACTAAGTTATGTCCAGTGAATTTAATGCGAAGGGATTTACTTTGTAAGTTGGGTGTTTCTGTTCATTGTAGTGATCAGGGATTATCACCTGACATGAGAATGACGCATGAAACTGAAGGCACAGAGGATTTTTCTCTGTTTGTATATGAATGGCAGATTTCTAACACATGTCTGGGGAAAAAAAGCCCGAGACAGAGTGTTGCCATCGTCTTACTTTATGGAAGACTCAGATTTACATTGCACTTCTCATGTGAGCACTGATCATGATGATGAATATGCGCAGCGATGATTTAATGTTGACATAGAAATTGTGACGACTGACTATGTGTATTGGACTGACCAATGGTGTGTTTTGAATGTGAAATTGACTGACAAACGGACAGTGTTTTGTGACATGGAAAATGCACAAGCCTCATATCACTGGCCAAACCAGTGAAGGCTGAATGGCGTGACGTGGGTCCCTTCATGGCCAGGTGCCATGAACTGACCGACTGGGTCATAATAGATCAAAAAAGAATGATCTGCCAAAGTGAAGGTACCAAACAGCCATGTCATGAAACACAGAAGTTTGAGAGCAGTCACAGTGTTGGATGAGGAAGTGAAATTAAACAGACTGAGTTTAACACAACTCCCTGTCATAACAGACGGGTTGGAGAGAGTTTCCAAAATGTCTATGGGCTACTGATAAATATGATGTAGGTCTGATTGCAGATTGTGAGCCGATTCAAGTAAAGCCTAAATCTGACTATAGGCAAAAGAAAATGCAGTATCCATTGAAAAAGAAAACAAATCAGCAGATTTAGGAGCGAAGGTTGCAGCTCGACTTCCTGTTCAGATAACCATAGCAATACGGCTGAATGAGGAACTAGGTGACGTAGAAGCGATGCAACAACAACACGCTTCTGCCTATGATAAAGAGAAATGGAGGAAGGCAGGCCGTGGATATAAAAATGGACAATGGGGCCCCAACCAATAATAAACCATGTTTACCTTCTCATTTCTTTCAGGTATATGCTAAACTGATGCATGGATTGGATCACGCATCGAAAATGGAGATGTTTACTATTATGCAAAATAACTGATTTACCAAAGTTTTCTTACACAGGGGCAGCAGATTTTTGCAGCAGATGTTTGATTTGTGGGACTAACAATGTGGGGAGGGGTCAGGCAATGATACAGGTGGGGCATCCCAGGCCGCCAAGACCATTCTCACATGTAATGCTTGATTATATTGAATTATCAAAATCTGACAAAAAAGAAATACTGCGTAGTGGCAGTAGACATGTTTTCAGAATGGGTAGAAGCCATGCCAACAGCAAAGGCAGATTCAAAAGGGGTGGCAAAACTGCTCCTACAAAAATTGTCCCACGATGGGGAAATCCTGAAAAATTATTAAGTGACAATGGTTCACATTTTGTAAACAGTGCAATTTCAACAGTTGAAGCATTCCTATTACCATCCGGAAGCGGGAGGAGCTAACTTACATGAGAATGAGAAAGAGGGGACGCGCACAGCTCTCACCATTTGAGATTCTGTTTGCTCGCCCACCTCAGATGGACTGGGAGGCACAAAATCCTCGAACATTGCCTGACACCACTATTTGTGAAAATAACTTGTTGCAATATTGTGTTGAGCTGGATAAGGTGTTTTGTGATATCTCAAAACAGGTCCAGGCAGCAGTTCCAGAGCCAGCTGAGATGGCCCTGCACAGCATCCGGCCAGGAGATTTCGTGTTGATAAAGGATCTGAGACGAAAGCATTGGAAGGCGAAAAGGTGGCAGGGGCCATTCCAGGTTTTGGTGACAACTCACACTGCGGTGAAAGGATCCATGGGACGCACTGTCGAGAAGCACCAGCTCATGCGGTAGCTGCAACGGAAGAAGAATCCCATTCAAAGCTAACGAGTGCCAAACAGAGATCAGACTAACCAGAGCCACGTGTCGTCCCGTAGGTTACCAATTTGAAAATCACCGTCACTGGAGAGCAGACGAATCAATAGTAAGAGACGATCCGGCAATTTCAGGAGTGGTCAGAACTGTATCAAGGACTTTGTGGTACTTCAACGGCGTGGGCAGCGGGGTAAATTGTCTGATCATATCAACTAGACCTGCCCTGAGACAAAAATACATAGAGAAACGGGACTGATATCATTCACACAAGAACATTTTTTCGCCTGACAAGGTTGTAATGTGTGGCAATATGTCACTAACTCTTATCCTCTTAATTAATGTGGCTGTAAGCCTAGCACGAGATGATAGCATAGAGGTGAAAATGACAAAGGGTAAAGGGAGTAAGATAAGCATAATATGTGATCCTATTTCAGCAGTAGGACCTGGGTATAATCCAGAACGTTTGAACGAATGGGGTAAGGCCATGTATTTTTGTAAGGATCCATGTCAATGGCAAGATGTGTACGGAGGTAATCAGGGTGCTATCAGAGATGGTCTATGGACCAGGGGCGGGGTATATCTCACTTCAGGGTGATTAAATTAGAATGTTAGAATGTTAGAATGATGCCAGAGTTTTTGGAATTAGAAGAAATCACTGAAAATTTAGGAGAATTAATAGGGCTAATTCCATGTGCAATGTAGAAATTACTGAATGTGAAAAATTCTATAGAAATCAAATCAATATCTTCAAAGAAAGTCAAATGTCAGAACCCATCAGAACACAGCACTAGAGACTTTGACAGGGTATGGGCAGTGAAACCGCAATTAGGCGACGTATGTTTATGTAAATTAGGGACCCAACAAGGGGCAATAATGGCTGGTACAGCACACTGTAAAACTACGATAATCATGAATAATAACAAATGTATAACATCTAATGGTACAAATATCACATGTCATCCTGTGACGACGATGGCCTTCGAGAGACAACAGCTGGAACAGTATTGGTCTGTGGTCAAACCGCTTTCCACACCCTTCCTAAGAAAATGGATGGGGTGCTATTATCCAGGATTTTTAGATGTAGGAACAGAGGTTTAATTTGAAAATATGCAAAATGTTAGGAACCTCTTGTTGTTTTAATTTGACTGACGTCTATCAAAATGTATCAGACATACCGTAAAACTTCAAATAATAGCCGAGTCCCAAATAGACGCCTGTCTCTTTTACACGCCTGGTGTGGCTACAGGTTTGGATAAATAAAGGCAGGTCTCAAATAGAGGCCGGGTCTTTTTTTAGTTTCGGGTTGTATTTAATCTTCTAAAACCCGTCAGATCGTCTGTTTAAGCCAGTTATATGGTGTAGATGGGCACGCAAGAGAGCCCTGCGCATTTGGGCGGGAGCTGTTAGCGCAAGCAAGGCAGGAGGTATCGCACACCGGACGAGATGCGCCGCGCCGCGTCTATGTATCGCACACCGGACGAGATGCGCCGCGCCGCGTCTATGTATCGCACACCGGACGAGATGCGCCGCGCCGCGTCTATGTATCGCACACCGGACGAGAAGCGCCGCGCCGCGTCTATGACAACTCGAGTTATCACACACCGGACGAGAAGCACCGCGCCGCGATGCTTCTCGTATATAAAAGTAGAATAAGTTGCACAGTGGACCAGACTTAACGCTAATAGTCAAACATCCAGCTGTAAAAGAGTAAGGACTGTGGGTGAGTGTTAGCGGATTCTGATCACCTGTACTGTAGGTCTCAAGCGCTCATCAGTCGTCCCGTATCTATCCCAGGGTGACGCGGGGCGGCGGGCTCGATGGGAAAGAATGAGATGGTGATGATGATGATGGTGGTGCTGGTGGGACTTTGCTGCTGACAGTAATGAGGGATGGCTTCTCTCCAGGGAAAGAAAAAGAGTGTGAGGAGGGGAAAAAAAGAGAAATGTATTGGGAATAAGTGGTGTCATTCTTCTTGCCATACGCCAGTGCGTTTGTGCCTAAAGGACTGGAATATAATCAATATCCTTCTGTTCAAATACACACACACACACACACACACACAGGAAAGGGAATTCTTTCTGAACACTCAACTCGAGTTATCACACACCGGACGAGAAGCACCGCGCCGCGTCTGTGACAACTCGCGTTATCGCACACCGGACGAGAAGCGCGCGCGTGCGGCGTTTATGACAACTCGAGTTATCGGACGCGCACTTTGTCAGTTTATGGCCAGCAATATTGTTATGTTTAAGGACATTATGGAATTAAGATCATGTCTATGTTATGATTGTACTGTACAATTAAATACAATCGTTGCTTAGTCTGCAATGCAGTCTGAATTCACTTTATCTCTGAGCGTCCGTTAACTGAATTGAGAATATCATCTGAAAATCCGATAGCAGCAGCAATTTTCATTCAACCAGCTGATTTCTGTAAATGAATGTAAAGCTAAATGTATATTGCAGCGCAGGGTGAAGTCTCAACACTAAATTAAAGGCCTGTCTCATATAGACGCCTGTCTCCAATACAAGCCGGTGCAGTTCGGCGATTTGGGAAAATAAAAGCCCGGGCTATTATTTGAAGTTTTACGGTAATAGAACACATGAAAATGGCTGTAGTAACTCCTGATGAAATGTAATCCTCACTAGATAATTGGTTCTTGGGCCTGCAGGGGTGGACGAAATTGTTAATAAGTACCATTATAGCAATCGGATATTTGATTTTAATTTTTCTTTTGATGATTCCATGTTTAATGAATTGTATTTCTAGAATCAATGCTAAGGCAGTGACTATAACAATGGTGAGAATGAGTCCAGGGGAATACACAACAGTGATAAGTAGAGCACCAGAGGGTGAAGTTAATGTGTTAGTGGCTGATGATGATGAAGATTATGAGAACGAGAGCAAACATGAGTTTGACTAGAAAATTAAGTAACCATGTACCTGTTGTAAATTACTATGAGTATGGAAAAGTAAATGTCAAATTGTGTGTATGTTCTTTGAATGAACATAGGGTGGATTGTTATGGAAATTTTACTTTTTAATGAGTTCTTTTACTTTTATATGGGTACAACTTTTGTTAACGTTGAAGATTAATTTTTACTCATGAGCATTTAAAGGAATATAATCATATAAGCAAAAAGCACATTATTAAAGATATAAAACCAAGCTTTTAGAAATGTTAAAAGTTAGGACAAACTTTCAGGAACGAAATGTTCTCTGAGTCATGTGAAGGCTGACAATATGTGTGTGCGCAGTTTCGATCAGCTGTTAAGATCTGCAGCTAAAAGCAGGACACTTTTTGCTGACATGACAAGTTGTTCTGTCTGATAGAAATAACGTTGGACATGAGATCATGAGCACATGAGACCATGAGCTAAGAAGTCTGGGTTTAAGGTAACAAAGGTTTTTTTACACAGGATGTGTTAGGGTATATAACATTGGCGAAAGGAACTGGCCTTCGCCCTCTCATGTCAGATGCTCTCTGAGTGAGAATGCCATGGGCCTTCTCATACTTAGACACTGTCTGTATGTTGAACGCCTATTTCTTGCAAGAAATAAAATACTTTGTTTAATCTTTTGAGAATCGACTTTGTCTCCTTCATCCAGGTTTTTGAATATTTGTTATTTCCACAACACCAGTCTTTAACTTCTTGTCTAACTGTGACGATCTCTGACCGCGAATCCGATGACAATGAGTCCATTTTCTTGCATATATCATTTTCGACCGACTCCAACATGCCCTGAATGAAAGTTATGTTTGCAGATGAACTGTCGGTAGGATTGATGTTTGCTGAGGCCCCATCAGCATCCTCCGGCGAGTGTGCAGTTTTACCGCGGCCGCTCTTACCCCAACCGGTTTTCGCTCGAGATGACAACATATTCATGACTTACAGTCAATATGAGTGATCCTTCTAATGTTCATACACTAGTTTTACAACTTGTATAAAGAAATTATACAAAACTATGCAAATAAATGAGTAAATGGAACACTTTCTCTCAGAGCAGCGGGGAAACACGTCTTACATCCTAGCTAGAAACAGCGCCCCCCTAACTAGCGTACTTCTACTTCCGCTACCTCACTGGAAGTTTCACCCATAATCACTTCTACAGTAGCGCCTCCAGGAGTAAGCTGGATAGCCCAGGTCTTTCCTAAAGCCACGGCTGCTCTGCATATTTCATCTTCTGCAAGCTGTGTGGAGGTGGCTGTGGAAGAAAGATCACATCATTGAGATGAAGGACAGGCAGACACTGTTCAGCAGAGTAACACACATGCTTTATGCCAGGGAGACGAGTACAGTTGAACTGCTGTGCCAGCAAGCCCTGGACAACCCTTTGACCAACAGGTAGAGAGAACAGTAGACAGGTAGAGCTAGCATACATATTTTATTAGTACTTCTGAATATGTTCACCCTCCAGAAGCCTGTTTTGAGGGATTTGTTGTTTTGAATTCATTATTTGTCTTAACTCGCTACAGATACAAGAAGTTCCTGACCTATCTACGGGTTCTGTACAATCGGCGTGAGAGTTGGGCTCTCGGCTTTAGGAGAGACTTGCCAACACGTGGCAACCAAACACACATCTATGTGGAGGCGGCAATGCGTGTTTTGAAAGACAAAATACTTCAAAGGGCAAAAGCATTCAACCCTCCCTCATTACTCCACCTTTTCATCACCCGACTAGAGATGTACTCTGAGGCGCGTGAAAATAAGTTCAGTAAAAATACGTTTCTATTAAATACGACACTTAATCATGAATAACAAGTGTTTTTATATGTAAATAACATTAAGGAACTGTATTTGAAACAAATTAATAAGGATAAATAAATAAGTAATAATACAAAAAAACATAAGAAATAGCATTTATTGATTATGACTGATTTTATTTGACATGCACAACACGGGTCGATGGGACGGAAAAATCGAGATTTAATTTTTTTGACATATCGCCCAGCCCTACTTCAGTGGTTTCCAAGAAACTACAGCTCATCTTGTTTGTCTACATTTTGAAATGCAAGTACATTTTTAGATTCTACAAACAAACATATTTCTGATTTAAAACCATAAAAATGGATCAATATCTAGAGAAATGCTCCCACCATACCTGCATGCTCCACTGCATGGCGTATGTGGTTCTCACAGTGAATTGTAAAGGAGAATTTCTCTTTACTGGTGAAACTGCAGGAGGAACCCGGCAGAACTGCTCCGCATCAGGCTTGGACCGAACATGCGTAGGATGCTGGAAAACATGACAAACATTATGAGATCTTTCCATTAATCTAGAATGAAGAATACAAAGATAATGTGCCACATACACAGAGTTATCAAGTAAATGTGTCTCTTTCACCCAATTTCCGTTGAGAAATCTCAGATTTGATTGTAGGTTTTGCAAGTTCAACATGGGTTATAGGTCGAAAGTTGAGTGAACGAGTACTTATGTCCTTTCCATTTCTTACAGGTTGAGTTGTTGTTGCCGTTACATCCCTTTTCGTCTGTTTGTGTTTTATGCTGTTTGTTTTTTATCCAGGAAGAAGACCGGATTGGTTCCTGCAGTCTGATTGGTGCCACGTCCTGATTGATCAGCTGACACCTGGACGTGTATAAAAGCCTACTTCATTACTGCTTTCATTAGCCTTGTGCTCACTTGCCTGGCCTGACTTTTTTACTTAGTAAGACTGTTTAGAGAATTTATTCTGGAGTGTGAATTTGCAAAAGAGAGAAGAGTTTGTTTCTTTCTTGTGAACTGCCATATTCGTGATATTGACTACCGCCTGTTTAACGATCTGGATTCCAGATTAGCCCTGCACTGCCCTGCACTGTTTTGTTTGCTCTTGTATATACTTGTGTTTTGGATTTGGGAGGTGGGGATGTCGACGCCACTTTTTGTTTGACCTTCATTGCCTGTTTTGAATTAGGGAGTTGGGGGAGTAATTGTATTTTTATTTTATTTTGTGTATTAGGGCAGTAAGAGGTACATACAAATTATTTATTTTTGTTTGTTATTTTGGGCTCTGTCGGCTCTTGAGGTAAAATCCCCAATTGTTTAAGCCTGTAAATTAAATAAATGTTGTTTCATTTGCTTTTCCATAAAAAGAAACCGTATCGTTTCCTTTTTTTATGTCATGTCCTTTACCCAAGACGGGGCGTAACATTGCCCATAACACGCTAGCATTCTGCTAATGAATGCTGATTGGTCAGTGAAGGACTGATTACGACCAGAGATACCGCATTTGTTTGCATAAACTTAATGATTACCAATGATCACAGAGCTGATTGGCCACACTAGGCTGAAACAAATATATATATACATATATATTATTACACATGTGCCTTTTATGGGTGTCACGGAACGGTAAAAAGTGAAGCGAGGATTCAAGTGCAAAAAAGGAATGTTTATTAAGTAAATAAAAAGCAAAACTACAAACAAAACCTCCCCGTGGGGGGGAAAATGAGACGGGCATTAAACAGGAAAGAAACACAAGGGAACATAGACAAACGAACCAGCAACAGGACTACAAACACAGGGAGGCTAAATAGGGGAACAAACAAAGGAGGGTAACGAGCAGGACAGGTGGGACAAATAAACCAATAATCAGATAACAAGGGGGAGGGACCAGACAATGACAAGAGCACATGGCCCCAAAATAACAAAACACCCATGTGCATAACAAGACAGGACAGACATGTGACATTACCCCCTCCCTACGGAGCGGCTACCAGACGCTCCATAAGACCAGGGCGGGACGGGAGGGACAGACCAGGGCGGGACGGGAGGGACAGGCGAAGCGGACAGTTCATCAGGCGGCCAGGGCGAAGCGGACAGTTCATCAGGCGGCCAGGGCGAAGCGGACAGTTCATCAGGCGGCCAGGGCGGTGAAGACCCCTCGGGCGGCCAGGGCGGTGAAGACCCCTCGGGCGGCCAGGGCGGTGAAGACCCCTCGGGCGGCCAGGGCGGTGAAGACCCCTCGGCCGGCCAGGGCGGTGAAGACCCCTCGACCGGCCAGGGCGGTGAAGACCCCTCGGGCGGCCAGGGCGGTGAAGACCCCTCGGGCGGCCAGGGCGGTGAAGACCCCTCGGGCGGCCAGGGCGGTGAAGACCCCTCGGGCGGCCAGGGCGGTGAAGACCAAAGCGGAACAGGAACAGACCCTTGCTCAGGAACAGTCACAGAGACCACCGGCTCAGGAACTGCAACAGCAACAGACACCACCGGCTCAGGAACTGGAACAGACACCTCCGGCTCAGGAACAGCAAAAGACACCGGCTCAGGAACAGCAACAGACACCACCGGCTCAGGAACTGCAACAGACACCACCGGCTCAGGAACTGCAACAGACACCACCGGCTCAGGAACTGCAACAGACACCACTGGCTCAGGAACTGCAACAGACACCACCGGCTCAGGAACTGCAACAGACACCACCGGCTCAGGAACTGCAACAGACACCACCGGCTCAGGAACTGCAACAGACACCACCGGCTCAGGAACTGCAACAGACACCACCGGCTCAGGAACTGCAACAGACACCACCGGCTCAGGAACTGCAACAGACACCACCGGCTCAGGAACTGCAAAAGACACCACCGGCTCAGGAACTGCAACAGACACCACCGGCTCAGGAACTGCAACAGACACCACCGGCTCAGGAACTGCAACAGACACCACCGGCTCAGGAACTGCAACAGACACCACCGGCTCAGGAACTGCAACAGACACCACCGGCTCAGGAACTGCAACAGACACCACCGGCTCAGGAACTGCAACAGACACCACCGGCTCAGGAACTGCAACAGCAACCGGCAGGGCGAGCAGCTCGGGCGGGGCCGGCAGGGCGAGCCACCTGGGTGACGAGGCAGGGATGGCAGTTACCTCCGGGCTGGTCTCTGGGTTAGAAACCACCGGACGATCCGTTGAAGAGTCTTTTCCCCTTCTCCTCTTCCGTCTCCGGACCACCGGAATCGGAACCACCAGAACCGGCTCTGGAACAGCAGACACTGGCTCCGGCTCTGGAACAGCAGACACTGGCTCCGGCTCTGGAACAGCAGACACACTATGTGTGTCTCACGAAAGAAAAACACAGTCACACAGTCTCTCTCACTATGCACAAATAATCTTTTCAACAGCCTCCTAAGACTGGAACTTAATTAATCATAGAACCCTTAATAGTTCACAAATGTTAAACTCAAATGTTTAACTCAAATTAGAACCATTACAATAATCTAAAATACATTATGCTATGAGCATTCCTAAGGTTGTCTTTAGTTTGAATACTTGTATAAATTCTCAATTCACTAACCTTTATTATCCAAACTCTTACAAAAACTGTCTTAATCTTTAGCCATCACCATGTCTAACCTTCAGGAGTTAAAACCATCTTATAGACATATTAGTTAAAAATCAACACTTCTATAATTTTCCTTGCCCATAAGGCAACCAACGTGTTCCTGATATAAATTAATACGTTTTGTTACTGTCCCCAACAAATAATGACAATCACCTTATGGTCTTTTTTGAAAACGATGTTGTGTGCATGATGTTATTATTGAAAACGGAGGGGGGTAAATATTTGTTTCTCTAAATACCCGGCTATGTGTAAATGTGGCATTAATTAAAGGCCTGTCTCAAATACAAGCCGGTGCAGTTCGGCGTTTGGGAAGATAAAAGCCCGGGCTATTATGTAAGGAATAATTGACGACAGGCCGTTGAATTATTAGAAAAATAATGCACACCCGAGGTGGTAATGCGGTCACGACGCGAAGCGGAGTTACACCTCGGGTGTGCATTATTTTTATAATTCAACGGCCTGGAGTCAATTATTCCGCTTATACTACAGTTACCACACCTCGAAACATTGTTCAGATGATGTATTTCAAGACGTTTGTAAAGTTTTTGTCATTAAAACGCTCTTGTATGTAGGACTAATTCCTTGCGCATCTAAACCCATGCTCCGTTGCTGATCCCAGAACGTAATTTTAGAGTTAGCGGAGGTTTGAGCCGCTGATAGCAGACTAATGCTGGACACACACTTAACGACTAGAAACATCCTCTGACTGTGAATGCAGCAGATTTTAAACACCGCTGCGAACACAGACTGAACGCGCTGAAAACGCGTGCATGATCAGTTCATTATTTTTTTCTATTAGTGACAGTAGACTATAATAAATGAAACACAAAGCCCTTTTAACAAGTAGTATAGGCCTATCAATAATTATTTATTTGTTATATTATCTGCAATAATTACGAAAACCCGTGCAGCAGGACTATCAATTTATTTAAATATTCAGCTTAATTTTCTATTGATTATATATAGGACTATATACTTTATTTATTAAAATTAAACTGCATGTTTCCATTGATTGTGAAGTTAGACATTGAACACTGCAGATCAAGCGCATGGGGCTACATGGTTTTTCTTGTTATGAATTGTATCCCATTGTCCGTTATTACGGTGAACTACGCGCAGTGATATGGAACTGTATTGAGGTCAAGACCTGCCGGAACTACTTTAGCCGTGCGGTTCCCTGAAAATAATTGCACAACGTAGAACATTTGTCAACCAATCAGATTCAAGCATTCAACGGCCCTGTAGTATAATTGAAGTTAGTCTTCAAAACACTCTTCCATTATTAATTTGTGTACATCTTCAAGGCGGATATACTGTAATGTATAATCCTGATCTAAAGAGCTCAGTTGTAGGGAATTTGGATCCTTAGCATCCTAACAACAGCACCATGAGTAAAACAGTGAGAATGGCTAAAATTGGAAGATATATATTTAAATACATGATACATACAATTTGTAAATTAGCTTAGAGTCTGACTACTGTCAAAGTACACAAGTAACATCTGGGGAAAAGCAAGAAAGTGTGTTACGTCCCCTGTTGCTTAATAACGGCAGCATGCTTTGAATGTTACACATTCATTTTCTCACGCTTGTGCTGGAAGGAGGTTAAAATTTGATTTGATTTGCCTCGAGTTTTTAAACTGCTCTTGGCTACTAGAGGTCATTAAACTGTGAATCTAAACACAATCACAAACCGATGGCTGCTGCAGTGTTTCTATGAACTTGTGCAAGGTTTTAAATCAAATGATAATCTGAAGAATCCTGCCTAAAAACTTTTCTTTTGAAGATTGTCTTAGCAAAACTGTGGACTTGAACTGTATTTTGTGGAGGTTTTTGGCTTCAGGTGAACTTTGGGCCTAATAGTCCTTGATGACCAAACCACGACACCTAAATCTCAAACAATCTTCTTTATAGCTAACAGTGTATACTTTCATGGTGTGATTTTTCTTTCGTGAAATGTTTTGTACAGTCAAAAGCCTTTGGGCATAACCACACATTATGCGGCTCAGCAGGTCTGAATTCTTTCCACTGTCTTCTTTCATCTGCACTGCAAGGGAATGACATTTTTGAAAAACCAGTTGTATGAATGTACCAATTCAAGGAACATTGTCACATCTATCTTGTTTATCTCGTGCAGTAACGCAGGGAATGAGGAAAAAATAGCATATTCTGTTTCAAAATACTGTATCGCATGCGTTATGAAACCGCTCTAAAGCACAGGTTGAAAATCCAAACACAGCTTTTATTTAGAGTGATCCACAGTCATAATCCATGAACAGACACAGGGTCAAAAACACGGGCAGACAAACCAAACATTAACCCTCTGGTGTCTGAGGGGTTTTCTGGGCCCTGGAATAGTTCTGAGCATGTGAGCAGCATGTATGTAAAAGTTTGTAGTTTTGAGAAATGACATTTATGGATGGCTTGTAATATTTATTGAAAATAAGTATGCAATTTTAAGCATATGAATAAGTACACGATTACAGTTGAAAAAATTACCTAGACTTTTTATTTAGTAGTTTATCACTTCCACTAGCAGCTGATTTGGGTATATTTATATTAAATGTATTTCTCTATCAAAAACAAAACTGTTCATTATCCCATATAGTGGGTTAGTGTATTAGCCTACTATAAATAAATTACTGAACAAAATTACTGCAAACAAATTCCTGACTGATAATTTTTTTTTTTATTAACATGAATGAATGAATGAATGAAGTACTTTATTGTCATTGTGTAGCACAATGAAATTACTCTTGTGACAACCCCAAAGGTGCATTTAAAAGAGAAAGAGAAGTAGATCCTATTTCAAATTAAACAGCACAAGTAGTTAACAATACATGTACTAAGATACAAATAAATAAATAAGTTCAAGATGAAATAGTTAATAAGTATAATAATTAGCATAACAATATAATAAATAAATACAATATAAAAACTAAGAAACTGACTCATAATACAAAATATTTCAAAATTGTTCAGAATATTGTCAAAAATGCCATATCCATTGTTAATGCAAGGGTACCAATACTATTATTATTGCACAAGTGTATAGCAGCATTAATTATTATTGCCCCTAAACAGTGAGTCGCACATTGCCAACAAACTTACTATACATGGTCCAACAGGGAGATATCATAATTTAACATGGTTATTGCTGTCGGAAAAAAACAGTTTTTTAGTCTGTTTGTGCGTAAACGGATTGACCGAAAACGCCTGCCGGATGGGAGGAGCTGAAACAGGTTATGACAAGGGTGAGTGATGTCCTTGATGATGGTATTGGCCCTTCTCAAACAGCGAGTGTTATGGAGGTGTTCAAGTGATGGCAGATCAATTCCTACAATGTTCTGTGCTATTTTTACAACCTGCTGCAGGGCTTTTTTGGCAGCTTTGGTACAGCTGCTATACCAGGCTGTCATACAATTTGTCAAGATGCTCTCTATAGTACATCTATAGAAGTTGACCATCAGCTTCTGGGGAAGGTTAGCTCTCCTTAGCCTTCTCAGAAAATAGAGGCGTTGTTGTGCTTTCCCTGCTATACCTGCAGTGTTATTCATTAGGCAATGAGGAAAATAAACATATTTAAAACAAGACAAATAATTTTTTTACAGTGTAGAAAAACAAATGTAGCCTGACATTATTTGTTTTAAACATTAAAATATTTGAGTTTGTTGTGCCTCTGTAGGTGGTCATGGAATAAGAATACGTGCTGGTCCAGATTACTTTTCAGATTAATTTGTTTTGTGTTTACCTTAATTAAAGTTAAATTAATTTGCACATTTAATTAAAAATATAAAAATACTGACAACAGGTTTTGTACAAATAAAATGGTTAGGAATCATATTTGTTTCAAGTGCTTTTTATTTAATGGTGTTTTATTAAAGTTCGGGAGGAACACGTTCACAAAATTAAACATTATTAAACACGAGTGGAGCACATTCAGTTAATCAACCCAATCAATGAGATTGGAGGTGTATATACTGCAGACTTACTTCTGTTCATTGACAGTTTATCAGCATCCCTCCACCACCCCATCTCCTCACTTTGATTTTAATAATCTCTTATTGGATGTAAACAACACAATTCAAAATACAATGCAATCTAGTTTTAGATTATTCCTATCACAAATGGGGCACGCCAAATACGCATAATCTTTACTCTGGAGGGGAGGAGGGTGTGGCGGGGGTCCTCCAACATACATTTTGCCTTGGGCCTCCAAATGTCTAGAACCGGCCCTGCGTGCAATAGCGTATTTTGCACAACCTACTTGTCAATTCATGTTGTCTGTCTGTTTTAATGACCAAAATTACTCGTTTTTTTTTTTTTTTTTGGATGTTTAATAGTTTAGTTTGAACAACCTAGTTGTTAAATAATATTGTTTGTCCATTTTAATGACCAAAATTACTTATTTTATTTTTGGATGTTTAATAGTTTAGTTTGAACAACCTAACGTAGACTAACCATGTTCCGTACACTTTTCGCCTTTCACCGCACGTCAACGGCCACTCCTCTGTTGCTGAGAGCCAGACAAGCTTGTGTAAGTGCTCATTCTCTGGGGAAATTCCCATTGGAGGATCTATTCTTTGATTGATGTCTTTTGGACCAATAGTATTTGAGAAAAGTGAGGTAAAGACCCTCCTCGGCCTGGGTTCGGATGTTCACAGGTGAGACACCCCTTCATATGCAAGCATGTCAGCCAATCACAGCAGTGTGCATTTACACTGAAGTCTCACAGCCAATCACAGCAGTGTGCATTAACACTGAGGTCTCACACAGACACGCCCCTTCAAACAGAGCGTTCAAATCAGAGGCTAAAATCAGGCTAGGCTTAAGGCTTTAAATAAATAAAAAAAATAAAAAATTTGAACTAAAAAAAAGTTCAAATATAAGTTCATACTAACATTATGAGGGCACCCCAGGAAACATTATAATAAAATAATCCATGCCATGGGAGCTTTAATACATTTCAGGGAACTACACTAACCTTTTCCACTGGTGGCACTTGCGCTACTAACTTTTTCAGTTACTGGCGCAAAACATGATTTGGTCGCACAAATTATTAATAGTAAGCTGCTCTGGATAATAATAAACAATAATGAAACTGTATTGCATACAGATGTGCTTTTTATTTTACTTGCCATCTTTTAAACCACATGCATTGTTTTCTTTAATTAGGGAGATAGATAGATAGATAGATAGATAGATAGATAGATAGATAGATAGATAGATAGATAGATAGATAGATAAATTGTCCACTGGGGAAAGTTGTTTTCATAGTAAACCTTTCTTCATCAGCTCCGGAATCATGGTATTCATGCATATGCCTTTTAGTGTTTTTTTTTTGTTTTTGTTTTTTTATAAAATAATATGATGTATGTCTCAACCATTCAGAAAGCTGCAAGAAATTACATTTGCACTGAACTACTTTCCATTTCCACGTAGGTTATAACCGACATCTGTAGCTTGTCAGATGCAATTAAATGGATGGAAATAAAATGCCCCATCACAATGCGTAATGACGCACAATTGCTGATCTTGTCCAACCATTTCTTTTTTATTTCGGCCACGGTCCGAGGTTGTGAGGCTACAGCATTTACGGCGTCTGCAACCTTTTGCCACTCAAGTGCCTTTTTGGCATTAGTAATGCCCACACTCTGCCCTCCAAACAACATTTTTCTCCTCTTTTCCACCTCGCCAACGATAACTTCTACTTCACATTGAGTGAAGATATGTTTTTTTTATTTCCTCTCTGTGTTTGCCATGATTTCGCAATCGATGAATATTAACTTGTGGGCGTTTCACAGACTATTTATGGGCAACTATGGGCGTGACATGAAGCCGCAAAAGCTGCGCTACATTTAGAATTGATTGTGATTTATTAAGGGAAAACTGCGTAGGATGTGCGTGCGCACGGTTTTATAAATCCGAAAATTTCTGTGCGTACGCACGTCCTATGTTTCATCCGTACGCCACTTCTGACGCAAATCATATGCAAAGTTTTATAAATGAGGCCCCTTGAACTCTTAAGGAAAAATAAAATAAATATAATCCATAAAATAATATAATAATAGATTTAAAGCAGCTATTGACTTTTCGGTATCGGGATATGTACCTGTTTCTACACTTCGCGTGCTTCATACTGTCATTGTGAAGCTTCACATTGTGAAGCGCGGGGCTGAAGCCAACTTGATGTGTTGAATGCTCAGAGCATGTTATAAAACGTATTCTTAAAATACACATTTCTGTTTTAATAAATGCTCATAGTAAATCATAGCATATTGCCTAAAACATAAGGTAGGTACAAAAATAATCAGTGATAAATTTGCGACCCAATGGGTCGCAATGGCATTTCAAAAGGTCGCATATGCGACCATTTTGGTCGCAGTGTAGTTCCCTGCATTTTCAACAGATCATAATAATTTTTCTTTAACTTTATCTCTTTGGAGAGGCAAATTTGTTCTAATTCCTCAATTTGTAACTTTCATACTTTTTTTTTTTATTTGATGAAAAGGAGATAGCGAAATCTCTAATAAATCCTTTTGTGGCCATCCATACCATCATGTGATTATCCACGCTATTAAGGTTTATGTTCAAAAAGTCCATCAATCTTCTTCCGCTTATCCGGGGCTGGGTTGTGGGGGCAGCAGTCTAAGCAGAGATGCCCAGACTTCCTTCTCCCTAGACACTTCCTCCAGCTCTTCCGGGGGGACACCGAGGCGTTCCCAGGCCAGCCGGGAGACATAGTCTCTCCAGCGTGTCCTAGGTCTTCCCCGGGGTCTCCTCCCGGTGGGACGCACCCGGAACACCTTCCCGGGAAGGGGTCCAGGAGGCATCCGGAACAGATGCCCGAACCACCTCAGCTGACCCCTCTCGATGTGGAGGAGCAGCGGCTCTACTCTGAGCTCTTCCCGAGTGACCGAGCTTCTCATCCTATCTCTAAGGGATCGCCCAGCCACCCTGCGGAGAAAGCTCATTTCGGCCGCCTGTATCCGGGATCTTGTCCTTTCGGTCATGACCCAAAGCTCATGACCATAGGTGAGAGTAGGAACGTAGATTGACCGGCATTACTGCGGAAGCTGCACCGATCCGTCTGTCAATCTCCCGTTCCATCCTTCCCTCACTCGTGAACAAAACCCCAAGATACTTAAACTCCTCCACTTGAGGCAGGAACTCTCCACCAACCCTGAAGTAGGCAAGCCAACTTTTTCCGACTGAGGACCATGGCCTCGGATTTGGAGGTGCTGATTCTCATCCCAGCCGCTTCACACTCTGCTGCAAACCGTCCTAGTGCATGCTGAAGTTCCTGGTCTGAAGGGGCCAACACGACAACATCCTCTGCAAAGAGCAGAGACGAAAACGAAACCCTCCGGCCCCTGGCTGCGCCTAGAAATTCTGTCCATAAAAATTATGAACAGAACCAGCGACAAAGGGCAGCCCTGCCGGAGTCCAACATGCACCGGGAAGAAGTCTGACTTACTGCCGGCAACGCGAACCAAGCTCCTGCTTCAGTCGTACAGGGACCGGACAGCCCTTAGCAAAGGACCCCATGACCCCATACTCCCGGAGCACCCTCCACAGGTCGCCACAAGGGACACAGTCGAATGCCTTCTCCAAATCCACAAAGCACATGTGGATTGGTTGGACATACTCCCATGAACCCTCCAGCACCCTGTAGAGGGTATAGAGCTGGTCCAGTGTTCCATGAAAACCGCACTTTTCCTCCTGAATCCGAGGTTCTACTATCGGCCGTATTGTCCTCTCCAGTACCCTGGCATAGTCTTTCCCTGGGAGGCTGAGAAGTGTGATCCCCCTGTAGTTGGAACACACCCTCCGGTCCCCCTTCTTAAAAAGAGGGACCACCACCCCAGTCTGCCATCCCAGAGGCACTGTCCCCGACTGCCACGCGATGCTGCAGAGGCGTGTCAGCCAAGACAGCCCCGCAACATCCAGAGACTTGAGGTACTCGGGGCGGATCTCATCCACCCCCAGTGCCTTGCCACCGAGGAGTTTCTTGACTACCTCGGTGACTTCAGCTTGGGTGATGGACGAGTCCACCTCAGAGACCTCGGCCTCTGCTTCCTCAATGGAAGACGTGACGGCGGGATTGAGGAGATCCTCGAAGTATTCCTTCCACCGTCCGTTGAGGTCAACAGCTGCCCACCTCCACTGTAGACAGCGGTGGTAGAGCCCGGACTTCCATCCCCTGAGGCACCGGACGGTTTGCCAGAATCTCTTCAAGGCCAGCCGATAGTCCTTTTCCATGGCCTCACCGAACTCCTCCCAGGCCCGAGTTTTTGCCTCCACAACCACCCGGGCTGCAGTTTGCTTGTCCTGCCGGTACCCGTCAGCTGCCTCAGGAGTCCCACAAGCCAACCAGGCCCGATAGGACTCCTTCTTCAGCTTGACGGCATCCTTTACTTCCGGTGTCCACCACCGGGTTCGGGGATTGCCGCCTCGACAGGCACCGGAGACCTTACGCCGAAGCGGCCGCTTCGACAATGGAGGTGAAGAACATGGTCCACTCGGACTCAATATCTACAGCCTCACTCGGGATCCGGTCGAAGCTCCGTCGAAGGTGGGAGTTAAATATCTCTCTGACAGGAGACTCGGCCAAACGTTCCCAGCAGACCCTTACAGTACGCTTGGGTCTACCGAGTCTGTCCAGCTTCCTCCTCCGCCATCAGATCCAACTCACCACCAGGTGGTGATCAGTTGACAGCTCCGCCCCTCTCTTTACCCGAGTGTCCAAGACATACGGCCGCAGGTCAAATGAAACGACCACAAAGTCGATCATCGACCTACGGTGTCCTGGTGCCACTTGTACTGATGGACACCCTTATACTTGAACATGGTGTTCGTTATGGACAAACTGTAACTAGCACAGAAGTCCAATAACTTAACACCGCTTGGGTTCAGATGGGCCTTTCCTCCCAATCACGCCCCTCCAGGTAACACTGTCGTTGCCCATGTGGGCGTTGAAGTCCCCCAGTAGAACGACGGAGTCTCCAGTCGGAGCACTTTCCAGCACCCCTCCCAGAGACTCCAAGAAGGCCGGGTACTCTGCACTGCCGTTTGACCCGTAGGCACACACGACAGTGAGAGACCTATCCCCGACCCGTAGGCGCAGGGAAACGACCCTCTCGTTCACCGGGGTAAACTCCAACACATGGCGGCTGAGTTGGGGGGCTATAAACAAACCCACACCAGCCCGCCGCCTCTCACCATGGGCAACTCCAGAGTGGTGAAGAGTCCATCCTCTCTCAAGGAGTGTGGTTCCAGAGCCCAAGCCGTGCGTGGAGGTGATCCCGACTATCTCTAGTTGGAACCTCTCAACCTCACACACAATCTCAGGCTTCTTCCCCGCCAGCGAGGTGATGTTCCACGTCCCTAGAGCTAGTTTCCGTGTCCAGGGATCGGGTTGTCGAGGCCCCCGCCTTCGACTGTTGCCCGATCCTCTCAGCACCGACCCATTACGGTCCCTCCTGTAGGTGGTGAGCCCACCGGCCGGGCCTGGCTCCAGGGTCGGGCCCCGGCTGCGCCATACCAGGCAACGTCACGGTCCTCGATTGAATTTTCCTCATAAAGGTTTTTTTAACCACTCTTAGTCTGACCCGTTGCCTAGGACCTGTTTGCCTTGGGAGACCCTACTAGGGGCATATAGCCCTGGACAACATAGCTCCTAGGGTCATTCGGGTACTCAAAACCCTCCACCACGTTAAGGTGGCAGTTCAAGGAGGGGTGTTCAAAAAGTCTTTCAACTTATTTTTTAAATCTGTTAAAAACCCAGAATCCTGTAGAAGAGATATATTAAATTGTCATCTTGGAGATCTATATCATGATAGCAGTAAATAAACTTGGTCAGCAGTGGGTTGTGGTCAGATATTACAGCAGGAATGATTGTGATGCTCTCAAAACACATCCTGAATTCACATTCACGAGAACATAGAATATAGTCTATTCTGGGATGTGTCTGATGCCTCGAAGAAAAGAAAGTGTAATCTCCAACCAATGCATTCTGAACATGCCATACATCCATGAGATTAAGGGTTTGCATAAAGGATTTAAAATGTACTGATATTATCTCTTGTGATTTGGAAAATATAGTAGTGGATTTATCAGGCATCAAATCTGCAAGTGCATTCATGTCTCCTCCAATAATAAGTGCATACTCATTTAAAGGACAATTCGGTGAAAAATTAACCTAAGGGTTAACCCATGCACAACGCTCCACTGAAGGTCTTCAGACCTTTTTTCAATAGGAGGCTTGTACAAGGCCCTCCAGCAACCCTTCGGGGAAGAGCCTGATCTGAATAGCTCTTGCCATTTTGACTCTTTAACTCCTCCTAAAGAGTGTGAAACTTTTACACATGTGACGTACAGTGCTTTCTTCTCAGTTTTACTGAAACGGTTCAGTACAGGTGTCTTGAAGGTCAACAAAGACCCCTCCTTTTTTTTTTTTTTTGAGAATACATATTTTTTTATTCACATACACACTCATATGCACTTGAAATAAAACAAATAACACAGATCATTTCTTCAAAAATACCCACAGCCGGAATTATTCTTAATTCAGGAAAAGTTAAATTCATATCTTCCTTAGTTGTTTCCACATTGCATTTAAATTCCATCAATAGACTCAAGAATTTCATTTAACAGTCTTTGTGTCCGACGAATTGATCTTATTCCAATCTTGGAGGCTAGCATTTCAGGAGACATCCATCCATCTGAAGTTATTAAATGTCCAATCTTTACCACTCCTGCACCCTTTAGAAGATTCCTCATCAATGGTGATTTTAAAATTGCTGAGTCCACTATAGAAACGTGCATTATGGGTTCCTCCCTTGACCAGAGACCTCCCTCATCCGTGATGTCTCTTGAGATATTAAAAGTCCTCCAGGCTTTGAACACTGAATGGTAAAAGGAAGTTAGTCCAGTCAAATCAACATTTTGAAAATCCAGTAGGAACAAATGTTTATCCAGCCCCATCCTTCCGGCTCTTCTAAGGAGGGCACAAGCTACTCCAGACCAGCTTACATCCACTCCGTAGAGGAATCTTTTTACTGTCTGTAGTCTGAAAGTCTTAATTCTGCTTTTTATATCCACTAGTCCTTGTCCACCTTCTTGTCTGGGCAGAAACAAAGTTGATGCTTTTGTCCAGTGGTTGCCGGACCAAAAAAAGTCTGTTATGCGTTTTTGGATTTTTTTAACCAAATCTTCGGGAGGTTCTAGAATGTTCATTTTGTGCCATAGCGTTGAGGCTACAAGGTTGTTGCAAACCAGGGCTCTTCCCCTATAGGATAACTGTGGTAGCAGCCAATGCCAGGAAGACAACCGAGCACACACCTTCTCCACCAGGCCTCCACCATTCTCTCTTATAATCCTCCCTTCCTAAAAACACCCCCAAATATTTTAACCCCAGATTTTCCCCATTTTAAATTACCTGGGAGAGCTGGAGTGTTGTGGTCTAAACCATCGGTTCCCAACAGGGGGGTCGCGGCCCACAAGGGGGCCTCAGCGAGCTCTGTGGGGGGTCGCGTCATATTTTGAAAAGTTGAGCAATGAGAAGTCCTATACAACTCCCCATTGTGCCCGTAGAGAGAGTGTGTGTATGTGTGTGTCTGTGTGAGTGTGTGTGAGTGAGAGAGAGAGTGTGTGTGTGTGTGTGTGTGTGTGTGTCTGTGTGTGTGTGTGTGAGTGAGAGAGAGTGTGTGTGTGTGTGTGTGTCTGTGTGTGTGTGCGTGAGATACAGACAGAACTGGCTGCCCAGAGAGAGAGTGTGTGTTCGTGTGTGTATTTGTGTGGGTGTGTGTGTGTCTGTGTGTGTGTGTGAGTGAGAGAGAGAGAGAGAGAGAGAGAGAGAGAGAGAGTGTGTGTGTGTGTGTCTGTGTGTGTGCGTGCGTGTGTGTGTGTTTGTGTGTGTGTGTGAGTGTGTGTGTGAGTGAGAGAGAGAGAGTGTGTGTGTGTGTGTGTGTGTGTGCGTGTGTGTGTGTGTGTGTGTGTGTGCGCGTGAGATACAGACAGAACTGGCTGCCCAAAGAGAGAGTGTGTGTTCGTTTGTGTGTGCGTGCGTGTGCGTGTGTGAGATGCAGACAGAACTGGCTGCCCAGAGAGAGAGTGTGTGCGTGTGTGCGTGCGTGCGTGCGTGCGTGCGTGCGTGTGTGTGTGTGTGTGTGCGTGAGATACAGACAGAACTGGCGGCCCAGAGAGAGAGTGTGTGTTCGTGTGTGTGTGTGTGTATGAGAGAGAGTTGAATTTGAAAAATTTCTTTTTTTTTTACAATCATTTTAATACACACACATTAACAAGCTAACAACAGAATACAAAATTACGGGAAAAAAATTAAATCATCTTCAAAAATAGTACAAAAAACTCCCTTACAACACCAAATCTTCTCAAAAGTAAACAAATCGTTCATAGTTTTATAAAACTTGTAATCAATCAGTACTCTTGATTTCACCAATATTAAAAGTCTCAACGATGTTTTGACAAGGTTTTTGTTCAATTTTATCCCTTCTAGTAATATATATTGCCATTTTTGCTTCACCAATTATAAAATTCAGTAATTGACAAATGTACTTCTTTTTTTGACTATATTTAAAACCCAAAATAAACACAGTTTCCGTAAACGATTCATTAAAACCACCAAAACATTTTTCTAAAAACTCAAACAACGATATTAATCTAGCACATTGAACAAATGCATGAAAAATGGTTTCTTTTTGTGAACAAAAGGGACAATCATCATTCACTTCCACATTTAAAACAGAAACAAAAGAATTAACAGCTAAAATACCATGAAGAATTCTCCATTGCAAATCCCCAACCCTTTTTGATAATGGCGGTTTATATAGAACTCTCCATTCTGGTTTTACATTATCTTTTAAACAAAAAAACTTCCTCCACGGTGTATCCGGTTTTCTTTCCAGATGATTCTTATTAAAACCCATTACACAGGCTCCATACAATATCTTTCCTTTAGTAGATAATACATCCAACCATTGCGAGTCCCAAGTTTTAAATGGAAAACCCTTAAAGCCATCCAACTTTGGTGAAATCATCAAACAAGGGAAAAAATCATTTTCATCAGGGATAGACACTCCAGAAAAATAATATTTTACCATTAAAACCTCCTCTGTTGTGAGGGTAGACTTTAACTTAGCTAAAAAAAGAGCAACTAAACGAATAGATCTAGTGCCTAAAAAATCAGCTACTTTTACAGCATTGTCTAATTTCTCCCCAGCTATGTCCAGCAATTGTCTTAAAATAATCACTTTGGATTCTTTAAGCTTAAAACCACAATAAAAAAAACTGTTATTGTCATTTACATCCAACCGGGCCCCAAGAATTAAAGGTTCCTCCAGAAGCCAGTAAAGTGAGTACGGGTTTTCAGATTTCTGAATGTAAAACAGACTCCAAACTTTAAAAAGACTCTTATAAAAAGGTGGAAAAACAGACAAGTCCATTTTTAAAGGGTTTAGAAGAAACAGATGTTTGTTTAGTCCGAGACCTCCAAAGTTTTGCAAAACAATATTGCCCTCCAGCTGACATCCGATGCACCGTCTAAAAGTCTCTGCAGGAACTGCAAACGAAAAGCGGCAGTTCTGCTCTGTAAATGAATCAGTCCTTGTCCTCCTTCTTCTTTCGGTAGATAAAGAACACTCTGTCGAATCCAGTGTAGTTTATCCCAAAAAAAGTCTACAAGAATCGCTTGTATTTTCATCAGCAGTTGAGGAGGAGGATCAATACACGCCAACTTATGCCACAGTGAAGACGCAACCAGGTTGTTGATAACAAGAATGCGTCCTCTATATGTCATTTTAGGGAGCAGCCATTTCCATTTTTCCAAACGTCCTCTAATTTTTTCAACAACTCCTTCCCAATTCTTTTGTTGAGTCGTGTCGTCACCTAAAAAAACTCCCAAATATTTTAAACCACCTTTACCCCAGACCAAACCTTCAGGTATTTTTGGTTTACCATTTTTCCATTTACCGACCAAAAGTGTTTCACATTTCTTCCAATTCACTTTTGCCGAAGATACAAGAGTAAAATCATTAATTAAATTAAATAAACTTTGCACATGTCTTTGTCCTCTTACAAACACCATTACATCGTCAGCATAAGCAGATAAACATGTTTCTTGTACAGTTAGGCAAATGCAATCCATCAATTCTTTCCCTTATTTTTTGTAATAAAGGCTCAATGGCCAAGGCGTACAACATTCCAGATAGAGAGCACCCTTGTCTTACACCTCTTTTAACCTGAAATGGAGCACATAAACCGCCATTAATCTTCAATACACTTTCAATTTCCTGGACCTGGACCATCATAATCAACTCTTTTTTTAAACCGAACGCTGCTAAAGTTTTCCACAAATAGGGGTGCTCAACCCTATCAAAAGCTTTCTCCTGGTCCAGTGAAATCAATCCAAAATTCAAATCAAGCAATTTTGACACCTCTAAAGCATCCCGAACTAAAGAGATGTTGTCAACAATGGATCTGCGAGGAATACAGTAGGACTGGTCTGGATGTATTACTTGCCTTATTACTTCAGCCAATATGTTTGCCAAAACCTTAGAGAGCAGTTTGTAATCACAACAGAGAAGTGATACAGGGCGCCAATTCTTTATGTCTGTCAAATCTCCTTTCTTTGGTATTAGCGTTATCACTGCCCTCCTGCAGCTCAACGGCAACATATCTTTTGACAGGCTATCGCTCAGCACTTGTAACAAGTCCGCTCCCAACTCTGCCCAGAAAGACTTGTAAAAGTCAATTGGGAGGCCGTCAATCCCAGGAGTTTTTCCCGATTCCATGTCATGAAGGGCCTTATATAACTCTCCCAGACTTAGCCCGCCTGAAAGAGCCACATTACCTTCTTCAGACATCTTTGGTAGGGAATTTAAAAAAATATTGTCCTCATCACCCTCCGTTACATACTCACTTCTATACAGATTGTTGTAAAAACCCACTGCTCTTTCGAATGTCACTGCGGTTCAGCAAAACTTGACCCTCTTCTGACCGCAAGGCTTTAATCAATCTCTTCTGCCCATTTTTTTTCTCTAAACAGAAGACAAATTTTGACGGTGCATCCATATGATTTATATTTGGGAATCTTGATCTGACCAATGCGCCCTGCGTTCTGTGTTCTAGCAGATCCGCTAACTGAGCTTTCTTTTTGAAAAATAGTTCAAAATGATTACTTGTCCCAGTTGATTCAGCTATTTTTTGACACTCACTTAATTCATTCTCCAAAGTTTCCAAAGATTTTTTAAACTCTATAGTGACGTTGCGAGTGTATTGTTGACAAAACTGTCTAATTTTAACTTTACCAATATCCCACCACTGCTGTATTGATCTAAAATTAGTCTTTGTTTTTCTATAATTCTGCCAAAAATACTTAAAAGAGTCTCTAAAAAAACTATCACTCAATAAAGAAGTATTGAAATGCCAATAGGCGCTACTAGGTTTGATTGAATTTAAAATAAAAGTACATTGTACCATACTATGATCAGAAAACCCTATTGGGATTATAGAGCAACTTTTGAAAATATTAAGCTGATGTGTAAAACCATACAATCTATCTGATCTGGCAAGGGATACCAGGTTTTCCCTCATATGAACCCATGTATATTGTCTCATATTTCCATTTAATTGTCTCCAAATATCACATAATTCAAACTTCTTAATGAAATGAATAAGACGTTTCTGAGACAACAAATGGGGTTCGACGTGGTTCCTATCAATCATATTTTCTGTGCAATTAAAATCTCCCCCCAAAAACAAATATTCCTCTTCCGAGCAATTTTGTAAAGTAGTACACAATAAATCTAAGAAAAACAATCTTTCCATAGGAACTGTTGGAGCATAAATACAGATAAAAAACAAAATATAGCTTTCATAGACAGCTCTGATTTTTAGTAGTCTTCCTTTCACAACTTCATCAACAACGTAAGAAATTGGACTAAAACTCTTAGAAAATAACACTGCAACTCCTGCACTTATTGAAGTGTTCTGGCTTAAAACAGTGAGCCCCTCAAATTCTCTTTCCCAATCTGCTGCATTCCCCCAGTCACTATGTGTTTCTTGTAACAATTAAATATCAAGATTCTTCTGCTTCATTAATTCATTTAAAATTCCTCTTTTCTTAATATCTCTAGCACCATTTACATTCAGGGTTGCTAGACGAACTTCACTCATGACAAAGAGGAGAAAAAACAGCCAAAAAAGAACCACACTAATCAATGTGGAAAATGAACTTAACTTATTCAAGGCAAGGCAAGGCAAGGCAAGGCAAGTTTATTTATATAGCACATTTCATACACAGTGGTAATTCAAAGTGCTTTACATAGAAGAAATAAAAATAAAAATAATTACATAGATAATAAAAGAAATAAGAATAATTAAAACAGTTTAGAAAATAAAATACGGTGCAAACAGTCGGACGAACAGTGGCACAGTGCTCATTCAGTAAATGCAAAGCTAAGCAGTGGTAATTCAAAGTGCTTTACATAGAAGAAATTAAAATAATCAAAAGAAATAAGAATAATTAAAATTGTGTCTGAGATGGAAGTGATTGAGCAGGTTTGCGGTGCCACTGGACCTACAATCCAGGGACGTCCTCTGCTGGGGTGGTGTACCACACCAGTATTGCCCAATGGGCCCCCACAGAGCACGTTTCACTTTTGCTGTTTTAAACAAACAGCGAACCTCTATACTCTCCGTAGTATAGATAATCTTCACTATTCAACATCATTCTTAAGTTTCTCTACATTCCTCACCAATTTTTTTAAACGATAAACTTCCTTCAGCCATTAAATTCCTTGTTTTCTCAACAAACAATGTTACATTAGGGAAGTATTCTTGTACACACACCCCTCTCTTGTTCTTCGTTGACTTAAGGAATAACTTTATCTCTTCAGCATCATAGTTACGGACAGAGAAGTCACTCAAAGACAAGGCCACACTAGAATCTGATGATTCACG
>NC_136884.1:36408563-36568840 GCF_949152265.1 Phoxinus phoxinus
ACTGACGACGTTTCACAAGAACACAAGTACAGACAAGAACGCATATTGAGAAACGGCCATGGACTTCACTTTTCTCCGTTGAAACCTATGGGATCGCTGTGTCCAGTTTATATACTGTCTATGATATATACACATATAATAAAGGCTATTGTGTTTAATGGTGCATGTACTTTTGAAATAACCATAACTTGCTCAATTTTCCACCGATTTTCAAGCGGTTTGGTTTGTTAGAAACGTCAGAGATGTAATTATGACACTGCATACTTATGAATAATTATAACCATGGACTTACATATGAAAATAACATTGACCAGAACAGATATAGGTGCAGTGAATATACACACGCACAAGGTATTTATGTTATTTATGTTCAATCAATATATAGGCTACTAAAACTCAGTGTACAGAATGGCAACATGAGATATATATATACACACACACACTTTTATAATATGAATATTACTATTATAATAAAATAATTTGAATTAGTACATGTTTATTTTAACTTCAGGGTTAGGTCATTTTCTAGGCTTCACTCAGGCGGGATTCAGATCTATAAACCGTTTGTGTAATTGGGCAATTTATTTTGAACGATGACAAGCCGAAATGAAAACAAGCCGGAATGAAATAGAAGTAACGAGGCTATTTTTAAAATGTAAGGAGTAGAAAGTACAGATAATTGCTTGAAAATGTAAGGAGTAGAAGTAAAAAGTCGTCTGACAAATAATTACTTCAGTAAATTATAGATACCCAAAATGTCTACTTAAAGCTTCAGTAGGAAACTTTTGAAAAAATATATTTTGTTAAAACTGTCCTTCTGTCCTGACAGTAGAATATGAGACAGATAATCTGTGAACAAAGCAAGCTCCTCTGGCTCCTCCCAGTGGTCCTGTTGCCATTTTCAGAAATGCACCACTCCCGTCAGAAACAACCAATCAGAGCCAGGAGGATTGTCTTAGCAGTGTCAATCAAGCTCATGTCCGCGCTGATCACACCCTCTCTTGCACAGCGCGTACCCTCGTTCAAAATCAAGATTGCCGGTGTGCGCAGCTGTGCTAATGTTGAACAAACAACCAAAACTGCCAATTTCTCGAGTGGCACCTGCTCATACAACAAAGACGGGTAAACGGAAAAAGACCGATGACGATAAACAAGCGAAAAAGAAAGAATTAGACAGAGCCGAAATAAACCAAGGTAAACATCGGAGAGGCTTTTCAGAGGTGGAGGGAGCTAACGTTACGTGTCCTGAAAGGATTAAACCGATGCAGAGTTAGCCATATTTCTGCTTGACAAGTAAGTATCCCTGCTTGATTTGTTTCATTTTATAAGAACTACACGCTGTGGGTGAATTCCTCGTCGTGGCCCATTGACTCGGTGTCAAAACTCTAGCCGCATAACATACAGATAAAATGTCACGCACTGTCCATAGCAACATTTAAAACCTGCTAATTCACTGGCTTGTCATGTTGCTGAAATAATGTACTAGCAAACATTATCTAGCATTACATATCGCTAGAATAATTACTTACATACTGTAACGTTAGTTACTGTTATATTATCTTACTAGCGATTTATAACTTATAGAAAGAGTGCAACGTTATAAAGTTACATTACATGTATTGGAAAATACGTAATGATTTGAGGACCAAGTTTGTAGTCAAAGTATGGGCAGGCCATAGTCAATGTAAAGCATATTGTTGATGTTTCGTCCATACCAGTGAATGTGCCATGACTGTTTATCCGCCGTCATCGGTCCTGCTTGCTAGCCTGCGCGTTCACGGAGGAGCTGTGGAGGGAGGGCTGTAGCGCAGCAGAGAGCAAGGGGGAGTACCTGTAAGTTGTGCTTGTTCAAATCTTCAGGCTAAGTCAACGTTTTCTAAAAACTCCCTACTGCAGCTTTAAGTAAGGTAACGAAGTATTTGTACTTCGTTACTTGACACCTCTGACTCTAAAGGCCTATGAACTAGTTCCGGAGGCGTACAGACAGCGTTTCAGAAATTATTTAAAACTTACTGATCAGACTTATGTGGAGTTTGCGCACGAGAAAGAGGAATTGTTTGATCGATGGTGCGCATCTAAAAAAGCTGAAAGCAGAGAACAGTTGCGACAACTAATGTTGGTGGAAGACTTTAAAAAAAGTGTACCTGCTGTTCTTTCTACATATATAAACGAACAGAAAGCTGAGACACTTCACAAGGCTGCTACGTTAGCTGATGACTTTGTGCTGACACATAAGTGTTTAAGGAGAAGTCATGGGACAGGTCTCCTATCGCTTCATCGGTCTTAAGTTCTGAAAACTCATCTGGCAATCAAACATTCGCTCTTTCTGATGACAGGGCTTGCTTTTATTCTAAAACTTCTGGACATTTTACTGCAAATTGTCCCGTTCTTAAAAAGAAGTCCAGTCTGAAGTCTGTTGGTTTGATTTCAGGTGATTTCTGTTCAAAATCTGTTTTTTCATCTGACTCCGTGATCCGGCCCGAGAAGGCTGGATATGGGCCGTTCCTGAATAATGGAGCTGTGTCCATGTCTAGTTCAAATGAGTTTGTGCCAGTTAGCATCCTCCGAGATACTGGGGCTGCTTTATCATTCATTTTGGCAGGGCTATTACCATTGTCTGAGAAGTCCGCTGCACACGATATGGATCACATTTTTAATGTTAAATAATTATTTACTATGAAATTGACAAAAATTGAGTGGAGACCAAGGAAAAAGAAGGAGAAGAGAGAAAAAAAACAAAAAAAACACATGAGAACAGAAACAAGACCCCTTTTCTCCCACCCACCCCGGCAGAAGCATCTCCCCAAATGAGACACATGCACTTTACCTTTTTAACACTCGGACAGCTACAATTAACTCTATGCCGCCTGGGAGAAAGTCCAATGATAATAAAATAAAATAAAAACACAAAGAAATATAAACAGAGGATTAAACTTCGTCCATAACACCAATACCACATGTGTGGACTTTGTTAAACTAACATAATTATATTAATAGAAACAACAATCGCAGGCAAGTTATGGAGCAGAATGACAATAGTCATATTCTGTCAGTGCACACTGACCAAATGTTTTTAAAGCCAAACTGACTACATGATATTTACCTCAGGTATTTGCAGGTAAGACAGTTTTCTTTATAAAGTCCGATGCAGCCGGGTCCTCAAACTTGTGTACAGCACCATTGGAGAGAGAGATCCACAACACAGCAGGAAACAGAAGGCCAAACTTAACCCCGGGGCATGAGTGAAGGAGACGTTTTGAATCTTTCAAAGCAGCTCGTTTCTTCACAACAGCCGTTGTGTAGTCCGCAAAGACAGATATCTTATTCCCATCAGAGGAGATAGCTGCGCTGCGCGGCGTAGAATCTCATCACGGACTTGAAAGTAGTGAAGTCTAGCAATCTGTGGCAAATCTGTGGTCAAAATATTAATTTTGAACAACTACATGTCATGCTGGGCATACAGCCGGAAGGGTTAAACAAAGAAAATGATTATATCTTCTGGGTGTTAAGAATTACTGCTATTAAACAAATAACTCGAGGTTGGAAAAAAACTGATCCACCCAGGTAAATGGATTGAGGCTGTAGAAAACCTGTATGAAAATGAAATGATAACGCATAAGATGAGAGGCAAAATGAAGTTATTTAAGATGAGATGGCTCGCATATGCTAACCAAATGCATTGAAAAATAAAAATCAAACATGGATTTGGACCTGTGTAATTAGATGAGGCATGGATGTAATCTCTGTGATATATGATGCAGCTATATGGAAATTTGTATGTCTGTATGTAAATATGTATATGGAGATGTATGTATGTACGCATGTGTATGCATTTACGTATGTATGAATATATGATCGTATATAGGATGTACGTCTGGGTATGTATGTAGGTATAGGTATGTATGTGTGTATGTATACATTTCCTTCTGCTAATTATTATTATTATATATATATTTTTTTTTTTATTAATTCACTGGGGTGTAAAGGGGGTAAAGGAAAGAAGGAGAAAGGAGGGGGAAGAAAGGGAAGGGAAAAGAAAAGACAAAAAAGGGAAAAAAGAAATATATATTGTGTCTACTCTGACATGTTAATTGTATGATCGCAATATGAATAATGTCACAATAAAAAAAGTATTAAAAAAAAGAAAGTAGTGAACTCTAATGACAAGGGGACGGGAGACGAGGGTGGGGGCGACGGGGGTTCCCCCTTCCTTGGCCTCTCGCGCAGTGTGCGATGTGCCCTGTCTAGTAGAGGTTTCTCCTGGAGATGCAGCAAGCTCTGCAAAAGCTGAGAGACAAAGTCAGCTGGATGCGAACCCTCAACTCCCTCGGGTAATCCGACGAGGCGAATATTATTCCTTCTGGATCTTCCCTCCAGATCTTCACATTTGGCATCCAGTTGTACCGCCTGTGTTTGAAGCGTGGATATAACGGATTGCATATCAGTTATGCGATCACTGTGATCAGATGCTGAACGCGCCAGTTCTCTGCCAGTGTCAGCGGTAGCGTCCACTTTCTGCTGCAAAGGGCCTAGCCAGTCTTTTAACTTCTTGTCTAACTGTGACGATCTCTGACCGCAAATCCGATGTCAGTTTTCTTGCATATATCATTTTCGACCGACTCCAACATGCCCTGAATGAGAGTTATGTTTGCAGATGAACTGTCGGTAGAATTGATGTTTGCTGAGGCCCCATCAGCATCCTCCGGCGAGTGTGCAGTTTTGCAGCCGCTCTTACCCGCGCCGGTTTTCACTCGAGATGACGACATATTCATGACTTACAGTCAATATGAGTGATCCTTCTAATGTTCATACACTAGTTTTACAACTTGTATAAAGAAATTATACAAAACTATGCAAATAAATGAGTAAATGGAACACTTTCTCTCAGAGCAGCGGGGAAACACGTCTTACATCCTAGCTAGAAACAGTGCCCCCCTAACTAGCGTACTTCTACTTCCGCTACCTCACTGGAAGTTTCACCCATAATCACTTCTACAGTAGCGCCCCCAGGAGTAAGCTGGATAGCCCAGGTCTTTCCTGAAGCCACGGCTGCTCTGCATATTTCATCTTCTGCAAGCTGTGTGGAGGTGGCTGTGGAAGAAAGATCACAGCACTGAGATGAAGGACAGGCAGACACTGTTCAGCAGAGTAACACACATGCTTTATGCCAGGGAGACGAGTACAGTTGAACTGCTGTACCAACAAGCCCTGGACAACCCTTTGACCAGCAGGTAGAGAGAACAGTAGACAGGTAGAGCTAGCATACATATTTTATTAGTACTTCTGAATATGTTCACCCTCCAGAAGCCTGTTTTGAGGGATTTGTTGTTTTGAATTCATTATTTGTCTTAACTCGCTACAGATACAAGAAGTTCCTGACCTATCTACGGGTTCTGTACAATCGGCGTGAGAGTTGGGCTCTCGGCTTTAGGAGAGACTTGCCAACACGTGGCAACCAAACACACATCTATGTTGCGGGGGGAATGCGTGTTTTGAAAGACAAAATACTTCAAAGGGCAAAAGCATTCAACCCTCCCTCAATTACTCCACCTTTTCATCACCCGACTAGAGATGTACTCTGAGGCGCGTGAAAATAAGTTCAGTAAAAATACGTTTCTATTAAATACGACACTTAATCATGAATAACATAAGTGTTTTTATATGTAAATAACATTAAGGAACTGTATTTGAAACAAATTAATAAGGATAAATAAATAAGTAATAATAAACAAAAAAACATAAGAAATAGCATTTATTGATTATGACTGATTTTATTTGACATGCACAACACGGGTCGATGGGACAGAAAAATGGAGATTTAATTTTTTTGCCATATCGCCCAGCCCTACTTCAGTGGTTTCCAAGAAACTACAGCTCATCTTGTTTGTCTACATTTTGAAATGCAAGTACATTTTTAGATTCTACAAACAAACATATTTCTGATTTAAAACCATAAAAATGGATCAATATCTAGAGAAATGCTCCCACTATACCTGCATGCTCCACTGCATGGCGTATGTGGTTCTCACAGTGAATTGTAAAGGAGAATTTCTCTTTACTGGTGAAACTGCAGCAGGAACCCAGCAGAACTGCTCCGCATCAGGCTTGGACCGAACATGCGTAGGATGCTGGAAAACATGACAAACATTATGAGATCTTTCCATTAATCTAGAATGAAGAATACAAAGATAATGTGCCACATACACAGAGTTATCAAGTAAGACTTAGTGAAATGATTCGGTTGCTTAACCAAGAGTAAGTGATCAGACCAAACGTTTTAACCTAGCTATCGTCTACGGAGAGCCTGGCCACTCCCTATTAAGTCCTATTGTTCCGAATTGTGGTTGTAGTTCCACCAGAGTTCCACTGGGGGCGATCGCCCATGAGTGCAAAATGAATGGGAGTCTATGGAGCTAGACGGCTAAATTTGTCTCTTTCACCCGATTTCCGTTGAGAAATCTCAGATTTGATTGTAGGTTTTGCAAGTTCAACATGGGTTATAGGTCGAAAGTTGAGTGAACGAGTACTTATGTCCTTTCCATTTCTTACAGGTTGAGTTGTTGTTGCCGTTAAATCCCTTTATAGGTCTGTTTGTGTTTTATGCTGTTGTGGGAGGTGTTTGTTTTTTATCCAGGAAGAAGACCGGATTGGTTCCTCCAGTCTGATTGGTGCCACGCCCTGATTGATCAGCTGACACCTGGACGTGTATAAAAGCCTACTTCATTACTGCTTTCATTAGCCTTGTGCTCACTTGCCATTCTTGCCTGGCCTGACTTTGTTACTTAGTAAGACTGTTTAGAGAATTTATTCTGGAGTGTGAATTTGCAAAAGAGAGAAGAGTTTGTTTCTTTCTTGTGAACTGCCATATTCGTGATATTGACTACCGCCTGTTTAACGATCTGGATTCCAGATTACCCCTGCACTGTTTTGTTTGCTCTTGTATATACTTGTGTTTTGGATTTGGGAGGTGGGGATGTCGACGCCACTTTTTGTTTGACCTTCATTGCCTATTTTGGATTAGGGAGTTGGGGGAGTAATTGTATTTTTATTGTATTGTGGCGACCCACAAATAAGACTGAAGAGACATTCACCAAGGGGATATACCTTTAAGGGGAAAGGGAAGTGAGTTACAGTTTCCGGTTGAACGTTGTTGTGTCGAACTCAATGCTGTACAGTTCTTTATTTTTGAAGTGGAGAGTAAAGCTGACTCGACGCATCTCCGTCTCTTGTCTCCTCTTTTATCGCACTCCACATTGGTGACCCGACTCGAGTTGAATACGGCTGAATTATGTCACACAACGATGGTGGCGAAAATGCTGCTGCTGCGGCGCCGGATGCTGTTAGCGGCGCGGCTAATGTCGGCGCTATCTACGTGGCCACCATCAAGTTACCGGACTTTTGGCAGCACAATCCGCGGCCGTGGTTTCAACACATCGAGGCACAGTTCCAGCTGAGAGGAATAACACAGGACGTTACAAAATATTTCCATGTAGTAGCGGCCTTAGATGCCTCGACAACAGCCAGAGCTATGGCGCTATTAGAGGCTCCGCCGGCCGGCGGCGAATACGACGCGCTCAAAACATTCCTATTGAACCTCTTTGAACTGTCGGAGCTGGAGAAGGCGGATCGCCTGCTGTCCCTGAACGACCTTGGCGACAGTAAGCCGTCCGAGTTAATGGAGAGGATGCTAGCGGTGCTGGGCACAGCGGATCCCGCGTTCCTTTTTGCCCATATATTCCTGCGGCAGCTTCCAGCACCCGTGCGCACTGCTCTGGCCAGCTCCGCCCTCCCTTCCTCCAGAGACTACCGAGCGCTGGCTGTGGAGGCAGACAGGATTTTTCTCGCCAACAGGCAACAGTTTGTCCACGCATTGCTTCCCCCCCCCCACGCATGCCTGCCCCATTTCCTCCCGCGGCGGACGACCCGGACGCCGCGGCTGCTGTGACGACCCGCCGACAGCGTGAGGACAGGTTGTGTTATTACCATTCAAGGTTTGGGGCCAAGGCCAAACAGTGTCGCCAGCCTTGCAGTTTTGGAGCCCAGGGAAAAGCCAGGGCCGGCGCTCATTAGCAGCTATGGGCGCTGGCCGGGACTGCAAGCTGTTATTCATCACTGACACATTGTCCGGCCGACGGCTGCTGGTCGATTCGGGGGCTCAGCTTAGTATCCTGCCGGCGAAGCCAGTGGACACCATGGCTGGCGGGCATGGCCCCCCGATGGATGCCGCCAACGGCACACCCATTCGTACCTATGGCACAAGGTATGTGGAAGTGTGTTTCGGTGGGCGGCGTTTCGGCTGGGAATTTCGTCATGGCCGCTGTGTCTACGTCACTCCTAGGGGCGGATTTCCTCTGTGCTTACAGGCTGTTGGTGGACGTTACAAACCGCCGCCTGATCGACGCCCTCTCTTTTGCTTCCTACCCCTGTACACTGGGTGGGACGGGGGCGCTTTGTCTGTCAAACACGCTTGCCACAGGGGACCTTTACCAACGCCTTCTCGCGGAGTTCCCTGACATCACCACGCCCACGTTTTCATCGGCGGTGGCTAAGCATGGCCTGGAGCACTACATCACCACGGTGGGCCCACCAGTCTATGCAAGAGCTCGGCGCCTCGACTCTGCCAAGCTTGCGATCGCCAGGGAGGAGTTTGCCACCATGGAGCACCTCGGCATTGTGCGCCGCTCCAACAGCCCTTGGGCTTCCCCCCTGCACATGGTGACTAAGGCCGATGGCAGCTGGCGTCCCTGTGGTGATTTCCATCGCCTGAACAACGCTACAACCCCCGATCGGTACCCTGTGCCGCACATACAGGACTTTTCCGCTTACCTAGCCGGCACCACCATATTCTCAAAGGTGGACCTGGTGCGCGGTTACCACCAGGTGCCTGTCCACCCGCAGGATGTCCCCAAGACAGCGGTCATCACACCCTTTGGCCTTTTCGAATTCCTACGGATGCCTTTCGGCCTCAAAGGGGCGGCGCAAACGTTTCAGCGCCTTATGGACTCTGTGCTGAGAGACATGCCGTTTCTGTTTGTGTACTTGGACGACATTCTCGTGGCCAGCGAGTCCGCAGACGACCACCTGACACATCTCCGGCAGCTGTTCGGCAGGCTCAGTGAGCATGGTCTCATCATCAACCCGGCCAAGTGCGAGTTCGGCCGGTCATCCATCACTTTTCTCGGCCATCACGTCACACAGCAGGGGGCCGTTCCCCTCCAGGCCAAGGTGGACGCCGTCGCCAGTTTCCCACGCCCACGCACTGTAAAGTCCCTGCAGGAGTTTCTGGGCATGGTGAACTTCTACAACCGTTTCCTCCCCCATGCGGCCCAGCTCATTCGGCCATTGTACGATGCCTTGCGTGGGGGGTGGGCGGCGGACGTGTTGGATTGGTCCCCGGTGATGACTGGTGCTTTTGATGCTGCCAAAACCGCGCTGGCCAACGCTGCTCTACTAGCGCACCCGTCTCCTACCGCCCCAGTGGCTCTGACTACGGACGCCTCGGACTACGCCGTTGGGGCTGTGTGTGAACAGTGGGTGGGCGGAGCCTGGCAGCCGCTGGCCTTTTTCAGCAGGAAGCTCCAGGACAACGAGAGGAAATACAGTGCCTTCGACAGGGAGCTCCTGGGTCTTTTCCTCGCCACCCGTCATTTTCGTTTCCTCTTGGAGGGCCGGTGGTTCACGGCTTTTGTTGACCACAAACCGCTGACGTTTGCTATGGCCAAGTCTTCGGAGCCATGGTCTGGTCGCCAGCAGCATCAGCTCTCTGCCATATCCGAGTTTACCACTGACATTCAGCACGTGGCCGGCAAGGACAACTTCGTTGCCGACTGCCTCTCCCGGGCGATCATTGGTTCCGTCCACTTGGGCCTGGACTACGCAGCTATGGCTGAGGATCAAACAGTTTACATCAGAGCTTTGGACTGCGGTCGTCGAGGTCCTGGGAGTGAAGGTCCACCGTACCACAGCCTATCACCCGCAGAGCAACGGACTTTGTGAGCGGTTTCATCGGGACATGAAGGCCGCGCTCAGGGCCAGCCTCACGGGTAGCGACTGGGCTGACCGCCTCCCATGGGTTATGCTTGGCCTTCGCTCTGCCCCCAAAGAGGATCTTCAAGCCTCATCGGCTGAGCGGGTGGCTATAGACCGGCTAAAGCCTGCTCATGTGGATATTGGCGAACCGCTGCAGTTGGCCCACGGCGGGGGCGCCCCCCTGCGGCAGCCTCGAACCATGCGCCTGCCCCGCCCCTAGCCCCTTGCCCCTCTCTTGTTAAGCGCAGCCGGTATGGCCGCCCGGTCCGCCTCCCTATACGTTGACTTTTCGTGGGGACTGTTAGGATCTGGGTTGTTCTGTTTGGCACTGGTGACTAGTGTCCTATGTTCTGTTGGGGGTACCTGTTCGGTTTAGACTTGTTTATGGGTGAATTCTGGGGGGGCCTGTGTGGCGACCCACAAATAAGACTGAAGAGACATTCACCAAGGGGATATACCTTTAAGGGGAAAGGGAAGTGAGTTACAGTTTCCGGTTGAACGTTGTTGTGTCGAACTCAATGCTGTACAGTTCTTTATTATTAAAGTGGAGAGTAAAGCTGACTCGACGCATCTCCGTCTCTTGTCTCCTCTTTTATCGCACTCCACATTATTTAATTTTGTGTATTAGGGCAGTAAGAGGTACATACAAATTAGTTATTTTTGTTTGTTATTTTGGGCTCTGTCGGCTCTTGAGGTAAAATCCCCAATTGTATAAGCCTGTTAAAGCAACACCAAGTAGTTTTTCAACCTTCATAATATATTTCCAAGACCCTTGTGATGGTACATCGACTTACAATCGGTTGAATGACACGTCTGCCATAGCCTGACGGGGTCTGTGTCGCTTTTACTGGCACTACGGAACTTCGGGGTTTGGGTAGTAACCCGAACTACAATAACAACTACAATATTAGACTGCTTTACGGCATACCTCACTTCCCCCACCACCCCCATTTCCTCAAATTCGGACGTGAGAGCCCAAATAGTTTGTTTGCCGGCTGGTATAGTGTCTGTATGTTGTTTTCACGGCCGAAGCAGCAACTAAACTGAAGAAGGCAAAGGTTTTGTCGGATACTGGTCCAGCGTTCGCTCGCTGACGTGAGCTAGAGGAGGAGGAGGGACCGATGCTGACTTGGCCGTCATGCTGTCGGACTAGTAATAGCTACATGATTAGACGGACAAAATCATATTTTAGGATAACTATCCTAACGACTGCAGGCTGATAGTCACGTTTGTTTATTTATTTATTTTTCTGGTGAAAGTGTCTTGCCTCAGGCTATAATGCAAATCGATTTTTCAAATGTGCAGATTCATCTATGGTAGCTTGATATTATAATATTGACAATATATGGCTATTACCTACCACACAAACATTGAATTGAATTAGCATATCCATTATGTAAAACCGTAGCCAATAGAATACTATAATGACGCTGGCTTATAAACGTGAGCTACGCGATCTTTTGGCGTTTGAAAAAAATAAAACCCATGAAATTATATTCATATGACATGCTGACATATATGCCACTGTACCTGGGATGAAGACATTTCACACGCAGTCAGTCTGAACCCAAGATGTGAGAACTCCTGCAGAGTTCGGGGTATCGGCTTGTCAACAAATGCACGTATATCCCCTGGTGTAACCATGACAGATTTTATGACAGTAGTAGAAGACAATACTGTTTCCCAACTGTAGGGGGACCCCGAGAGCAAAAGCTACTTGTTGTTGCTTTAATATACCAGATGCAGTTACTCAGATTTACTACATTTTTTAGAGTGTATCCTCCTCCTGTTTGCATCTGTATATTTCTACTAAATTCACCAATTTAGATTTCCAAATTTCAGGGGGAAAGACTCTTGATGTAAGTCATTAACTGGGGACGTTCTGTATGCAAATTAGGCGTCAACTAGTTAAAATGCGCACTGTTTCCCAACTGTAGGGGGACCCCGAGAGCAAAAGCTACATGGTGTTACTTTAAAATTAAATAAATGTTGTTTCATTTGCTTTTCCTTAAAAATAAACCGTATCGTTTCCTTTTATTATGTCATGTCCTTTACCCTAGACGGGGCGTAACATTGCCCATAACACGCTAGCATTCTGCTAATGAACGCTGATTGGTCAGTGAAGGACTGATTACGCCCAGAGATACAGCTTGATGGCATCGTGCCATCCAAAGCGGGACCAGAAAGTGCAGAGCGCGAAAGCACCAAAGTGACTGAAGAATTGCCGTAAAGCAGTATCTCTGGTCGTACGATGTGTATGACCTCATTGACATTTTAAAATATTTTTTAAAGCAAATAAATGACTCTAAAAAATCTAACACCCAGCAATGTGCAATTTCTTTGCATCTCCTTTCGAATACAACATTCAAATTACTAGACAGAAAATTATATCCTGAGAAAAGTGGATTAATATAGACCTCCATTCATTCTGCACTCGTCCTGTGAGCGCCCTCATGTGGAGCCAGAGTGGAACTGCAACCAGTTCAGAAGCCGGAAGTGTAGCGAGAGTGGCAGTTCTCCCCATATTAGACATTCTCTGGTGAAACCCAAAATACAAGGGATGCACAAGTGTGTATACAAAAGTAAAAGTTACACAGAATGAACAACTTGGTTGATTTTAAATGCACAAACAAACCAAAAAAGAGCTTAACAATGAGAAAACTACACACGTTACTGTATGGAACAAAACTACAAACACAAGAAAAAGGTTTGTTAAAAACAACAACAAAAAAACATTACTTTTCGATTCTTCATTGTTGAATATAGCTTTTGCAAACAATATGACTTCATAACTTCATAACATAACTTATCCACCTTATTCATGACTTCCTTCATAAGTCAGTGTGTTCAAAATGTAATCCAAACTATTTACAAGTGTCTGCTATTAAATGACATAGCTATTATCTTTGCAACACAATCAGAAAATGCATGGTTTAGTTTCAAACACGAGGAGTGAAATGTTACAATTCACCCCATAGTCTGGGTTAGTTGTAACATACCCTGGGGTGAGATGTAACATTATGATATCCACCGGGGTGAGATGTAACATGATGATATCCACCGGGGTGAGATGTAACATGATGATATCCACCGGGGTGAGATGTAACATGATGATATCCACCGGGGTGAGATGTAACATGATTAACATGATGATATCCACCGGGGTGAGATGTAACATGATGATATCCACCGGGGTGAGATGTAACATGATGATATCCACCGGGGTGAGATGTAACATTATGATATCCACCGGGGTGAGATGTAACATGATGATATCCACCGGGGTGAGATGTAACATGATGATATCCACCGGGGTGAGATGTAACATGATGATATCCACCGGGGTGAGATGTAACATGATGATATCCACCGGGGTGAGATGTAACATGATGATATCCACCGAGGTGAGATGTAACATTATGATATCCACCGGGGTGAGATGTAACATTATGATATCCACCGGGGTGAGATGTAACATGATGATATCCACCGGGGTGAGATGTAACATTATGATATCCACCGGGGGTGAGATGTAACATGATGATATCCACCGGGGTGAGATGTAACATGATGATATCCACCGGGGTGAGATGTATCATGATGATATCCACCGGGGTGAGATGTAACATTATGATATCCACCGGGGTGAGATGTAACATGATGATATCCACCGGGGTGAGATGTAACATGATGATATCCACCGGGGTGAGATGTAACATGATGATATCCACCGGGGTGAGATGTAACATGATGATATCCACCGGGGTGAGATGTAACATTATGATATCCACCGGGGGTGAGATGTAACATGATGATATCCACCGGGGTGAGATGTAACATGATGATATCCACCGGGGTGAGATGTAACATGATAATATCCACCGGGGTGAGATGTAACATGATGATATCCACCGGGGTGAGATGTAACATGATGATATCCACCGGGGTGAGATGTAACATGATGATATCCACCGGGGTGAGATGTAACATAATGATATCCACCGGGGTGAGATGTAACATGATGATATCCACCGGGGTGAGATGTAACATTATGATATCCACCAGGGTGAGATGTAACATTATGATATCCACCGGGGTGAGATGTAACATGATGATATCCACCGGGGTGAGATGTAACATAATGATATCCACCGGGGTGAGATGTAACATGATGATATCCACCGGGGTGAGATGTAACATGATGATATCCACCGGGGTGAGATGTAACATGATCATATCCACCGGGGTGAGATGTAACATGATGATATCCACCGGGGTGAGATGTAACATGATGATATCCACCGGGGTGAGATGTAACATGATGATGTCCACCGTGGTGAGATGTAACATGATGATATCCACCGGGGTGAGATGTAACATAATGAAATAAGGATTTTGACCAAAACATTTTTTTGAAAGGTTTTTATTCAACACTGACTTTTCAATATAACTGATGTGTGTGTCACTCTTAATCTCAGTGTTTGTCACTCTCAGTCATAGTAATTGACCATTATAAATTGAACTTGAACACAAACATTGTTTGTTTGTAAGCATGTTTGTTATGGTTGTGCGTTTCATTGTTGTTACAACTAACCCAGAGTCATGTAGCCATGAACTAGCTCACCTTACAGCTAACATGCAAAACATTAGCACTAACAACTTGCATGTTAAATATCTACAGACACAATAACAAAAACAAAAAAAGTACATTTCTTACCTCAGATAGTTTTTTTCCACTCTAACATGTGCTGTGTCTGCCACAGGGCTCTACTTTATCACATGTGGAATAAGAACTACACTGAGCATCACAGTTGCCAACTCTCGAGAGACAAATAAGCAACTGGAGCTTCAGAAACAAGCCCAATATTATTAGATTATTTAGTTTCAGCATTATCATTTATTATTTATTACCAATAAATTTAATATATTTATAATAAATAAATATATTAAACTGAAACAACTCCTTTATTACAAAAGGATAAACAGATTAGGAAAAAAAGGATAATAAAAAAATAAATCAGCGAACTGCAACAAAGCGGAGGGCACGCACTAGGGGTCTTCTCGGGTCCTAAAAACTGTACCCGACCCGAATCACTACTTACCCGAACCCGACGTGCATAAATTATTATTTTTTTAAAGAAAAACCGGACCCGAAACAGACCCGATAAAATTAGACCCGAGTCCGACCCGACGGCATTTCCTTTCGAACCCGACTGGACCTGAACGTAAACGGCATTTACATCCATGGGCGTCAGTTTGGTTTGAAATGTGCTGGGGACAGAGACGCATTCGGAAGAGCATTTTCAGAAGTGCTGGGTACAATGACGCATTCATTTTTTTTTTTTTTTCGCAGGTCATGTTTTGATTAATGTAAGCTCTCCAAGCTACTATGCTCTCCACAGAACATAAAATATTCATTTTATTTTATTTTTCGTGTTTGCATTTATGGGGAAAAAACAATGTAAGGACGTGACAGTTCTCGGTTACGGACGCGACCGCTCTGAAATCAGCAAAAGTCTGCTTTAAAACTTTCACAGAGACCTCAAACAGAAAGCACAAAGCCTTTCTTTAAAGTGAATTTCATTTTGTATTAATTGTATCTTAATTTTAATCAATGTTTCATCAATCAATTGCCTGGATTTAAAGCAGATAATAGAAATCACGACGACACGGGCGCCGGAGCTCGTCTCATAAATGAACAGAAACTCAGCATAGCCTACTTGTCTCACAGACCTGAGAAATACATCTATTATCTACAGAACGCTTGAAATCATACTTTTAAACAGAACAATTCAAAACGAAAGAAAACTAATCCGTATGAAATGTGCATTTCTCTCTGCCGCATTCACTACTGCGAAGATCGCGAGTCAGCTTCGTCAACTTCATCTCTGCAGCCGACACTGAAAACACTTCTTTATTAATAAACCGGTATTTCCTTACGATTAGATTTTGCCTGAAAGCTGCACTAGCATCAATGGCGTTTCTTCGGGGTTGATTAATTGGTAAATTTTGGCATATTCTCTGCGCCTCAGTGCACTGTGAGAAAACCAGTTGTGCGAATGTGAAATTAAAAACTTGAGATTGCAGGGCAGTGTTTCAACGGCTTGGCTGGCACAAAGTTGAATAGAATCACACCCGCACTTAAGCAGTTGTAGTTTCTCATTCTTTTTGAGAAGGTGAGTATAAACTGAGTTTTTCCATCCAACCATGACACTACAACCATCAGTTACGATGCCTACACACTTCTTGAAATCCAGACTGATAGTGTTGTTGCCATTGCTTCTGCCGTCTCTCCCTGCATATCCACTAAACCCAGAAATGTTGAAACAATTTTGTTTAACGAGACACTGAAGTAACGCACTACCACACACAGCTGCTTTACCGAAGCGACATCTGTGCTCTCGTCGATTACCAGTGAATACGGAGCCTCTCCAATATCTTTTAGCAAATCTTTAAACATGCAGGGGGCTATGACATTGGTGATAAGTGCTGTACATTTTGTACGATGGATGCTCACGTCCTTTTCAAAGGCCGAATTTACCAATTCACCCAAGTGATCAACTGAACTAACTGCTATATAGCTTGCTAGCTTCCGCTCAGCCATTTGATTTGTAGTCGAAGGTTTTGACACTGTAAAACCGATGTCTGTTAGACGTGTCGAGGAAAATGGTTTGGCATTCCGCTTGTGTTTTCCTGTGCTTACATGTTGTAGGAGGTCTCCATGGTGAGCACGAATCTCCGTTTTACAGTACCTGCACATCGCTTTACTCTGATCACCAACCACTTGACCTATCCAGTCTTTAAGTTGTTTATCCTTTTCCCAGTCTTTGTTGTACTTTTTGCCATACTTGGACCACTTCGTTGGAGGCATTGTTTGTAGAAATTGAAATGTGTGTATGTATTTACGTCTATCATAGTGTGGCAGTTTGAGTTTAAATTAAGTCCGACTACGCCACCCGGAAATGGTCCGGGAACCTTACCGAGAAATTCAGGTACACAAAGCATGCAGATACGTAGTGGCTGAGTCAGATAACAGACAATGATGATAGTATAAAACAATTTATTCAGAAACACCATTTAATCACAATCTTTAATAATAAATCACTAAATCGTATAAGCATCACCCCCCCCCCCCACACACACACACACACACACATACACAACCACACACACCTACTACTTCAGAACCTGGGGAATTTGTCCTAACTATCAGATCAACACAGCAACCACTCGTGCTCTCACACAACACTTCACTCGCTGTGAACACTGCAGACTGTCAATCAAACCACCACCACACCCAGAAGACTTCAGGGACCACGGGTACCCCAGATCCTGAAGGGAGAGGACAAGAGCAATCAATATAACAGAAATAAACAAAAGCACACACTTTCCACATGAAACTGTCAATGAAGCGTATAATCACACACGGCCAAAAAGGCCTGTCCTTCTCTCAATGACAACACCAGCTAATCGGTTGATGTTCGTGGACCGTGATCAGCAGAATAGCGGGCAATAATTGGTCGTTCTCCCCACTTCTTGACAAACAAACAAAACCAAAAATCACAAACAGAAAATCAATTAAACAAAAAGACAGAAAATGCAAAACCCAAACGAAACACTCTTAATAACATACAAATATAAGGGCGACACATAGATCTTCGTCACTGTAAGGTTACCCCCAGCCCACTATCACAGCAGCAATTTATATTGGATCCTGGCCGGCTGCACGCCCGACGTAGATCAATTTGGACATCGTCCTCCAACGGATGGACATAGGAACAATGCATCACATACCTGCGGTAAATAACTCACGCCGCGCAGTGCACTCAATGACGTGCAAAAAGGCTCGCAATGATAGCGTTCACTCCCCGTGTCTGTCGTTCTCCTCAGCCACACTGCAAGTTAAGCGAGTCCCAAATCACCCTTCCTGATCCAAACATTCAAGATGCACTTGCCACCAAAAAGCCCTTACCTCCTGAACCAAAACAAGCGCCCCAGAAAGACGTCACTTCCCGGACCCGGAATAGCACGCTTGCCTGGATGTCCGTCGCATCTCTTTTTATATACACGGACACTCCATATTTGGGAATTAACCCTATGATGGCTGATTACATCACCACATAAATATCTATTAATGTTAAATGTTGGGTATTCTTAATTTGTGCGTGATGTTAGTAGTTAACAAACTCTGATGGCTAACAGCTAAAACTTAATCATGTTTTCACTTTCAACTTCAGGGAAGAAGCCACCAATCAGTCTGCTGGGCTCCTGCCAGTGATCATTGCTTGTGGTAAGGTCTATTTACAATGTAATAAGGCCATTTGTGGTCTATCAGATCTACTAAGTAAAACTAGATGTGGTCTGCTCAGTTGCCTAAGGTATATTTTCTATCTCATGTTTCTTCAGTTATCCGCACATGTGGCAATGCAAAGACTGTGACAATTTATTCAAGAAGATCTGAACTTTTGAAACACTATAAACTTGATCATCTGCATTATGGACCGGGCCGGTTTCTGTTCATCTTAAAATCTTATTTTTGTATGCCCTACTTTTTAGATCAATGACGAGTTCATGCGAATCACAGCAGTTTCCTCGGAGACAAAGTTTTTGGTGCATTTGGACAAACTGTTGAAGGTCATCAGTAGCAAGGGAGGAGTTGTGAAAGAGAAGACCACCAGGACCTTGCAGGTTTTAGATGAGGTATCTATGATACCTCTATGAAGTTGTGTATCAGTAGGATCCATGGCTGAATAGTTTATTTTAATTTTTTTATGTTTAATTTTAATTCATAGTAACTGTTTTTACTCAGACTGTGGACATCACCATCAGAAGAGAATGCATCCTCAAATCTCTGATCTACCTCGGCAAACCTGTTGAGCACCTTATCAAAGAATACCAGGTAAGGGCATCTCTCTCACAGTTAACATCTACAGACTAACTACATCTTACATCTATAGTCTAGGTTTTCCTAGCCATATTTAATAAATAGGGGTGTGACGAGAAACTCGGCTCACAAGATGAGATTTTAACACTATTTAAATCTTTGATGCTAAATTATGACTGAATTTTGAGCAGTAAACTCTTCCAGACTAGGGTTGGGCGATGTCTACCAATTTGGCATCGGACGATGTCTACAGTGAAATATCGCGATGGACGATGATATCGGGTGGGTGAGGGTTATAGCAAAACGCCAGCTCAACATCGTGATGTCTGTTCAGCTGTCTGGGCCGATATCATCGTCTATCGGCCCAACCCTATTCCAGACCACATCCAGACGTACCAGAACAATCTTTTTTTTCCTCCCTGTCTTCCCTGGAACAGTGTCAAAAAAAGTGCGTCCAAAGAATCCATTTGCAAATGACTTAACACCTATATGCACACGCTACTTCATATTACAGGCCTATATGTGGCGTTCTTTCTGCTACAAAAATTAACCAAAAACGGAGAAGAGCACAGCCTTCAGTCAATTCCACTCCCGTTCTTAACATGACTAGATTCTCACCACTGCTCATTTTATAAAGGCCGCCGCAAGAAAACATGTCTTTGTTTACATTGTCTAATGAGCTGTTGGATTGCTTTTTATTTTGTAATTCTGTCTGCCATCTATAACATCAGCGAAATCACATTCAGAATCTCTCCCACATATCTGTGTTACTATTACTTTCACCACCGATTTACTTTTACTCCGATTTAAGAGTTCTTAGATTCACACAATTTGTTGATAATTAGTCAATCAGGCTAGCCTGGGAAAACCCAGACCACTCTCAGTTGTAACTGAGTTAGGGTCTGGCAAAGCTCCATAGACAATTCATTTCCACAGGGGCGTCACCAACGGACGTCGCTCAAATGGCTCTGGGCGCAATATTGGATCGATCTAAAACCAATCAGAGCGACGGAGAAACATCTGAGACTCTCAGCAATTCTCTGTTTGTGTTTTTCAGGAAGATGTAGCAATGGCTTCTGATGACTTTTGCCGTTTTTGTAAATGACCATTTTAAATCGCTTATAACAGACGCGATAGCTGATTCGAACGAGTGATGTTCCACAGCGGCATCCATCTCTGTAATGTACAAAATCTGCGTCACCGTCTCTGCTCTGTCGACATCGTGTAAATCCCGCCCCAACGTTTCTGATTGGTGCCACGATTTCGACGGATTGGAAATGGGTTTCAAATGGGCTCTTTGCCAGACCCACTTGCAGAGCAAATCTAAATTTGCCGGAAGTGGTCTGGGTTTTCCCAGGCTAAAATCAGGCTCAAGAATGGCTAAATTCTTTTCAAATGGAGCAGTTGAATTCCTGTTCCTGTATTTTTTAATATCGTAATATATATCGCAGAAAAATATTGCAATTCCATTTTTATATATATATATATATATATATATATATATATATATATATATATATATATATATATATATCATATATCAAACCTTAAATATATCAAACTGTATCAAACCTTAAATATATATATCATGCAGCCCTAGAGAAAACACTTCTGATCCGGTAGAAATCTAGAAATCTCACAACAAAACGCATTTTAGCTTCAGCACCTCTGATAAACTGCAGCTCGAAGTCTCAAACAGAGCTAGGTAGCATTCCAGTTTTTAGATCACAGCATATGCTGGTGTTGCATCAGCTGGGCGGAGTTGATTCACTCTGCTAGTGCACATTATCAGATATACATTTATTTTTTTTATAACTGTGTGAGATAATTTGATATGTCGCGTGACAGCATGTGAAAACATTTTAATTGCATGAATCTCATGAGACCGCTTCTAACCAGACGAGACATCTTTTATAATCTAGTCACACCACTTGCAATAAACATTTGATTCGTTTGATTTGCGCCTATTCAAGTTTTGAAATGTTAGAGTGTATAAGAGCTTGGCAAATTATGACCTAACATGAAATCGGGAGATTTCTGAAACTATAACATGCTTATTTTCTCTTTCTTTTTTTTTTGCAGGAAAATGAGGTTTGAAGAACTGGAGCAGACAATCATGGTGATCTTTATAACTGGGAAAGAGGATCCTCTCTATCCACCCCAAAGACATTAAAATTGTCATCGAAGGAACAGAGGTCCTGAAAGAGTTGCCCTCGGTTGCGACCGCTTTTGCCATGGCCTTTAGACTCATATACACACTTAACCTTAAATATGCGATAAGTCTTCAGTTCACCTTTGAATTTGTGCAAATAGTCCAGATGGAGCTTGATGGACAAAAGATGACCCCAAAAGTCACTAGACTGACCACGCAGCTGTACAGCACAGAGTAGGCAGAGCTGAATTGCACAGACTTGCTTGATTTTATTTTCCATTTGTGGTAAAATTTTATGGTGTTTTTACGGCCAGGAGCTTGCTATATTGAGAACTGGAGAGATTCACACAAGTCATTGAAGAAAATCATTTTAATGTTTCCTGTCAGAAAACTTCCTATTTCCAGGATTTGCCTTTAGTGTTCAGCTGAAAGAGAGAGACTGTTCATCATATACATTTGAAACAGATATACAATATTGTCATAACATGTAATTGTATTTTAGGATGTTTTACGGTGAAATGTGTTGTCAGGACAAACCTTCCTAATTTAATATTACTACTAAGACTAATGTGATGTCATCAAGTGATGATTTTAAAGGTGCCATGTGTAAAAATTGAGGTAAAAATATCCCAAAAATGAGCTACACGCATCAAAAGAATGAGAAGAAATAAGGGCAATGATGTCATTAAAAAAATGTCAAGTTATAGTGCTGCAGAGATATCAACCTTAATTAGCATTAGCATTACTAGCCACGGCCCGACAGGTGTTGTAATACCAGTTTCGGCCATGGGAGGCGGTATGCGGGGCACATAACCACCAGCCAACCTGCAATACACTAATAACTCGCACGGCTTGTGGGCGTACTTGAACCTGATGTCAATCGTATGGAAAGTACAGCCCACTACTTCATTTCGATTCAGGGAAGAGAGCGGAAGGATGACTGAAGCCTTTGGCAAGAGACCCCTACAACCACCGCGCTCTGAAGCACAAATCAGATCAGATAAGAAAAGGACCGCTCGTCACGGTCCGGGCTCGAAAGCGCGGGGGGCGGCGAGGGAACTGCAGCGCAAAGCCCTGTTTTACAACGTTCAGCACCCATTCTGACACGCCCGGGATCGCTCCCCATGCTTTCGCACGCATAGCTAGGGGCAGAATGGTCTCCGTGTTCTGAGCGCCGCACTGCGCGGGCTCGAGAAACTGAAGCGGAGGGATCAACGCGGCGCGCGCGCCCTCGTTGTCTGAAGAGTGCTGCTCACTGACGACAGCAGCCGCGGTTTCACATTCAATGACTCTGTCGCTTAGGACGGAGAACAATGTGTGGCGCGAACAGGTCATGTGTAGCCTACTGTATCTTTCAACAGTGTTCGTGTTTTTTTACTATAGTAGAGATGATCGGTTCACGTGCGCTGTCTGATGTTTACTGCATCACTCGGCATGGAGAGGTTGGGTAAAGTAATAATTACAAGAGCTTCACGGTTATCAGATACAAGCATTCAACGGCCCTGTAGTATATATATATATATAAATAGTTATTTGTGTTTGCGCACGTGATATCAGGAAGCAATGTAATAACGTTACCTGTAATACACACATGATGGCAATGCGCAAATCGTGTGTGTGTGTGTGTCACAAATCATTATTGTTTCTTCAACTTATTAAAATATCTTACTTTACTGCAACTATCTGTTTCTGCTTCTTTATCATATTTATAGTGTGTGATTTATAAAATACCATATCCTACATCACATATTTTGATATGTGAGGTATACTGCCCTCATCTGGTATGGAATGTGGAGTATGACTTGATTTTTTTTGCCAGACAATTACACATGGCACCTTTAATAATGTAACAAATTTGTGGGCTAGTTTATTGAACAATAAATATAAATGTGTTCTTAAGGAAAGTGTTCCAAGTATGTATTAAAAGACTGTTCATTTGAGTTGAGACAACCTTAAATAATTAATGTACTTTAACCTATACATATTAATTTAGTTGGTTTCTAACTTAAAATAATTAGTTTGTTCCAACCTAAAATAATTAGTTTGATCAACCTTTAAAAAGTGGTTGCATGGATTTAAACTTTTCAGGTTAAACTAAATTAAATGATTTACTTTGAGTCAATGTCAAATATTTCGTGTGATCAATTACTTACATTTTTTGAAAGTTGATCCAAGGTTTTTATTTTTTTCAGTGTAGATTCTAACATAAATTAATAATATATACTACTATAATGTAATACAAAATGTAAATTTGGCAATTTAAGTAAATTAACAAGCAAATCCATATAAAATTACTGAACAAATATATTTTACTGTCAATTGTCACTAATTGCACTTTTAGAAATGTTTTTACTGTATCAAATCTTAGTTTTATCTTTTAAATAAATAAAATATTTGTAAATATATAACACATTCTGATAGTGTCTTTACAAACTTACGTGGAGAAAAAAAATATTTGTGTGTAAATTAAGGTATTGTGGCTGTTTTATTAAATGATAAAAACTGTATTTTGGCAGTTGCTTATAGATTTTTATACTTATTAAAAAAAGCAATTATTAAGGTTTTTGTTTTCAAAATGTCCATAATTTTACGAGATATTTGTCAATTTACAAGTATTCTATGTAAAATTACAGAAAAAAATACTTTTTGTTGCAGTTAATTGTTACTAATTGCATCTACTTTTAGCAGTGTTTTTACAGTATTAAACTTAAATATAACAGTTTTATCTTTTAAATTAAAAAATAATATTTGTGAAAATACGATACATTTTGAATGTTTTAAAAGTAATATTATGTGAAAAAACATACATTTTCTTTAAAATAACAGAATTGCTGTGCTTATTCACAGCTACAGGTTTTTATGTTATTTTACATTAGAGATTTAAATGTACGTTTTATTTTTGTAATTCATTGGTGTTTTCATGTATTTAAAAAATACAGAAAAAATCTGTATAATTAACATGAAAAAGTATATAAAATTACAGATTTTTTTTTACAGTGTAGGGAATGTTTCTCTCTTACAGAGTTTAAAAAAACACTTAAAACCTCATTTTTTCACTCTTGCGTTTGATCATTCATGAGTGCTGTGCTAGTGGTGTAGGTTATTATTAATGCCGCTTAGATTTTGAGGTTGTCTGTGGCAATGTTTAGAATTTAAATGTGATTTTATGATTGTTATCTTATCCTATGTACAGTACTGTGGTCAACTTGTGTTGTATTAATGTGCTTTATAAATAAATTGAGCATTGAACATGTTGTCGCGTCAGTAGGCCTATGCGTCTGCAAGATTGACAGATGAAGGAGCCATGCCGAGTGATGCAGTAAACATAGCCTAGCTAACGTTAGCTGGTTACGATTTCAGTACAGTAATATCAAAGATCCTTACCCTGAGCAATTATCTGGTAATATTCTATTCACAAAATACAACCCAAAGTACGGTAATGTTAAAATGTACTTGTGAAAAGTAATCCCGGGCCCTATTTGCGATGGTCCTCCCATTAGAACAGGAAAATGCTCCACAGTGCTCTACGCCATCGCAATCGAAACTCTCCTGTGATTCAAGGCGACACTTGCGGGTTTCTGTATGACATCCAATACATTTTTCTATAGGCTAAGACAACAACAACCAACTATTGCTAACAGTTTCACGGCGATTTCAATATCGTAACTACAATTAGCTATTGCCCACTCATATTTACAGTAGCCTTGGTCTGCATTGTTCCGTGAACACAGGCAACAGCCTAGTCACACATCTCAAGTTAAGTATTAAATCAAGACTTTTTGCCTTTTTATTAAACATTTAAAATATTCACAAATTAATATGGAAAACGTGTTGATGTTACTGGTTTTCTAAGGCCAAATTAGAACCTGGAATTGATGTTTTTCCCGCAGTGCTGAATGAGAAGAGCCATTCATATTATTAATAAACTAATGATTTAAAGTGTCGGCTAAAAACACATCTCCATCTCCGCTGTTAAGCAGATGCGCCTTTAGAGAGAAATGCACATTTCATACGCATTACATAATCAGAAGGAATTAGGTTTCGATTCGAATGTGTTCGTTTTAAAGTGGACATTTCAAGCTTTAGCTACATAGTTTCAGTTCTCGCGCTCCAGTTCACGGAGATCATGTGCACCTGATTGTTTTATTTTAGGCCTATTTTACAAAAGCACAACGTTTTCTTGTTAGTGTGAGTCTACACAAATAAAAGTAGTTGAGAATAATGTATTATTATTTTCTGTATAAATCGTGTCGCTTCGCTGCTATAACTTTACCGAGATGCTGCTGCTGTTAGAGCGGGACAGCGGAAAAAAACCTTTTTTGTAAACAATCAGTCAAACTTCCGTGTTCTTTTTCCATAAGATTATGAGTCAAATATTACACTTAAATACACACATCAATAAATATATTAAATACTACACGTAAATTACTATTATTTTTAAAATAATTTATTAAATGCAAAATTGGATGGTGGGGGGGCACAGGAGCTCTGTAGGCGGGCCCGGCCCCCTAAGGCCCCATAGCGCCGGGTAGGCTATATAACAGCCACTTCTGTTATGTTAACTTTGCAGTCTAGCTGGTTTTTCCAGTAATATTCAGGGTGGGTGTTAGGCATTGCTGCTTAAAAGACTCTCGCTTCACATTTGAACACATAACGCTTCAGTACCGACTGCAAACTGGTATGTATCCCTCTTTTAGTTTCCTGAGTTAATGGTCTTCTAATCATTAATTATTAATTATATGGACAGTTAAATTGAACTTAAATTGCTTGCAGGTTAATCAGTAATAAGATGAAACTTTATCAATCAAATGTGTTCATATGATTTCCAGTGACAATGTGCTTTTCTTCTGCTGAGCTTGGCTTTGGCTCTTGGTCATGCATCAGATGTAAGTTAGATAGTGGACAGTTGTCATTTTTAAGGATGGATGTTGTTCTGATACACTTCACAGATGATATGATCAGTGATGCGCGGGTTGATCCAAAATGAGCGGTCACCCGCGGTTACTAGTCATCCAAAAATATTTGTAATGATATTCGGGTCACGGTCGGTCGGGTCGTTTGAAATAAAGATGGCAATTAAACTTTTGCAATTTATATAGTAGCCTACTAGACACAATGTGCTATGAAATACATAGGTCTACGCTTTATTGTCTGAATAACTGTCGCGAGGATGACGCACGAGCTCAGTCAGAGATGAAAGTGGGAAATCCTTATTTACCTTTAGAATGTTGAGCGCGTTATTAACTTTTGAATAAAAGCTGACGCGGGACAAAATGTCCGATTTCCCAACACGTTGAACTGAGCAATGCCATTGTGCCATTTTAAAAGGCTACTTTTAAACGCATATAGCTCAGTAATGTCAGTTTTATGTATTTGCTGAGAGGGGGCGGGGGGATTTTTGCTGGGAAAGTCGGGGGAGAGATGCACACTTCGATTAGACTGGATAAACACATGCAGCATTTAATTGTTAAGAAAATGAAACAAAAAAAAGATTAAATCAAACCTTTATTACATAACACTAGGCTATAGCTATCATACAGCATTCAGAAAAATGCTGCGCCCGCACCCCTAGTTCCTACATCTATGGCCCAATGACGCTACGATGAGCATTTACTACAGTAGCTACTTAAAAAAAAATGCGGGTCAGGAAGCGGGTCGGTCTACAATATATATATTTTTTTGCGGTCTGAGTTGCCCGGGCGTTTAGTTGAAAACGTCGGTCGGGTGCGGGTTGTTTACATTGATTGACCCGCGCCTAGTGGAGGCTAAACGCACGTAAACGCCGTTTGGGCACCTCCCAAAATTCTGAAATAGCGTTTATCCACCTCCAAAGTGCGTTTATCCACCTCTAAATAGCATATAGTTCCTAAGCCATTTTAAATTAAGCTTAAGCTATGACGTCGTTTTAGTTTCATATTGTTCATTAGTTTCATAGGTTGTTAAACCTAAGACGAAGTCTTTCATATTGCGCTGCATTACTGTCAGAAGCCGCGCAGGTTAGACCATAATAATACAGGGCTAGCCTAAGATGATCACAAATAAACACAAGATTTTGACGCATATCCAAGCGTTTGTAGAGCGGAGTGAGAGCGCGCACTGCATGGCACGGACGCGCGGGCGCGAACAATTGCATTTCCCTATCAACAGTGAAACAATTTAAAATACTCTATTATTTCTATATAATAATACATTATTCACAACTACTTTTATTTGTGTAAACTCGCAATAACAAGAAAGCGTTGTGCTTTTGTCAAATAAAATAAAACAATCAGGCGCGCTTTCATGATCTCCGTGAACTGGAGCGCGAGAACTGAAACTAAATATAGCCTATAGGCTAAAGCTTGAAATGTCCACTTTAAAACGAACACATTCGAATCGAAAGCTAATACATTCTGATTATGTAATGCGTATGAAAGGTGCATTTCTCTCTAAAGGCGCATCTGCTTAACAGCGGAGATGGAGATGTTTTTAACCGATACTGATTTAGAAAACAATAGTTTATTAATAAACAAGTAAAATGCCTCGTTATTTTTTCAGACACATTTATTATCATTAGCCTATAAATCACCTTTCGGCTGTGGTTCCAGAGACATATGGCTCTTCTCATTCAGCACTGCGGGAATAATATCATTATAGGTTCTAATTTTGTCTTAGAAAAATAAATCATCAACAACAAAATCCATATTAATTTGTGAATATTTTAAATGTTTAATTAAGGGGCAAAAAGTAGGCTAATTAACAAAAATTCGTCAATATTTATTTTTTTGCGCAGCATTTGGTGTAGCCTAGCCTACAGTTCAAATTAAAATTTTGGTGTTCAACTTTGCCTTTTAAAAATACAACAACCGTTTTCGTTTTGTAAAATATTTTTGTTCTCTCTGTTTTGTCATTTAGTAAACTTTATAGATTTCAACCATATTATTCCTTCTTGAGTCTCTTTAACAAGAACTTAGATTAATGTATGAATTGAATAGTGATTGTGTGACCTGATGAGGGAACAACCAGTGATACCCTTGGTAGTAGCATCAAATGATAGCCTATAATGATGTCATCAGGATACACACACACCGGTACACCACCTCTTTTTCACCACTACACCTCTGCTGATAGTGATATATTAGTATAACGCAAGTCATTTATGACATTTTATGTCATTGCACATGCGCAGTCCTTTCAGTTTAGGTTTTCAACACGATTAAGTGGGTATGTTCCCTCGATTGATTAGAAAAGGAATAAGCCAGCCCAGTGGCGGACTGGGACAATAATTCAGGCCGGGAAATGAATTTGACTCCACTGCCAGGCCACCTCTGCTGCTGCAGTCACCACCACCCTATTCATGTAATCTACTGGACTGATAAACTTGTAGGCAAACCCTATTAATGTAACAGGTAGACTACCAGATGCAATAATATATAAAAAAAATAACCCTTACAAACTCACTAGGAATACACCATTTATACTACCAAACCAATGACAAATAGAAAATTGCCTTAAATTGGCAAAATAAATAAATAAACAAACAAACATTGTAGGCTACATATTGTAGACTTATTATTTAAACAATTTGACCCACTAACACTATTCTGTCTACTTTTTATACATTTTTATTTATTATATAAAAAATATGCTACATGTAGACGAAACGAGACTTGACACAGCACCACTTACATATTGTTGCTCGTTTGTTGGTTTAATTTTATCTATTGTGATTATCTAAGTGATTTGTATGTAGTGTTAATTTTGTCACCTATTTTTAATTTAGTCTTAGTCTTGTGCCAAATGTCTTAGTTTTAGTCAACTAAAAGTCTCGTCATTTTAGTCTAGTTTTAGTCAAAAGAAACTCAAGGTATCTTAGTCAAGTTTTAGTCGACTAAAAGTCTCGTTATTTTAGTCAAATTTTAATTAGTCGTCTAATTTTAGTCAAAAGAAACTCAATATTTCTAAGTTTTAGTTAAAACATTTTAGTCTTTTTTTTAAATAACAAATTATTTCTGAGATTATTTCTGAAAACCATTTCAGTCAAATAGTGATTCACACATCTCAAATATTGGTTAAATGTCATAATTACCTGAAAAAAATGTAATAGATTTTTTTAATGCAACTAGTTTTTAACATTAATCTGTTCATAACAGATGAATATTCTATCTCCTGATGATGGCAAGTAGAGACGATTGGAGACGAAAATGAAGAGAGATTTTATCTTAGTTTTTATTTTATGCAAAACATTCTCGTATTTTTTCGTCAACAATAATGCATGTTAATTTAGTCTTAGTCAGCGTTTTTGGACATTGGTGCAGTCTCGTCATCGTCTCGTCTTAGTCATGGAAAAAAAGGTCGTTGACGAACATTTTTAGTCTCGTCTCGTCTGACGAAATTAACACTATTTGGATGAAAGCGTTTGTCTGCCAAATTATTACAAATATAATGTAAATGTAATCTTGACCGACCTGTTCCCTTACTGGCGAACATGGCTGAGATTTTGCAGAAGCTTGCTGCGTCTGTGGCCAGGGCTTTTTTCCTTTTTAAACGCTCCCTCTCTGCTCCTCCTTTGCGTTTACGTTCCATTTTTTGAACTATTTATTTAGTCAGATATTAGGCAGTGCTTCGTGACGTTGGGTGGGATTGTCATTTTCACTCCGCCATTATGATTCGTCGATTGAGAGATCCGTCAATTAATTCGTAGTTGCACACCAGCCTATCCAACGCATTCTCATCCTAGGGCGTCATATACTGACACTTTTGACAAATATCTGCATCTCATATTGACGCTAAAGGGTGCCATGTGCGTTGGATGTAAACGATTTGTCAAAGCGTCAGTATATGACGCCTTGGGATGAGATCGGGCTGATCGTCTGCACAGCGCAGCCGGCAGGCCTTTTTTTTTTTTTTTTTTTTTGGCAGCCGGCAGGCCAGAACGGCCGTCAGGCCACCGGGAAATGTCCCGGTGCTCCCGATGGCCAGTCCGCCCCTGAGCCAGCCCTTTCAATCGGATCGAAAAAGGTGTTTACATGAAGGCTTTTCAGTCAGATTGAGCCGTCAATCCCAATACTAATGGGTTATTTGGTTATTCTTTGATTTGTTTTTTTACATTGTAGCCTATTATTTTCTTTAATTTACAGTTTATAGCTACTAAGTTTTTTCTACTTTTGTATTTAGAATGGATGAATGAACCTCACAAAATTTTGTTCAGATTATTGTTCATGAGTAAGAAAACATAACGTTAAAATAGCAGAACTTTGGGTGTTTGTTTGGGAGCGTCAACGGTGGAACACCTCTGGGGTTTCCCCTCGTGAGATCTCTGTAATAGCCTCAGTCTACCTGTGCGCGAGGCTCATGAGCACACGCAATGTTGCTTCTCTCGGTGAAAATTACTGTGTGTACACGAGAGAGAGAAGCTGATGCCCCGTTGATCCACTGAGGATCTCTATTTGTTTACAGATTAAAAGAAAGAAAAAAAACATTGGATCTCATTGTTGAGCGGTCGTGTGGTCTTTTGTGTTAGAGAGTCCGTTCCAGACATGCTTGCATGTAAACATAGCCAGGAAGAATTTATGCCTTTTAAACACTGAATTAGATTGCATTTTAAGGAACGTTAAAACGGTTTGTAAACTAATGAAATTAGTAACAAGTAAAAATAATTTTAGTATGATTTAGTCATCATTAATCTTCAAATGTATAAATATCTCCATTGTTCCTTGTTATTTCCTGCAGCCATGGCATCATCACAGACCATTGAAGTGGCAGCTCTAGGAAGACCTCTGTATCCTGGGATGCTGTATGACTGCCGCAAGGATTCCTTCATTCCAGGTGTGTACAGTACCTACTAAAATGCTTTTTATTCTCCTTTGCACCCAAATGTGAATCAACAATGTGGTAATTTAGAGATTTAAGATAAAGGACACAACTATTAAATTGGTTGTCTTATAGAGACAAAATCGGCATGTTGACTTGAACAGTACATTTCGTCCTCACACGTTAATATTCAACAATAATATTGATCTACCTGCATTGACACTATAATATGATAATAGTTATGAAAATCTCACTGAACTGAGCTGGACGATGATGTCATGTTTTTTCCAGAGCGGCTATATATATAAATGAACTAAATTACTAACTTTTTTTACAAAAAAAAAATGAACCATCACTGAACTGACTTAAGCTGGAGGATGGAGCTATTTTTGTTCTAGAAACAAACTTTGTTGCATTATTTTCCTGTTATCAATGTAAAGCTGCTTTAAAACAATCTGTATTGTAAAACGTGCTATATAAATAAAGGCGACTTGACTTAACTGTTAAAGCCATTTCTCATTCCAGGTGTCACTCTGTGGGATAAGAAGTCACTGAATGAAGATTTGGACAGTCATCCACAGCCCATGACAGATGTGAAGTTCAGTAGCTCCGACTCTCTCTCTAGTAAGTCCAGTCTCCTGGATGTGAGTGCTTCCCTGAAGGTCAGCTTCTTGGGAGGGCTGGTGGAGGTGGGAGGATCTGCCAAGTTCCTGCGTGACACCAAATCCTCAAACCAACAGTCCAGAGTTACAATGAATTACAGTGAAACCACAAGATTTGACCAGCTCACTATGAGCCATCTGGGTCAGATCACCTACCCTCAGGTCTTTGACCAGAAAACTGCAACTCATGTGGTCACGGCTGTACTGTACGGAGCTCGGGCCGTCATGGTGTTTGATCGGACATTTTCAGAAGAGGAAGAAAAGCAGGAGATTGAGGGAGAACTGAATGTCATGGTCAAGAAGATTCCTCAATTTTCCATTGAGGGACAAGGAGCTTTACAAATGACAGAAGGTCATAAGAATATGGCTGAGAGCATCGCCTGCACATTTTACGGTGGCGTCCGCCTTGATCAGAGTCCCACCACTTACACGGAGGCCCTAGAGGTGTACAAGAAGCTCCCCACTATACTGAAGGAGAATCCAGAGAATGCAGTCCCAATAAAAGTCTGGCTCTATCCTCTTTCTCTACTGGATACAAAAGCTGCTCAGTTGGAGAGAGAAATCACCACACGTCTGGTTTCCAACACTGAAGATATAATCGAGGGGCTGGGAGAAGTAGAGAGGACATGCAACGACCTGTCTAGAAAAACTCTGGTAAATGTTTTCAAAGACATCAAAGAGAGGCTCAGTTTATTTCAGGGCTCTCTTAACATTTACAAAATGGTGTTCCTGAAAGCAGTGGCCAAGGTCTTGCCTGCTATACGAGGAGGAGAGATGGAGCAAACTTCATTGGAAGACATCCTGAAGATCCACTACAGTTCCCCCTTTAATGCTGACAAGCTTAACCAGTGGTTAGATCATGCAACGGCTGAACTTGACCTCTTGAGTTCTCACACCGAGAAACTGGAGGGAATCAATACTGAAGACTCAAACCGTCTCAACACCATCCTCTTTAATCCTGATATTGATGTTGTGGTGTGCTTGACCTTCACATCTCTGAAGTATGAAGACCCAGATCTTTCAGCCATGGAGAAGTTTCTGGAATCTGACGAGTTTAAAGAGCCAGATGTGGGAATGAAACACAATTATAGCACGCTAGTATCAGAAGAGTGGCTCAACAATCCTGGTGTCATGTCAAAGATGAGACAGAACTTATCTCTTTTCAGAAGTTTTTCAGAGGCTAATGAAGATGAAAAGAGATATCTATTCATTATTTCTGCCATCCCCGATCCCTCCAGTCCAGGCTCCTCTATCTATCTGTATGAAACAGGGAAGCTGACAGACACACAGTTCCAGCCCGTGTCGAAGCCTCCCCCACCAGAAGTGAAGCAGGTCCTGGAGGACAGTGTGTGCCTGAAACTGCAGAAGTCCCCTACTGGAGAAACTGTGCAGTACAGAGTGGAGTACCAGCAGGTGAAAGCAGATTCTGGCTCTGAGGAACAGTGGATTCCCATAAACACAGCTGATGAAGACTTTACTCTGACTGGATTGGAGTTTGGAAAGCAGTACTTGATCCGCTACAGGATAGTGGGTAAAGTGGGAGTGAGTGAAGCCAGTCACACCATCGGCCCCATACAGTCTTCAGGTGAGTGTCATATGCACATTTCTTTGCATTAATCTTTATATAAAATATATATATATATTAGAGCCGGGACTTTAACGCGTTAATTAAGATTAATTAATTACACAAAAAATAACGCGTTAAAAATTTTTAACAGACGCGCACTTTCTCAGTTTATGGCCAGCAATAAAAACGCCGAATGGCGCCGCCGGTGTGTGTACACTCATAGAGAATAATGTGTTTGAATTTTAAATGCGCTTCTCGTCCGGTGTGCAACCCCCTTTAACGTCACGTTTTGAGTGGACGAATGAGCGCGAGACGCCGAAATGGATGCCAATAAGATTCTGAATGGAAAGTTTACTTTTAAAAAGTTGCCAAATGGTTCAGTTGACAAGACCAAAGTGATCTGTGTGTTTTGTATATACCTTCACACAGTCAATGTTTGTATTGACAACCATATTTCCTAACCGATGTGGCTATAATTAAACGTGTAACATGTTGGAAAGTGTTTCCCATTTGACTGTAACGTATTATTTTCTTTCGTTCATGTTGTTACAAATAGTCCGTAAAGACGCAGAGTATATTATGTATTTGATGTCTAATGTAGGCTACTGTTGTATCACAAATTTATTAAATGTTTAATTTAGGAAACTGCAAAAGTGAAGAGACTAAATGTTTAGATCAGCTGCGAAACTATAGTCCGGCCAGTCCTGTTTTCTGTATTTGTTAGATTACTGAAAACTGGCTCTTGGAGCTCCTGTTTCAGCGAGAGAATCCTGCCAGCCCTGTTCTCGCGTCTCAGCGTTTGAATAGTTATGCTGATTGGATTAGGATTGGTAACACTACTTCATTTACATGCTTTGTTCTCATCACAATGTAAACCCCTGCCCCTAAATGTATATAAATTGCAAGGGAATTTAGTTTAGTTAGACAGTTGGACGAACTACAGCAATGCACAGCAAAGTTCTCAATAAAGAATAACTTTGTTTAAATGAATAACATGGCTCTGTATGAAAACCAATCGGACATTTAAAACTATAGCTGACATAAAAATAAAATAAACTTATAAACAATAACAATAATAAACAAAATACACACTCAATAAAAAATCAACTTAACACACAAAAACGGTTGACTCTTAAGCCCACTGTAGAAAAGACCTCAGTCAACCATGAAAACAAAATGATTATGATTAATATAAATAATATATTTAACAAATGAAAATCTAATTATTTATATTCTTTAATAATAATCATTATTAATTACTCATAATAAATGCAAAGCATACAGAAGTTCATTGTAAAGGAAGTAATTGAACTGACCACAGGAAAATAAAATCTATAAATCAAGGTATGACAACAAATTCAAGCTTCAATGCAACGTGATCTCATAAGAATACGTGTGTGTTTTTACGTAAAGTGTAGTTCTACCACACGTACATTTATTTACGTTTTAATACACAGAGAAACGTATAATACTGGTGTATTTATAGCACTAAAAGTAGCAATAGTAGTACATATGAAAAGCGCTATATAAAAGCCTGCCTCATTCATTCATGCTGAAGCTAGTTTGATACTGTTTAGTTGTATGTTCTGCAGTATAATTTAAATATGTAAGCTACATTATTAGCTAACTAATGCGACTGTATGGTTTACAGATATTACAGATACCTCATATTTAACATTTAATAACGTGATTTACTGTAACTTCGGTTGTGTATAGTGACTATTCTCGTTATGCTAATCTGAATGAAACCCTTCTGCTGGGACACTCTCTCTCTTGCTCCAGTTTCTCTAACCAGAAACCCCCACCACCATTTCTACTAGTGCTTAAAGGGATACTCCACCGTTTTTTTCATATTAAAGGAGAACTCCGGTCAATTTTAACATTGAGCTCAATTTTTAGTAAATTTGGAGTGCTGTCAATACAGAGAACAACGACAAAAATCGGTGTTGCCAACACCGTGTTATCCTCTTTTTAAAATGTGCACCCTGTTGACTTAAATGGGGCAAGTTTTAAACCTGCTTTTAGCCTCTTAACATCCTTGATGGGTCATTACAAGTGCCCAGCCATGTTGAGTGATTCCATCAAGTTTTAAACCTGCTTTTAGCCTTAGTCAGATTCACCGTGTTCACTCTGAAGGAATCACTCAACATGGCTGGGCACTTGTAATGACACATCAAGGATGTTAAGCTAATGCACTTAGCTTAGCCCAGTTCATTCAATAGGGGCCAAGCAGAGAAGCTACCAAACACCTCCACGCTTTCCCTATTTAAATACAGTTACTCGAGTAGTGTAACTCGACCTAGGACGGTGACGCAAAACAAAACGTTGCGCTTTTCTAAGCGTGTAAAATGGATAACTATATTGTATCGCGGAATACCATAGCAAGTGCTTGAGCTCTTCGACTTGGCGCAGTAATGCTAAAAAGCAAGTAGGGTCTACCAAAGTGCAGACAATGTGTTATGCAGTTTAAAGTAAATATATATTTTAAATGTCCCACTTAATTCTATTCAATATTACTGTAGTGCAATTGAGAGTAAAATGTTATGCAATGTTGGGGTGTGTGAGATCCTGAAATGGTGAACCCGCTCCTGATGATAATCACACTCTTCATTTCACAGCCACTGTTCCCAAGACCAGGAGCGACTTCCTTCAATGTAAGTCACTAAGAACACACACACACACACACACACAAGCTTTCATTTCTATCCTTGTGGGGACATTCCATAGGCGTAATGGTTACAGGAGACATTCTGCATTTTTACATTTTCAAAAATATATAATTTAGTATGTTTATTAACCCATTCCCCTCATGGGGACCGCTGGCTGGTCCCCACAATGGAGGTGAATCTCAGGTTTTACTATCCTTGTGGGGACATTCGGTTCCCACAATGCATAATAAACCAAGTACACACAAATTCTCTCTCTCTCTCTCTCACACACACACACACACACACACACACACACACTCACACACACACACACTCTCTCACACACTCACATATGCGCGCACACACACACAAACTTTTTTGCGCTCTCTCTCATGCACACACACACAGGGCCCTATCTTGCACCCAGCGCAATTGACTTTGAACACCGACACATGTATCATTCCTATTCTGCACCCGCGCACAGCGGACTTCTCCCTCCACAGACGCACGTCGGTAAATTAGGGAATGAACTTGCGCTCGCGGCGGTGGTTCGGCGCAAAGAGGAGCGTGTTCCGGCGCAAAACTGCCCTGGTGCTATTTTCCAGTTTTAGAAAGCAATTGCGCCACTGACCAGGAAAAACCCAGTCTAAAGACAGTGGCGCGTTGCGCGTTAGTGATATGGTATTTTAAGGGCGCGTGCTTGGGCATAATGTAGTGTGTTAACGCGCATACACTTTGATTCTCTAATAATTATAAACAGACGCAGCAGTTTTCATTTTTGCAAATCATACATTATTACAAGGAAAAATATGAACACACGAGGGAAATCATTGTTGTGTCCGTGAAGATGTAGAAAAGATCTATCTAGATTTTAAAAAATCTATTAGATTAGGCTACACATTTACCCAAATTATTATACGCCTGTTTAACCGAAGCTAATTTGTCTGTTTCTCCCATCATCCCCAATGTCACTTCTCTGTGTTTTACGGCCCTGACGAGAGCGTCAGTCTCCTCGGCTGTGAACCGCTCCTGGCGTGCGCTGGCAAATCCGCCGTTATAATAGCGATCCGCCGTGGAACAAACGCGCCGGCTCTTAAAGGGAATGTGAGCGGACGCTCTGATTGGTTTATTTCACGTTACGCCCAAACCACACCTATGAATAATGAAGCTACTTCAGACCAACCCCTTTTAGATTTGCGCCAGGCGCAAGAGTCGTTTATCCTGCCGGGAAAATAGCAACAGCGCCGGGATCCGCCCACAAAGTTACTTGCGCTTTGACACTTGCGTTTCAGATCGTTAAAATAGGGCCCAGAAAGTGTGTGTAATTCATGTTGTGTTTTCTCTCCATCAGATCATCATCAGTTCACTCTGGATCCGAACACTGCACATAAACGCCTCCGTCTGTCTGAGGGGAACAGAGAGGTTACTAACACTAAAAGAGAGCAGCCGTATCCTGATCATCCAGACAGATTTGATGATGTGCCTCAGGTGTTGTGTAGAGAGAGTGTGTGTGGACGCTGTTACTGGGAGATTGAGTGGAGTGGGACTGTGTGTATATCAGTGTCATATAAGAGCATCAGCAGGAAGGGATGGGGTAAAGAGTGTGTGTTTGGATCTGATGATCAGTCCTGGAGTTTGTGCTGCTCTTCCTACGGTTACATATTCAGACACAATAACATAGAGACTGATCTCCCTGTAAAGCCCATCAGCAGTAGAACAGGAGTGTGTGTGGATCACAGTGCAGGAACTCTGTCCTTCTACAGCATCTCTGACACAGTGAGCCTCATACACACAGTCCAGACCACATTCACACACACACTCTATTCTGGGTTTAGGGTTAATCCTGGATCAATGAAACTGTGTTGATGAATGTGAACAGACTGATGAGAGATTACCCATAATGCTTTGGGCTGCATGATAAATCAGTGACAGTGAGATGTTATAGAGTAAAATATCATGTCAGAATAAATGTGTGTAATGAATCCTCATATAGACAGTCAGAGCAGTGTGTGTGTGTGTGTGTCACGATGAGTGACGGTGTGTGTCTGTGCCTTTCTCAAACTATATTCAGTTCTTATTGTCGTGTCACATAAATCATTACCTTTCAATGAAATGTATCATTCTATAAAACATGTTATTTGTTGTAAAATTGATGAATGTCCATTTATTAGTAAATGTGAAATATATAAACCCAAATCATCAGATCATACTGTAAACACGAGATCAATTACTGTAATATAATCAGTTTATAACTGTAAATAAACTCCTGAACAGAGCTGAGTTCACAGTCCTGCTGTTATTGGCCAAACGTCTCGAAGTATTATGAAGATTTTGGTCATATTGCCAATCCCACAATGACACGTAATATGAACTTTTCTTTATTAATTCGTTACCCGGTTTTAACATGTATATTCAACTTGTTAACAACGTTTGTAGCTATTTGCATATTAATACTGTAATATCGGATATAAATAGTTTCTGCACACAAACATTACAGTTTTGCCTATTAGACAGAATCTCACACTCTTTCATTGCCAGTTATTAATATTTTCTGGGATGCAAAAGAAAAACAGCATCATGTGAACAGGACTTTTATTTTGGTCCCATATATAGCAAGTGTGTAATCCATCCGCCGGAAACTGAAGCCTCCCTGGGCGCCGCCAGTGTAGCAGAACTTCACCTGCTGTTAGCATCCCACTGACTCCCATTCATTTTGGCGTCACTTTGACAGCGAATAACTTTACATCTGAGGCGTCCAAAGACTCCATTTGTCCATTATTTATTTCTAAAGAAACAAGACAATGTATAAAAGACTCCATTACCTTGAAGCCGGAGCCGGAGAAGCTCGCAGGCAATCGGGGGGAGGTGGAGCATAAAGTCTGATAAAGTGAAGGGAGAAGCCCACAGAGAGTGATAAAGTTGCTCCCGCTGCTAGCTCATGGACAGCTAATGCTCACGCTCTCCGTCTCTGCGAGATTCAGAAGGGAATGATTCAGATTTCTCTCGGCACAGCTACTAGAAGACTGACAGCTGTCAGACACACGTCACATCTACGTCATCAAGGTCAGTTTGAGTCTGTGCAGTTCGCCCAGCCATCAGGAAGTGATGCTTTTAATGGGCCGTTTCTCAATACCAAGTACGCAAACTTCGGACTTGCGTCCTTGGTAGTTCAGACTTGCCAAGTTCGACTTAGGAGAACGAACTCCCGAGGACGAGAGTCCGGTTATTCTGTAAATGAGACAGCTGCGTTCTTGATCGCGTCACTCAGCACGCTCTGGCTACTCCGGTTATTTTTTTATGTATATTAGGCAACAATAAAACGAAATATGGTACACAACAACACTCTGCCTCTTTTCATTTAAAAAAATCTTAAACACATTAATTGGCCACACAAATGTGGTTCAGGCAACGTGTACATTGATTATCTTCACTGCATATATTTATAACAACACAAAATATAAAACACAACCCTGCTTCTTGTTTTCATTTTAAAAATATGAAACATTATTGAACATTAAAACTGACATTTAAAAAAACAGAGACGGGGTTGTGTCATTGTCATGAAACTGCACATGGAACAGACAGTGGTGATCCAAATGCAGGCTTTATTGAGAGGAAGATCCAGAAACAGGTACGAGATAACAGGCAGAAGTCAAAACCAGGTAAGCAGTCCAAACAAACATCAAATCTGTGCAGGGATAAGGCAAACGGGAAACAGGCAGATAAACAGGGAACCGAAACACTAGAATACTAGGAAACTGGAACAAGGCTAGATAATGCAGTCAGACACATACAATACTCAGCCCTGGTACGAGGGGCCACTCAGGTTTAAGACAGGTGCGCTAAACAAGATAATAAAACACAGGTGCATAAAATCAACCATAATCAGTCCAGGGTAAAACATAAAGAGGAATGAAAACAAGAGAAGGAGTGCCCCCCAGTGGCTCACGCTCCAGACGCTGATTGTCACATAACCCCCCCACTAAGGAGTGGCTTCCAGACGATGGGATGGAGGGCCAGGCCCGTGCAGGGGAACGGCACCAGGACACAGGCAAGGCGGGCCTGGGCTGTGGAGCGTGGGTGACCAGGGCGGAGCACACTCAGAAGGGAGCCAGGGTGGAGCACACTTGGCAGGGGACCAGTTAAGACTTGTTAAGACTTAACACAGGACCAGGGCAGAGTACACTTAACAGGGGACCAAGACGTAGGGAGCACAGGGCTGGACAGGACCAGTGACATGGTAAGCTCAGATGGCGGCAGTAGAGCAAAGGTCCATCTAGGCGCCACACCCATGGCCCTCTCAGGGTACATCCTGCCAGTCAGCCATTGGAAGTACTTGCTATAGACTTCAACCTGCTTGAGTCTGCAACAGACGGAAGGGAAAATGTCTTGGTCATGACCGATGTTTTCTCAAAATACACACAGGCAATTCCAACCAAAGATCAAAGTGCCAGTACAGTGGCAAAGGTCCTAGTTGACTGTTGGTTCTATCGCTTCGGAGTGCCTAAACGGATACATTCCGATCAAGGGAGAAACTTTGAGAGTGCACTCATTGCACAGTTGTGTCAGCTATATGGGATTGAAAAGTCTAGAACAACAGCATACCATCCCCAAGGGAATGGTCAATGCGAAAGATTTAACTTCATGACTTCAACTTCTCCGACCACTCACTATAGAAAAGAAAAGGGCGTGGCCAAAGTACATCTCCCAGTTGGTGTGGGCATACAACACCTCTACTCACCGCTCCACTGGTCATTCCCCTTACTCATTGATGTATGGCGTGACACCTCAACTCCCCGTGGATTTCCTCTTGGGGGCTACTGACACAGAGGAAACAAGCTCTTGGGATGAATGGGTCTTACAGCATCAGGAACGACTTCAGGTAACTCGTGAACTGGCCCGCAAGAACATGGAGGAGGCAGCAGATTACCGGCAACGAAACCATAACCAACAGGTGTCTGATAAGGGTTTCACAGAGGGTCAACTGGTCTACTTAAAAGATCACCGTTGCCAAGTTTGCCGCAAGATCCAGGATGTCTGGTCACCAGTACTGTACAAAGCCCTGGTGGGCCCTACACGGTAACATTGGTTGACGGAACTGGTAATGTCCGGCAAGTCCACAGAACAGAGATTAAAGCATCACAGCTATCCCATCCATACCAAAGGTCCCTCAGCCCTGCACAAAATCTACTTGCCCAGAAAGTAACTTGACTTGCAGTGACGAGGATGTCCTTACCTGGATAGAAGAAGTAAGACCTATTCCAACCGCTACTGTCACTACAGATTTACCACCAATGTCTCCCAACGAAGTGTCCGAAGCACCAGTAGGAGAGGATGAGGGTTGGGACGAGGGCGATGATGACGAGGTGGGGAACTCCCAACTTCAAGGCAGGTCGCCAGTTCTTAGACGCACCAGACGGGCAACAGCTGGGAAACATCAGAATCCTTACAATTTGCCAAGGTCTGCAGTATCCAGTGCCAATGTGGGGATGGTAGGGGCTGCTGCATTCCTTGGGGTTAATGTTTGATCATCGGGGGCGACGACACCATTTTGGAGGCGTGAGTGTGGGGATCTACTAAGGCAGGCATACAACACAGCTGCATCACATTCACTCAACATCCGGGATCATGTGATCTGTTGTAAGGTCACATGACTAATCAGGAAGTGATAAATGTTTGCTGGCTGCAAGGCAGAGTCTTTTGTGTTGATGCTAGACACTGTTGTGCGAGTTGGGCTCCCTTTTCATACAGGTATAATTGGTCATTGTAGAGCATGTTTAATCACTGCCATTGAATTTTAATACTTATTTATTTCATTTTATTAGGGCAATTCTAGAAGCACGTGTTTACTCTTCAAAGAGGACACATGTTTCTGTATGGAGTTTTAACATTTATGCGATCACCCCCAGTGTGACTCGAGCTGCTGAGCTGCACTGGTAAATGCTTCAATATGTACATATTCCATTGAATGTTTGTGAAACATGTTTTAACCACTTTCTCTGTCTGTAGCAATGGAACATTCACCTTTTCTCTACATGTGTTAATGCGATGTGGGACAGTTGAGCATACTGAAAAGTAGGCCTATATTTTCTAGTTATGTTCTAGTTGACTATGCGGTTTAATGAGGTTGGTAACTAACATGCTTGTTTTCTCTTGAAACGGGACCAGGCCAGCCACTGTTTTCTAGTGATTAATAGGCATTTCTTTATTGCTTTCTTTTGTTGGACTTTTTGTTGGTTATCTATAATTTTGTCACTCATGTGCCACATTCATAGTATCATTTCTTATTTTTGACTAAGTGTGCCATTTATGCTGGTGGTTTTCCTTTCTAACTATGTCTTCTGTGTAGGTTATCCTTGTACAAGGCCGGATCCACACTGATGCTTTGCCCCTTCTCTTCGGGGGACCACACTGGGAGAGACACTGTATTGGTGTGTACTTAGAACTACAACACGGTGTGATATTTTGTAGTGGTACTAAAGATATTAAGTGTGTAGTGCTTGTTGTGTTGCACGCTTCGACTGGTGTTGGGTTGCTGTCTCCTGTTTCTGTCTCCCCAGGGGCCTCCTGAGCAGGGGTTTTGCATTGGTTGATCCGACTTTCCTAGATTGAGGAAAATCCACCAGTAATTTATTACAGTATTTTTAAGATCTGTTTTAAATAATTTTTCTACGTCTTTTTTGTATTAAAATGTAATAAATTTGGAATACCTTTACATATCTGCCTCTTGTTAACTGTCTCTTTGCGGGGACAAAGGTATTAGCCACACTACATTACGGGGAGAGTTGGGGTTCCTCCTGCCCATCATCAGGAGGTGGCATAGTCAAAATTAAAATAAGGTATACTGCATGTCAGGTACCACATAAATATAAAAAATATCCTACATATTTTAAAATATATAGCCTAAAATAAAATTACACAACCCTGACTCTTTTTTTTAAATGTCAGTTTTAATGATCTGATATCCAGTATAAAAGTATAAGTAAATAAAAATAAATAAAGCAAACAATTCAGTCAAACATAAGTCAGCTTAAAATAAATAAATCATCTCATTACCTCCACAGTGTGTCCTATCTTATACTGAACACGTCATCACAAGTCACGAACGTGATGCCAAGCTTGTTAGGTTACTACAACACATCCAAAACATACATGCTCAAGAACAACAATACTCTGTTTTTTTATTATACACAATAAAATCAAACGACCTACCCGGGAATTGTCAGCGACATGAACAGGGGAAAATGAACGGTAGGATACGTACAGCTCCCAGTGAATGACCGCGATGCCAGGGTTGTTACTACAACACATCCAAAACACACATGCTTAAGAGCAAACAATACTCTGTTTTCTACACATTATAAATAAAACGACCTACCCGGGGATTATTGGCAACATAAACAGGCAAGTGGTACCCTTAGCGTGCAGCAGCTCTTCACACTTGCAGCAATGCCACGCCAAACAAACATGTGTGTGTTTCCCACACCATTGTGCCACTCCCCCCTTTAACTCGCTTAAGCGGAAATGACACTGGACGCATTCTGCCGTGACGTCAGTCACGATAAAAATATTATAAACACTGACAACCCACTACACATATATATATATATATATATATATATATACACACACACTTTTATAATATGAATATTACTATTATAATAAAATAATTTGAATTATTACATGTTTATTTTAACTTCAGGGTTAGGTCATTTTCTATGCTTCATTCAGGCGGGATTCAGATCTATAAACCGTTTGTGTAATTGGGCAATTTATTTTGAAAGATGACAAGCCGGAATGAAATAGGAGTGACAAGGCTATTTTTAAAATGCAAGGAGTAGAAAGTACAGATAATTGCTTGAAAATGTAAGGAGTAGAAGTAAAAAGTCGTCTGAAAAATAATTACTCCACATTTTTGCAAAAGGGGACTATGAATAACATTCAAAATCTGAAGAGGCAATTTGGCTTAGATAAGGACGATTTTTATAGATTCCTTCAGGTCCGGCATTATATTGACCAAATGCAGAAGAGGTGTTCAATAGTAGGCTGGGATGACATTCTGTTAAAAGTGTTTATAGAGGCTTATCTTGCTGGCTCTAACCGGAAGCTCATCTCAAGAATATACAAGGGGCTACAACAAAGAAAAGGTAGTTCACTGTTTATAAAGCAAAAATGGGAACAGGATGGAAACTTTGTTCTAAAGGAAGAAGATTGGGAGAACTTATGTGAGATACAGTGGAAAACTTCCAGTTCATCTTTATGGCGAGAGTTTTGCTGGAAAAACCTTATAAGGTTTTTCATTACTCCTGCTCAAAAGAAGCACTACTCAAATTCTTCGGCATGTTGGCGACAATGTGGGTGCCATGAAGCAAATCATTTCCACATTGTCTGGTCCTGTACAATATTGATCCCATTTTGGCGGGAGGTGTATAAAGTTTTGCAAAGCATTTTTCAGATGGACATTCAATTTAAATTTGAGTCTTTATATTTAGGGGCCTTAACAACAGTTCGTTTTAGTTCCAGGTCGGATTTTACTATGTCTAAAAAAGGTTATGCGTATGTAATGTAGAATGAAGACCTAATGGTCCCTGCTTACTTTGGTACTGTTTACAGAGCCTGTAATGCTTTTCTTGTTTTTATGGTTTATTAATGTATATTGGCAGATGGCTTAATGAGAAGTATGTCAGGTATTCTCATTGACTGTAATGTATGGACCTGAAAAAAATAAAATAATAATAATAATAATTACTACAGTAAATTATAGATACCCAAAATGTCTACTTAAAGCTTCAGTAGGTAACTTTTGAAAAAATATATTTTGATAATATGAGACAGATAATGCACCGCTCCCGTCAGAAACAACCAATCAGAGCCAGGAGGATTGTCTTAGCAGTGTCAATCAAGCTTGTGTACGCGCTGATCACACCCTCTCTTGCACAGCGCGTACCGTACCGTACCGTCGTTCAAAATCAAGATTGCCGGTGTGCGCAGCTGTGCTAATGACGGACAAACAAACAAAATTGCCAATTTCTCGAGTGGCACCTGCTCATACAACAAAGAAGGGTAAACGGAAAAAGATCGATGACGATAAACAAGCAAAAAAGAAAGAATTAGACAGAGCCGAAATAAAACGAAGGTAAACATCGGAGCGGCTTTTCAGAGGTGGAGGGAACTAACGTTACGTGTCCTGAAAGGATTAAAAACCGATGCAGAGTTAGCCACATTTCTGCTTGACAAGTAAGTATCCCTGCTTGATTTGTTTCATTTTATAAGAACTACACGCTGTGGGTGAATTCCTCGTCGTGGCCCATTGACTCGGTGTCAAAACTCTAGCCGCATAACATACAGATAAAATGTCACGCACTGTCCATAGCAACATTTAAAACCTGCTAATTCACTGGCTTGTCATGTTGCTGAAATAATGTACTAGCAAACATTATCTAGCATTACATATCGCTAGAATAATTACTTACATACTGTAACGTTAGTTACTGTTATATTATCTTACTAGCGCGATTTATAACTTATAGAAAGAGTGCAACGTTATAAAGTTACATTACATGTATTGGAAAATACGTAATGATTTGAGGACCAAGTTTGTAGTCAAAGTATGGGCAGGCCATAGTCAATGTAAAGCATATTGTTGATGTTTCGTCCATACCAGTGAATGTGCCATGACTGTTTATCCGAGTTTGCGCACGAGAAAGAGGAATTGTTTGATCGATGGTGCGTGTCTAAAAAAGCTGAAAGCAGAGAACAGTTGCGACAACTAATGTTGGTGGAAGACTTTAAAAAAAGTGTACCTGCTGTTCTTTCTACATATATAAACGAACAGAAAGCTGAGACACTTCACAAGGCTGCTACGTTAGCTGATGACTTTGTGCTGACACATAAGTGTTTAAGGAGAAGTCATGGGACAGGTCTCCTATCGCTTCATCGGTCTTAAGTTCTAAAAACTCATCTGGCAATAAAACATTCGCTCTTTCTGATGACAGGGCTTGCTTTTATTCTAAAACTTCTGGACATTTAATTGCAAATTGTCCCGTTCTTAAAAAGAAGTCCAGTCTGAAGTCTGTTGGTTTGATTTCAGGTGATTTCTGTTCAAAATCTGTTTTTTCATCTGACTCCGTGATTCGGCCCGAGAAGGCTGGATATGGGCCGTTCCTGAATAATGGAGCTGTGTCCATGTCTAGTTCAAATGAGTTTGTGCCAGTTAGCATCCTCCGAGATACTGGGGCTGCTTTATCATTCATTTTGGCAGGGCTATTACCATTGTCTGAGAAGTCCGCTGCACACGATATGGATCACATTTTTAATGTGAAATAATTATTTACTATGAAATTGACAAAAATTGAGTGGAGACCAGAGAAAAAGAAGGAGAAGAGAGAAAAAAATGAAAAAACACATGAGAACAGAAACAAGACCCCTTTTCTCCCACCCACCCCGGCAGAAGCATCTCCCCAAACGAGACACATGCACTTTACCTTTTTAACACTCGGACAGCTAAAACCTCTTATTAAGAAACCACAATTAGATCCAAATAACCTAGCAAATTACAGACCCATTTCAAATCTTCCATTTATGTCTAAAATACTAGAAAAAGTTGTGTCCGCTCAATTGTGCTCTTTCTTGCAAGATAACGATATCTATGAAAAGTTTCAGTCAGGATTCAGGCCACATCATAGCACAGAAACTGCGCTGGTTAAAATTACAAATGATTTACTTTTAGCTTCTGACCAAGGCTGTATCTCAATACTAGTTTTACTCGATCTTAGTGCTGCGTTTGACACTATAGATCATAAAATACTCTTAGATCGACTTCAAAATTACACTGGTGTTCAGGGACAGGCATTAAGCTGGTTTAGATCGTACCTATCTGACCGCTACCATTTTGTCCATTTAAATGGGGAAAAATCAAAGATAACGTCAGTAAATTATGGAGTGCCGCAGGGATCTGTATTAGGCCCTCTGCTATTCTCAATTTATATGCTGCCACTTGGTAATATTATAAGAAAACATGGAATAAGTTTCCACTGTTATGCTGATGACACTCAATTATATATTTCATCTAGACCAAATGATAACACTAAATTATCTAAAATGACAGAGTGTGTTAAAGATATAAAATATTGGATGACGTGTAATTTTCTTCTATTAAATTCAGATAAAACGGAGGTATTACTGATTGGTCCAAAAAACTGCCCACAAAACCTCTTACAATACAACCTTAATCTAGATGGATGTCCTGTTACTTTATCCTCTACAGTAAAAGACCTGGGTGTTATACTAGACCGCAACTTGTCTTTTGAAAATCATATTTCAAATGTCACAAGAACAGCCTTTTTCCACCTTAGAAACATTGCTAAGCTACGTAATATGCTATCAGTTTCTGATGCAGAAAAGTTAGTTCATGCATTCATGACCTCGAGACTAGATTACTGTAATGCTTTATTAGCTGGTTGTCCTGCATCCCCCGTAAACAAGCTACAGTTAGTCCAAAATGCAGCCGCTAGAGTTCTTACTAGGTCAAGAAAATATGATCATATAACACCAATTTTATCATCTCTACACTGGTTACCTATTAAGTTCCGTATCAATTACAAAGTATTGTTACTGACCTATAAAGCCCTAAATGGTTTAGCTCCTGTGTATTTAAGAGACCTTCTATCGCCATATATTCCATCGCGCTCTTTAAGATCGCTAAATTCGAGGCTTCTGGTCGTACCTAGGATATCTAAGTCCACTAAAGGAGGGAGGGCGTTTTCACATCTAGCTCCTAAACTCTGGAATAGCCTTCCTGATACTGTCCGAGGCTCAGACTCGCTCTCCCAGTTTAAAACTAGATTAAAGACGCATCTCTTTAGCCAAGCATTCACATGATGCATCTCATACCTTTTATACTACAGTTAAATCAGATCAAAAGCATTCATATTATGAACAGCAGCTACGCTAATTATTTCCCATCTGCCTTTTTTGTTGTTATCTCGGGACGCCTGTCCCTATAACTCAAATAGAGTTTGTCAGCTCCAGTTAGTATCCAGCCTCTCATGGAGACTTCAGATGCCCCAACGCCTGTGATGAGACGACTCGACGCCTGTGAAGAGACGACCCAACGCCGGCGATATGTTATGCCCTAAATTTCATGATTAACTAACTGTATTTTTGTATGTATATTTTTGAAATGCATTTTCTGTAAAGCTGCTTTGAAACAATGTGTATTGTGAAAAGCGCTATACAAATAAACTTGAATTGAATTGAATTGAACAGCTACAATTAACTCTATGCCGCCTGGGAGAAAGTGCAATGATAATACAAATAAAAAATAAAAACACAAAGAAATATAAACAGAGGATTAAACTTCGTCCATAACACCAATACCACATGTGTGGACTTTGTTAAACTAACATATTTATATTAATAGAAACAACAATCGCAGGCAAGTTATCGGGCAGAATGACAATAGTCATATTCTGTCAGTGCACACTGACCAAATGTTTAAAGCCAAACTGACTACATGATATTTACCTCAGGTATTTGCAGGTAAGACAGTTTTCTTTATAAAGTCCGATGCAGCCGGGTCCTCAAACTTGTGTCCAGCACCATTGGAGAGAGTGATCCACAACACAGCAGGAAACAGAAGGCCAAACTTAACCCCGGGGCATGAGTGAAGGAGACGTTTTGAATCTTTCAAAGCAGCTCGTTTCTTCACAACAGCCGTTGTGTAGTCCGCAAAGACAGATATCTTATTCCCATCAGAGGAGATAGCTGCGCGGCGCGGCGTAGAATCTCATCACGGACTTGAAAGTAGTGAACTCCAATGACAAGGGGACGGGAGACGAGGGTGGGGGCGACGGGGACGGGGGTTCCCCCTTCCTTGGCCTCTCGCGCAGTGTGCGATGTGCCCTGTCTAGTAGAGGTTTCTCCTGGAGATGCAGCAAGCTCTGCAAAAGCTGAGAGACAAAGTCAGCTGGATGCGAACCCTCAACTCCCTCGGGTAATCCGACGAGGCGAATATTATTCCTTCTGGATCTTCCCTCCAGATCTTCACATTTGGCATCCAGTTGTACCGCCTGTGTTTGAAGCGTGGATATAACGGATTGCATATCAGTTTTGCGATGACTGTGATCAGATGCTGAACGCGCCAGTTCTCTGACAGTGTCAGCGGTAGCGTCCACTTTCTGCTGCAAAGGGCCTAGCCAGTCTTTAACTTCTTGTCTAACTGTGACAATCTCTGACCGCAAATCCGATGACAATGAGTCCATTTCTTGCATATATCATTTTCGACCGACTCCAACATGCCCTGAATGAGAGTTATGTTTGCAGATAAACTGTCGGTAGAATTGATGTTTGCTGAGGCCCCATCAGCATCCTGCGGCGAGTGTGCAGTTTTGCCGCGGCCGCTCTTACCCGCGTCAGTTTTCGCTCGAGATGACGACATATTCATGACTTACAGTCAATATGAGTGATCCTTCTAATGTTCATACACTAGTTTTACAACTTGTATAAAGAAATTATACAAAACTATGCAAATAAATGAGTAAATGGAACACTTTCTCTCAGAGCAGCGAAACACGTCTTACATCCTAGCTAGAAACAGCGCCCCCCTAACTAGCGTACTTCTACTTCCGCTACCTCACTGGAAGTTTCACCCATAATCACTTCTACAGTAGCGCCCCCAGGAGTAAGCTGGATAGCCCAGGTCTTTCCTGAAGCCACGGCTGCTCTGCATATTTCATCTTCTGCAAGCTGTGTGGAGGTGGCTGTGGAAGAAAGATCACAGCACTGAGATGAAGGACAGGCAGACACTGTTCAGCAGAGTAACACACATGCTTTATGCCAGGGAGACGAGTACAGTTGAACTGCTGTGCCAGCAAGCCCTGGACAACCCTTTGACCAACAGGTAGAGAGAACAGTAGACAGGTAGAGCTAGCATACATATTTTATTAGTACTTCTGAATATGTTCACCCTCCAGAAGCCTGTTTTGAGGGATTTGTTGTTTTGAATTCATTATTTGTCTTAACTCGCTACAGATAGAAGAAGTTCCTGACCTATCTACAAGTTCTGTTCAATCGGCGTGAGAGTTGGGCTCTCGGCTTTAGGAGAGACTTGCCAACACGTGGCAAACAAACACACATCTATGTGGAGGCGGCAATGCGTGTTTTGAAAGACAAAATACTTCAAAGGGCAAAAGCATTCAACCCTCCCTCAATTACTCCACCTTTTCATCACCCGACTAGAGATGTACTCTGAGGCGCGTGGAAATAAGTTCAGTAAAAATACGTTTCTATTAAATACGACACTTAATCATGAATAACATAAGTGTTTTTATATGTAAATAACATTAAGAAACTGTATTTGAAACAAATTAATAAGGATAAATAAAAAAGTAATAATACAAAAAAAACATAAGAAATAGCATTTATTGATTATGACTGATTTTATTTGACATGCACAACACGGGTCGATGGGACGGAAAAATCGAAATTTAATTTTTTTGCCATATCGCCCAGCCCTACTTCAGTGGTTTCCAAGAAACTGCAGCTCATCTTGTTTGTCTACATTTTGAAATGCAAGTACATTTTTAGATTCTACAAACAAACATATTTCTGATTTAAAACCATAAAAATGGATCAATATCTAGAGAAATGCTCCCACTATACCTGCATGCTCCACTGCATGGCGTATGTGGTTCTCACAGTGAATTGTAAAGGAGAATTTCTCTTTACTGGTGAAACTGCAGCAGGAACCCAGCAGAACTGCTCCGCATCAGGCTTGGACCGAACATGCGTAGGATGCTGGAAAACATGACAAACATTATGAGATCTTTCCATTAATCTAGAATGAAGAATACAAAGATAATGTGTCACATACACAGAGTTATCAAGTAAATGTGTCTCTTTCACCCGATTGCCGTTGAGAAATCTCAGATTTGATTGTAGGTTTTGCAAGTTCAACATGGGTTATAGGTCGAAAGTTGAGTGAACGAGTACTTATGTCCTTTCCATTTCTTACAGGTTGAGTTGTTGTTGCCGTTACATCCCTTTTCGTCTGTTTGTGTTTTATGCTGTTGTGGGAGGTGTTTGTTTTTTATCCAGGAAGAAGACCGGATTGGTTCCTGCAGTCTGATTGGTGCCACGCCCTGATTGATCAGCTGACACCTGGACGTGTATAAAAGCCTACTTCATTACTGCTTTCATTAGCCTTGTGCTCACTTGCCATTCTTGCCTGGCCTGACTTTGTTACTTAGTAAGACTGTTTAGAGAATTTATTCTGGAGTGTGAATTTGCAAAAGAGAGAAGAGTTTGTTGTGAACTGCCATATTCGTGATATTGACTACCGCCTGTTTAACGATCTGGATTCCAGATTACCCCTGCACTGATTTGATGTGTTTGCTCTTGTACTTGTGTTTTGGATTTGGGAGGTAGGGATGTTGACGCCCCTTTTTGTTTGACCTTCATTGCCTGTTTTGGATTTGGGAGGTAGGGTTGTTGACGCCCCTTTTTGTTTGACCTTCATTGCCTGTTTTGGATTAGGGAGTTGGGGGAGTAATTGTATTTTTATTTTATTTTGTGTATTAGGGCAGTAAGAGGTACATACAAATTATTTATTTTTGTTTGTTATTTTGGGCTCTGTCGGCTCTTGAGGTAAAATCCCCAATTGTATAAGCCTGTAAATTCAATAAATGTTGTTTCATTTGCTTTTCCATAAAAAGAAACCGTATCGTTTCCTTTTTTTATGTCATGTCCTTTACCCTAGACGGGGCGTAACATTGCCCATTACACGCTAGCATTCTGCTAATGAACGCTGATTGGTCAGTGAAGGACTGATTATGACCAGAGATACCGCATTTGTTTGCATAAACTTAATGATTACCAATGATCACAGAGCTGATTGGCCACACCAGGCTGAAACAAATATATATATATATATATATATATATATATATATATATATATATATATTATTACACATGTGCCTTTTATGGGTACATAAAAAGCAACATTACATAGAATTCACAATTTCTACAAAAATGTAAACTTTAAAAGGACGCATGAAAGGAGTTATGTTTTTATACAGTCCACAAAGGGATTGATTATCTTTGGATAAGCATTTTATGGATACCAGATAATTTTTACATTCATTTTTAAAACAAGTTAAAGAGGGTTTACTGTTATTCCACTTGCTTTTATGAGTATTATATTTACCCAAAGAAATAATAACGTTTAACATCAATGACATCTTTTTTTGAGAGATCTACATAAATCAAAACCTGAAATACATTTAGAGAAGGAATATCAGTACCAATAATTAGTCAGCTGTAAAGATCCTGCCAGAACTGCAATGTGACCGGACAAGAAAAAAATAAATGTTCAATGGTTTCAGGCTCTTTTGAGCAAAATCCGCATAAATCTACTTCAAAACGGGATTGTAACGAGGTATGTTTTTATGGGAAGAAGGAGGCGGGAACTGGCGAACATTCAACACTTTAATAAATAAAATAAACAAATACAAAATGAAAGTATAAGCCAGCAGCCCCTCGCGGACGACTGCTGGCAACAGAAACAAAACACAACATAAACTCAGTCCTGTTCCTCTCTCGATCATCACTGTCGTCGCTCCTCCTTTATGCTTCCGCTCCTCCGTGAGAGATACGAGACCGTGCGTCACGCAGGAGTCGCTCATCAGTAATCACGCCACCGGTCTCGCACCGCTCTCTCACGTCCCTCGACCTCGTCCTGCTCACCACAGGGATCTTTTCCATAAGATTTCAGCAGCAGGATAAACATTATTGATGAATCTAAACTGAATCTTCTTTATTTTAGGAACAATTGGCCATTTAAGATAATAACAATACTTGTTACTGAATGTTTCATTTTCATTAATTTGAACTTTTGTTGGTGTATTGAAATCGTAAAATAATTTACTTTTTTTAGCACATTTCCAATTACTTTGTTATTGCACTTTTTATCCCATACATTTGAATATGTAAGCGTGTTTTGTATTAGTTGTTTTAGTGGAAGAGGGATGGCTCTACAAACACTATTAAATTCTCTAAAGGAACATTTTATCGCAAATTTCTCCATGAAAGAATTATATTGAATAAATTGACCAGCTTCATCTATCAAATCAACAACATATAAAACTTTGTTCTCCAACCACTCTTGTTTGAATAATGTTTTCCTATTTAATATAATGGCCCTTTTATTCCCCAGGGTGGAGCCATGAGGTGTGAAGTTGTGGGTAAATATCATTTTCCAGTAGTGCTAAATCTGCTTGTGGAAATTTGAAAGCTTAAATGGCAATTTAGAAATCTCGAAATCACATTTCAGCAAAAATGATAATCCTCCGACTCTCTTGAATACACACTTCGGTATATGAAACCACATTGAATCAGCCTGTGCTAAATATGATTTCATCCAATTCAGCTTGAGTACTCCAATCATTTATTCAAATTCAGTGGCTTTCACATTTTTTTTAGGTTTAAGCATAGACCCAATGCTCTTGAGAAAACTGAAATAATTATTCAAGGCGTTCTCAATTATAGATTTGTCTTTTAAAAATATTACCTTATCATCAGCAAATTTACTGATTCGAAACTCATAACCACAAATGGTTAATTGAGGATGGTTAATAATTAAGTAAGCAAGCATTTGAATGCATATTATAAACAATTTTGAAGAAATTGGACAACCCTGTCTGATTCCACACACAATTTCAATTCTATGAGTCATTCCAGGATTGAGGGATATACAACTATAAATAGCATTATATAACATTTTAATAACCGTGCAAAACCCTTCCCCAAAACCAAACATTTTAAGAGTTGTAAATATAAATTCATGCTCCACGGTATCAAATGCTTTAAAGAAATCTATAAATAAAATAAGGCTCATGTATCATTGAATGATAATCGATCATATCCAGGATTAATCTAATATGATTTTGGATATATCCTCCCTTAATGAATGCTGATTGAAACTCCTCAACAAGTTTTCCTAGTACAACTTTTAGAGGATTAGCATAAACCAAGGCAAATAACTTATAATCGGTGCATAGTAAAGTTATTGGTCTCCAATTATCTAATGACAGCAATAGGCCCTTTTCACATGACGTCACGCGACTTCCGTTCTGACTTAAAGCAGTGTATGGTTACTTCCGCGGTAAGGAAGGTAAGCATTTTTTATTGTCCCGCCCAATTTATGTTAGCGGAGGAGTTGAGATAACGGTAGTTGTTAGCTTTCTCTTCTGCAGTGAAAGTCCATATTCTTGATTAATTTACTGTGTCTGCAAACTCATGTAGCAATCATGTTTATTACTGATGTTAGCTATAGATTGTGTATTGTTAGATAAAAGTCAGTAACGCATTTATGGTTAATTTTGTGCCCTTTCACTAAAACATTGCTTTGGAATAGTTTTGAATGTAGTTGTCGATGAGGTGACAGTGAGAGGGCGTTGTCACAGGTCCATGAGGAAAAATGAGGAGGCTCATCACCTTCAGGTTTTTCTGATTTTCATGTTCTGCTGCGGTTGCAGACACTTTGCAGTATCCCACAAAGTCCCATTGTGGTTCAGTGTGTTTCTCAGCCTGATGTCAATGAGTGTGTGGCGCCAAACTAGATGACAATCTTACATTTAAAAACAGAAGAGGGTTGTTTGGGGACAATAAAGGCTGAGAAATATTCTGTGTGATAAGTTGAAATAAAGTTCGTGTTCAAAGTTCATATTTGCTTTAATCCTTAAGTTTGTTCATTTACTCCCAATGAAATGTAAAATTGTTGTGTAGCAAAGACTTATTTTCATGTTTCTATTATCAGGTATTATTTCATGCTGAAGAGGTTCCTGTGGTACTGGAATGCATGTCATGTACCCGCTCTGCTGGGAAAGCACTGCAACCACATAGTGGCATTATTGTTTCAAAGTGCCGACTACTGTACCATGGGCTTCAAGACCGTGCCATTGCCTCTGTCATGCACCAGCTCACTGCAGACCTGGCACCGGCCTAGGACACATGCAATACATTAACATTCATTACATTTAATGATGTTGGACTAGAATTTTATAATGACTTTTGTCAATTAATAATTTATCATCAATATATTACAGGGAATTGCTCCTGAGGCAACAAATGACATGGTAGTGTGTAAACCAGTACCAAAGACCAAGGATCATGCCCGAACTGGTGTGAAATGTACACTGTACAGAGCATATGGTGGTACGTCTGAATGAACACCTGTCCACATATTTTAATATATAACAGAACAATGATTAGTATCTTTTCCCTTTAAACCTTCAGTTGATATATTCTGCAAATGATGAACATTTCTTAATATATAAGGGTTATTTGGGGCAGCTCAAAACATTTTAATGTGTATTTATAGAGGTTATGTGTTGATGTCTGCTAAAATATGTAAGGTCAGGTGACAATATGTAAATTTAACTTGACAAATCTCACTTTTTTGTCAGGGCCTCTTCCAGATCCTCACATGATTGCCAGTGGTGAGAAGCTTCAAGACAAACGCCCACAACCAGGCATTAGTAAATTGCTGCATGGCCTCGAGGCCCTTAATTTTGTGGACTCTAAATTTGGCCTTGTGCCATTTGGGTCTTTGCTCTCTTACCAGTGCCCTCCTGAGATAAATAGAGACATTATTAAACACCCTGGTGCCCCTGGATTTCCTCAGTTGCCTGTTGAGGGTTGCAATTTTAAATTTCACATACAATTTGAGCCCAACTACAAGCAACAATGCCACTTAGAGAGCCTTATGGTGTCAAAGGAGATCTCTGCTGCTATTGAGGCAGAAACGCGACTGCAGTCAGAATGCCAGCTGTGGACCCAGGTGCGCAAACCCCGACTTACAGCCAGCAGATTTGGTGAGATATGCCATGTCCGTGGAGAGTCTACTGCAAAATCCTTAGCTGCTCGCATTTTGAGAGGAACTCCTCAGACAGCTGCTATGAAAAGAGGGCTGGACCTGGAACCTGACATACTGAGGCAATATTCAGATTTTTGTGATGTCTCTGTGACACAGTGTGGGGTCATCATCCACCCTGATGCACCTCACCTTGCAGCCAGCCCTGATGCTAAAGTCTTCAACCCCAGAGAAACACCGCCATTTGGGTTGGCAGCGGTAAAGAGTTGTGATGTTGAAGATGTTGCTCAAGTTAAACACCTGATCACAGTTCGAGGCCAGGCCTGCCTTAAAAAAAGCCACAAATATTATTATCAGGTTCAAGGCCAGCTGGCCTTAAGTGGACTTCAGTGGTGTGATTTTATAACAGATACCCACACTGACTTCACAGTTGAAAGAATATTTAGGGATGAGGAGATCATCAACTCAATGCGACAGAAGCTGGATTCTTTTTATCACAACATCTACATGGATGTATTATTACATTGAGGCAGTCTTTTCAAATGTAAATAGTTCTATGTACCGTATATACCCGAATATAAGACAAGGTTTTTGTCCGAAAAATGGGGGGTTCGTCTTATATTCGCGATATAGACAAAATCACGGGGGAAAGGGAGAAAGAACAACGGAATTAATATGAAATAGTGACTGAAACGCGACCCATTATAGAGAACTCCGGTCAATTTTAACATTGAGCTCAATTTTTTAGTAAATTTGGAGTGCTGTCAATACAGAGAACAACGACAAAAATCGGTGTTGCCTACACTGTGTTATCCTATTTTTAAAATTTGCTCCCTATTGACTTCAATGGGGCAAGTTTTAAACTTGCTGTTATCCTCTTAACATCCTTGATGGGTCATTACAAGTGCCCAGCCATGTTGAGTGATTCCTTCAGAGTGAACACGGTTAGATGTGAAAGATATTAATAAAAATGATGTTAATTCAACAAGCCTGTAATTCACATACCTGTATTTACTTCCTGTTTTCGGTCGAAGTCCACAGTAGTCGACTGTCGAGTTCACGCGCGTGATCATAGATGATCATCTAAGATGATTTTTTTTTTTTTTTTTTTTTTTTTTTTACAAATATCTGTTGTGGCAAAAATTCATCAAACAAATATCACTGTGTAAGAGACACTCAGAGTCAAATTATAAATTAGAAGTATTTATTCTTGCAAGAATAGGAGCAGTCTAACACACAGTTGTTACCCTGTGCAGAAGAGTGACACACCCCCAGACAGACTCAACCAGCTTTTTATCCTAATCTCCAAGGTCTTCTCCCCCCCCAGAGCCTTCCTCCCAGTAGATTTCCATCCGGTAGTTTTCCATAGACAAGGAAGCCATAACACTAGTTTAGATTCGTCACTAGTTGGCCCATAAGCCCTCCTTCACCAAATGGCCTTCTGACATCTAGGTCAGAGGTCCTTGTTCGTCTGTTCTCTGGAGTGTCTCTCCCTTCTGCCTCCCCAGGTACATAAACATCATCTTCTCACACTAACAAGTGAGAGTCACACATGTGACATTCTTTGAATCATCTATATTTTACTAAAGATCAATGAATATCATAAAACTTCCACCACATATCCATCAGAGCCGATATTCTCAAAACACCACACAGCACCGTCTTCGGCTGACAGCTGACCGTCTGAGTCTCCACTGTTGCTTAGTTACCTATGAACTCGACAGTCGACTACTGTGGACTTCGACCGAAAACAGGAAGTAAATACAGGTATGTGCGCTTGTTGAATTAACATAATTTGTATTAATATCTTTCACATCTTCTGCAGTCAGATTCACCGTGTTCACTCTGAAGGAATCACTTGGCTGGGCTCATGTAATGACACATCAAGGATGTTAAGAGGATAAAAAAAAAGGTTTAAAAATTGCCCCATTGAAGTCAACAGTGGGCAAACTTTAAAAAGAGGATAACACGGTGTAGGCAACACCGATTTTTGTCGTTGTTCTCTGTATTGACAGCACTCCAAATTTACAAAAAATTTAGCTCAATGTTAAAATTGACCGGAGTTCTCCTTTAAGACAAAACCAGCTTTCCCTTCCAAGATGTTAATCTGCACAAAAATCCTGATAATCGAGCCGTCGTCTGATGAAATCAAATACACATAAGATAAAAACAATATCTGTGCTGTGATTTCGGCTATACTTGCATGTAAAATTAGAGAAGCAACATAATATCTGTGTTTAACTGAATTAAAACGTTGCTCCTCTGTGCCGCGCGAGAGAGAGAGAGAGAGAGAGAGAGAGAGAGAGAGAGAGAGAGAGAGAGAGAGAGAGAGAGAGAGAGAGAGAGAGAGAGAGAGAGAGAGAGAGAGAGAGAGAGAGAGAGAGAGAGAGAGAGAGAGAGAGAGAGAGAGGGGTGCGCGCGTGCGCTGGAAGGGAGAGAATGAATTATCAGTGCAATTTACAAATACAATTATTTTCTGTTGAAAACAAAAACATTTCCAAACACAATCTCTTTTTGTCCCAAAAATAAGTCTTGAAAATGGGGGGTCGTCTTATATTCACGGTCGTCTTATATTCGGGTTTATACTACAGGGCCGTTGAATGCTTGAATCTGATTGGTTGACGAACGTTATACGGTGTGCAATTATATTCAGGGAACCGCACGGCTAAAGTAGTTCCGGCAGGTCTTAACCGTATTACAGCTCCATATCACTGCGCGTAGTTCACTGTAATAACGGACAATAGGATACAATTCATAACAAGAAAACTGCAGCCGCATGCGCTCGATCTGCAGTTCTCAATGTCTAACTTCACAATCAATGGAAATATGCAGTTTAATTTTAATAAATAAAGTATATAGCCTATATAGTCCTATATATAATCAATAGAAAATTAAAATAATATTTCAATAAATTGATAGTCCTGCTGCAGATAATATAAAAAATAAAAAATTATTGATTGGCCTATACTTGTTAAAAGGGCTTTGTGTTTTATTTATTAGGCTAGTCTGTCACTAATAGAAAAAAAAAGAATGAACGAATTAATTAAAACGAATTGAATAAATAAATAAATAATAATATTGACGCGAATGCTTCTTTCTCTCTCATAACTGCATTAATAACTGCATAAAGCCGGGGACACACTTACTGTAAGGCCGGTTATGAATGTAATTTGATACTTATGACTGATCATGCACGCGTGTTCAGCGCGTTCAGTGTGTGTTCACAGCGGTGTTTAAAATCTGCTGCATTCACAGTCAGAGAATGTTTCTAGTCGTTACGTGTCCAGCATTAAGTGGCCTTTACTCTGCTATCAGCGGCTCAGACCTCCGTTACTAACTCTAAAATGACGTTTTGGAATCAGCAACGGAGCATGCAGTTTAGATGCGCAAGGAATTAGTCCTACATACAAGAGCGTTTTAATGACACAAACTTTACAAACGTCTTGAAATACATCATCTGAACAATATTTAGAGGTGTGGTAACTGTAGTATTACTCCGCTTCGCGTCGTGACCGCATTACCACCTCGGGTGTGCATTATTTTTCTAATAATTCAACGGCCTGTCGTCAATTATTCCTTACATATACGGTACATATGTGATGCACGTAATTCCTGTTGTAAATACTTTTTCAATTTACAACTTAAGTCAATGTTGCATTGTATGTAAATATATGGGCTTTATTGTCTGTCATTGGTCCCTGTTTGCTTATGTTCCATGGTTGCAAGGAACTGCTTCCAACCTTGTTTGTTGCTTTGAGCTGCTATGACAGCTTTTTATTACTTTCCTTCACCTCACTTATATGCCTGTACCAAATATGTGAATAAATCAAAAATGGCAAGTTTAAAAAATATTCTTGTTCTTTTAATGATTAAGGTGTAAATGCATTTTACTCTGGATATACTTTTTACAGAATGCTTCACAACATTGTTCATTAATAACTATGAAAATATACTAACCCCTACATTCATACAAAACATAAAAAATGTAACAAATTTAAAAATATATTACATAGCACTTGTATTTACAGTATATCTACACAGTGTCAAACAGCTAAAACTACTGCAGAATTAGTCTGACCCAAGAAAGGAAAGACTTCAGACGGGTTTGTCCCCTTTGATATCAAGAGGTCCCTGATAGTTTGAGAGTAGGCAACAGATGGCCCACAGCTGATTGACTGAACCTACCATAGAAAGAGGAACAAGCCCATCCCAAATGTGGTACTCCTTCACCCTTCGTATCGCCCTCTCAACTAAAATTCTCAGACGGGCAATAGCCTGGGTTTTCTGGGTGTCCTCTGTGCTGAGCTGATTTGATTTTTTCAGTGGAGGGATGATGAGGGTTGCCCCCACCTGTGACAGCATCTTCTCAATTTGGAACCCCTTGTCAGCCATTACTCCATCTTCTGGTTGAAGTAACTGCAAGATCTGCGATTGCCGAGTTATTTCTATATCGGAAATGGAGCCTGTGTACAATTTAGATACAAATGTGATAACCCCACATGGGGCAATGCCAATTAGACCTTTAAAGGTGGTGTGGTTTTTATAGTTGGAAAACGTTTCCGACTGTAGTAAGAGAGAAGATGCTGTTTCACAACGGATCTCGGTGCAGTCTATTATCACTCTCACCTGAGGGCAGTAGAGCGTGAACTTGTCAGGCATTGTGGCCTGCACTTGCTCTCTCGTCATCCACAATGGTAGCGAGCCAAGAACCTGGTAAAGGTAGCTTGTCCATGTTAGGATGATGCGACTAACAGTAGACAAGCTGACCTCGAAGATGAATGACAAGGTTTTCTCCTGAAGCCCAGCTGCAACACGACAGAGAAACATGAACAGTTCATCAATGAGCGGAAGTTTTCGCTGAGGGCTAGGTGTCTCTTGTGCTGTTCGCTGTGCCTTGGACCAGTACAAAAGCCTTGAAGCAGAAGGGTAAACTGACTCCCAAAACACAGTGAAGACCTCCTTTGAGCTGAACCTAGTGTAGTAACGGAAGTCCTCATCTGTGACACAGAACTTGAAAATCAGAGGCTGCTGGTGCTTAACTACCAGCTGCTGGATTTCAAGTTCCAGTGACAAAACCTGAAGCTCCAACTCTTGAATTCTCCATGCAGCAGCATCCAGTTTACCTTAAAAGCAAGAAAAAGCATACACCTTCATGTTTATCATTAAGTCATCTACTAGTTTTCACTTCGTCTTCATTATTGGATGTTATTTGTTAGTGAGCTTGACAGTAATTCTTGGCTCTTATGAAATAAAGAGAGTACAATAACTAAGATTACAATGTAATATCTGTAGTGGTTCTCAATCCTCCAAATCATTATCATATTGTGTGGTATTATTCAGAGTAACTGAGCTTCCTGTAAAAACATTTCACAGTAAGCACAGCTGCTCTGAATCCGACGAACCCTATAGTTACAAAGTAATTTATTGCCACATAGAAAAACCTGTTACTCTGTTTTTGCATTACTAACCATGAGAAGGATGATAGGCATAGTCATGATCTTTTGCTACTCCACCCGCAGGCAGTGCCTCCTCTGTGATGTCTCCTGGGACAGGCATCTCCTGAGATTCATCTAGGACTGCAGCCCTAAAATGCTTCCTTGCTCTCTGGTAAACTGGCTGTCGAGCTTGTGAGGCTCTTCCTAGAGATGTGAAATAGATGCACATAAATGTCATTATGGATATTTAGTAATAATTTCTCAGGACCCAAAAAGTATGTATAATACCTATGGATGGTAAATGGACTGCATTTATATAGCGCTTTCACAGACCCAATGGCCACCAAAGCGCTTTACAATATTGCCTCACATTCACCCATTCACTCACTCATTCATACACCGACGGCGGTGTCAGCCATGCAAGGCGATCCAGCTCGTCGGGAGCAGCTGGGGTTAGGTGTCTTGCTCAAGGACACCTCGACACTTGGTCAGGTGGAACCGGGGATTGAACCACCAACCTTCCGGTTTGTAGACAATCTACATGAACCACTGAGCCACTGCCGCCCCTAAACTACCACAAATGCAATTATAACAAATGGCAATTTTTTGGGCAACAGGATGATTTATTTTACTTTTTTATATGGACTAATAAACTGAATAAAAAAAATGTACACACTATTTTTTTCTTCGTTAATTTCATACAAGCATAATTGTATTTAAACTGTAAATAATGTAATAAATTATGATTTTTTTGATGTAGCTACTACCAGGCTTAGTAGTGTCTTACCTTTTCCCCAGTCATTCCAGGGGAATCTAGACGGCGTTGCTCCTTTCTTAATCCTGGTTCGTCCACTGGCTGATGTACATATATCCTCTGGGGAAAAGTGCTGACTACACACATAGGTGCTCCCACGGAGGATTTTAAAATTCGGTCCCTCGTCTCTTTTGCCCTAACCCAACGGGCACGTATTTCAGCGTCCACTGGAAAATCGTGGAAACTTAAATAGGGAAATTTATGTTTGTTGTTTGAACAACAAGGAACACTACAATAGGCATCTACAAGATGACTGTGCCATGCTATTGGATGGGAAACTGTTGAAAAATGGACACAGGAAGAAATGAATGATAAATCACATCAGCAAATGGAAATGGTTTGACATTTATCTTTTATAAAAAATTAAACACTGTTAGTTAACTTGTGGTAACACAGGCTGACCGCGATTTATCTTGTTGCTAGCTAGTAGCCTACTTTCCCCTGCACTACAGTTACACGTTAAATAATGCTATAAGTTACGGGAAATTATCATTAACGTTATCAAAATAATAACAATATAAGAACCAGTAACGCTACATACTTAAACATGATTTTTTTTTTTTTACTTTACCTTTCGTGTTGTTAGTTGTCACCTTATGTATTTTCCTGAAATAACGTTAACCAGCGCGCGTAAGTTAAAACGTACTCGGTTACTAACGTAACCTCGGTTCTCTCTAGAGAGAGGAACGAGTACTGCGTTGTCGTAGCAACGCATTGGGGAAAATCCTTTTCCACGAGAATACTGAAGCAAAAAATTATCCTTAATTTTGTATCTATGTAAAACGCTTTGCCACAGCATACAGACCTAGGCGAGACAGCTCGCGCGCCTATTGGCTGCTGTGCGGCAAAAGCTTAAGCCAATCAAGCGAGCCCTCGAGTGACGTCACACCCAATGAGGGCGCTTCGCGCCCTCCCGCGTCACGTCCCGCCGAAACGGGCGTGGCTTAGGGCTATATATTTCGCTCACAGGCTTATGAACTCTGATTTTTAACAGCGAAACAACCAGAGCGCATACACGGCAGGAAACGCAGTACTCGTTCCTCTCTCTAGAGAGAACCGAGGTTACGTTAGTAACCGAGTACGTTCTCTTACGAGAGATACTCTCGTACTGCGTTGTCGTAGCAACGCATTGGGGAACACCCTGTAAGACGCCGTGTGTGCAGTGATCCGACACCATAGACCCAGAGCACTGAGCTGGGGTTCATATAGTACATAATCACCTGTAGGACTCACAGAGAAAACCTGAAAGAGGTGGGCTCTAACCACCATCTCTCACAAAAATGACTGCCTTAGCAGATCAGTATAGAATTGACTGCGCTTAGCAGATCAGTACAGAATACACTGCGCATAGCAGATCAGTACGGAATTAACTGCGCTTAGCAGTTTCAGCATAAAAATGCCATAATAGACGACTGAAATGTCAGTCTAACAAATACGGTTATTTAAACCGATAATATCTTGGCCTGTAAGGCGGGTACCTCGAGGTTATAAAACCTGATAAATGTAGACGGTGAGGCCCAGCCTGCCGCCATACAAATATCCTGTAAGGCAATCCCACTCGACCAAGCCCACGAAGAAGCCATACTTCTCGTGGAGTGCGCCCTAACACCCAAAGGGCACTGAATGGCCTTTGGATGCGTACGCTAGAGCTATAGCGTCCACTATCCATCTGGATAGGCTCTGTTTCGAAGTGGCCAGTCCCTTGAGACGCCCACTAAACGAAAAGCTGCTCTGTCTGCCTGAAAGCAGACGAGCGCGACACATAAGCTCTCAATGCCCTCACCGGGCAGATTAAGTTTTCGTCCATATTATCCCCGATGACCGGAAGGGCAGACAGGGTAATAACCTGCGCCCTAAAGGGTGTGTTCAGGGATTTTGGAACATAACCATGCTTAGGTTTGAGCACGACTCTGGAGTCATTAAGCCCAAATTCCATGCACGACGCGCTCACTGAGAGCGCGTGTAAGTCCCCAACGCGCTTCACTGAAGCGAGAGCCAGGAGAAACACCGTCTTGAGCGACAAGTGTTTCATATCGATCTCCTGAAGAGGCTCGAAAGGAGGACCCTTCATGGCGTCCAGCACCGTGGAAAGGTCCCAAATGGGAACTGTGGGAGGTCTGGGTGGATTAAGTCTCCTAGCTCCTTTAAGGAACCGAATGACTAAATCGTTCCTTCCTATGGACTGGCCGTGTGCGTTTTCAGAAAAAGCCGCTATAGCCGCCACATATACCTTGAGTGTGGAAGGGGATCTCCCGCTATCCAACATCTCTTGTAAGAAGGACAAAACCTCTGTCACTCCGCAGTCTGGGGGTGACACGCCGCGAGACGTGCACCAGCCAGAAAAAACAGACCATTTAGACGCATAGAGCCGTCGTGTAGACGGAGCTCTAGCTTGTGTGATCGTGTTTAACACTCCCTGAGGGAGGTCAGCGGATACCCGTTGATGGCCCACACATGAAGGGACCATAGCTCCGGGCGAGGATGCCAAATCGAGCCACTCGCTTGAGAGAGTAGATCTCTCCTCAGAGGCACTGGCCACGGGGCGGTGCTGGCTAACTGCATCACAGCTGGGAACCAGGGTTGATTCGACCAGAGCGGCGCTACTAGCAGCACTGAGCATCCTTCCTCCCTGTCATCGACAGCGAGTTCAGTTCCAGTCCCAGAAAAGAAATATTTTGACTGGGGGACAGCGAACTCTTTTCCCAGTTTACTGTGAGACCGAGACTCTCGAGGTGACTCAGCAGCAGGGCCCTGTGCGCCACTATCTCTGAATGAGATTGGGCTAGAACGAGCCAATCGTCCAAATAGTTCAGCACTCGAACACCCTGCAGTTTGAGGGGAGCAAGTGCTGCGTCCATGCACTTCGTAAATGTACGGGGTGCTAGAGACAAGCCGAACGGCAGGACTTTGTACTGGTATGCCTGGCCCTCGAAGGCGAATCTCAAAAATCGCCTGTGACGTGACGCAATCTGTATTTGAAAATACGCGTCTTTTAGATCTACTGACACGAACCAGTCTCCTTGGCGAACGTGCGCGAGGATTTTTCTGGTCGTTAGCATTCTGAACTGGCGTTTCACAAGCGCTCTGTTCAGTTGCCTCAGATCTAGTATGGGTCTGAGACCCCCGTCTTTCTTGGGTACCAGGAAGTATCTGCTGTAAAGCCCCCCTTCGCTCTGAGCCTGAGATAAAGGTTCGATAGCCCTTTTCCTCAGAAGTTTCTGAATTTCGGCTCGAAGTAGATGTGCTACATTCGAATCTACCGAAGTCTCGACGCGCGCCGCGTGGCGGCGAGGGCGTCTGCGAAACTGTAGCGAATAGCCTTCTTTTATGATGTTTATCACCCATTTTGAAACCCCGGGAAGTTTTTCCCATGCATCTGCACGTGTAGCTAGGGGCTGAGTGAAAAGCGCGCTCTGATCGACTCGCGATACAGCGGCTTTCGTGAGCTGCGACATTTGTAATGTCTCGCTCGCAACATCTGAGGCCGGGGCCGCGCTTATGAAAGCGGGCAGAATGTCCGCGCTCGACCCCTCAACAGCCTTCAGGCGGGAGAGGGAGGACTGGACGGGCTCCGTAGGAACCGTGATGCTTGTGTGGGAACGCGGGCACTGGGGACCGGGCACGTTTGCCACCTTTATAGCATCGCTCGCCGGAGCGGAGCGCCTGCACGCAGGTTTCGTTTTTACAGAAACCGTGCGATGAGCAGGAGGTAGCATTAGTGGGCACTGGGTAGTGGGCACGTGTGCTACTTTTAACGCGCAATCGAACTGAGTCGATTTTATGTGCGCGGGCCCTGTGTGTGGGGCCGTGTTTGTGTGTAGGGATGTGCACATTACAGCGGGCAGATTTACTACACAAGAAACACCGTCGGCCGTGGCCGGGACACCAGAAAATGCACTCTTTAATGGATTTATCTGGGTAGCCGTGAAAACGGCTGTTGTGTGCAGGCAAGCGGCCAGTGAGACACGCCTGTTGGCCGCGAACTTGGGTGGCTTGCCGGAGGTTCCGGGTTCCGCTGTGCACGGCGCTTTTTACGGCGCGGCACAACAGCGGAGAACACGGGCTCCTGGAACGACGCCAGGCGAGTCCGCAGAGTCGCCAGAGGCAGAAGTTCACAGTGATGGCAGCCGCCATCCGCAAGAGCGATAGCCGCGTGTTCCTCGCCCAGGCAGGAAGCGCAAATCACGTGGCGGTCCCCGTCGCTGAGCGTGGTCCGTTTGCACGAACCGCAAAGAGGCATCTTGAGAAAGGCGCCGCTTGAGATACAACAGAGTAAAACAAGTGTGAGTCGCGCCGGCGACCTCACACACACTCAATACGTGAAAGGATATATAGGCGCCGGAACGCGCAGCTGGAAGGCGACGAAGGCGGCGGTGCCAGCAGCTTGTCGTGACTTCTCCCGCTGAGGTGCTCTCTCGACGGCGCAGCTTCTTCACTCGGATCAGCGATGAGTTGTCCTCGCTGAAGGATAAAAAATCAGAGTTCATAAGCCTGTGAGCGAAATATATAGCCCTAAGCCACGCCCGTTTCGGCGGGACGTGACGCGGGAGGGCGCGAAGCGCCCTCATTGGGTGTGACGTCACTCAAGGGCTCGCTCGATTGGCTTAAGCTTTTGCCGCACAGCAGCCAATAGGCGCGCGAGCTGTCTCGCCTAGGTCTGTATGCTGTGGCAAAGCGTTTTACATAGATACAAAATTAAGGATAATTTTTTGCTTCAGTATTCTCGTGGAAAAGGATTTTCCCCAATGCGTTGCTACGACAACGCAGTACGAGAGTATCTCTCGTAAGAGAACGGAAGTACGTATACACTGCTTTGCGGAAAAGCGGAAGTTTTCTGACGTCATTGTGAAAAGGGCCTATTGTTTCTTGGGTTTAGGCAGCAAGGCTATTAATCCTGTTTTCATTGTAGGAGATAAGCTCCCTTTCTGAATGCATTACAAAAATGCATTATATAATAATTTCCTTATATCCTTCCAGAAATGCTTTAAAATGTCTGTTGTTAAACCGTCGATACCTGGTGATTTGCCATTTTTCATGTGTTTTAATGCCACATCTATTTCTGCTATAGTCAACTCATCATCAATTAAGTATTTATCATCCTCATTTAGTTTTTGAATATTATCTGTAATATTTTTAAATAGAGAATCACAATCTGCCTTTTTAAATGTAGATGTATAAATCGCTCTGGATTTCTTTTAGGATCTTCAATTATAATATCGTTAATCTCAAGCTTATTATTTTTTTCTTTGTTTGTCTTTGTTTTTCAAGGCCGAAAAAATATGATGAACTTTTTTCTCCTTTTTCAATCCCGGGCTCTTGAGCGGATATAAGCTCCCTTTGCTTTTCTGGATACAACTCATCTAACTGAGATTGTAACGCTTGATGGTTGGCTGTGTTTTCAGGTGATACTTGTGAATTAACTGCCAATAAATGTATTTCCCCAATCAGTTCCTTTTGTTTTTGTTTTCTCATCATTGATACGAATTTTCCTGTATCAACGGCTATCATTTAAACCAATACCATTTATTCATTCAAGACATGTCAAGCTTTTCAATCTCCTCAATGAGAGTCATCACCTGTTGACAAAAGCTATAATTTTTTAACAAATCATTATTGAATTTCCAAATATTAGGAGAGATCTGAGGTTTCTTAGAAATGGATAAGGACAGAGTGACCATACAATGATCCGTAAGTGGGGAAGCTGAAATTATAAAGTCTGAAACATCCTTACATAATTCACTAGTAATAAGCCAATAATCTAGTCTCGAGCATTGTCCGTTTCCTGAGGGGTTAAACCATGTGTAGAGGTTTGAAATCTTGATATGTGCAATGGCTTACACTAATAACTATATAACATTAATCCAAGCAGCTATTCCCATTTGCAGTGTTCATTGCCAGCCCAGCAATGCCGTTCAATAAATCCACCTCAGAAACGTTGTTGAAATAAAAGATGAAAATCTCCGTTTTTTATTCCGTGGTTTCTGGTTTACAACAAAGAATGTGAGCTGAATAATACACTTATTCTAATTGTTACTGAAAATAAAAAGAAATAACTAGAAGTTAGCAGTTATCAGTTATCAGGTAAGAAAACCATTTGCTTCCACAGCTCTCAAGATCTGAATCGCGTTCTGAGAATCAACATAATGTAGCCAGAGTATGCATACTATTTTACCAAATCTTACAAACACATGAAAAATCCTATAAACACATGAATTCTAGAAAGCTTTTAACCTTTTAAGTATTATTTAACATTTTGTAACCATTACATGAACTACTAAAATAAATTATTTACTTGTTTAACATTCATTCTTATTCACATTGCTATGAATTGTACTTTGGCCTCTACATACCCGACCCCTAATTGCCTTCTATCCTAGAAGCAATTATAACTTTAAATGTCTTTCTTTTGAGTAAAGCTCAGTAACAGTCCTTCTCATACTGCTTCCTGAAGTATGATCTGGCCATTCCCTTTCAGGTTTACTGAGGAAGACAGGCCCTGCAATCCAAACTTCGTTCTTCATGAAGACACTCACCTTTTGTCCCCTGGAGGCGCAATCAGCAGGATTCAACTGAGTGTTGACGTAGCTCCATTGTTGCACTTTTGATGCTTGCAAGATTATGGCAATCCTGTTCGCCACAAATGTCTTAAACCTGATGTTCACATTTGCTAAGTACTTGAGTACAGCAGTACTGTCCGTCCAAAACCTGGAATCTGACAGTGGCAACTGTAGTTCTTTCTTCAGCATAACATCCACCTTCACAGCTAAGGCAGCTGCCGTCAGCTCCATTCGTGGGATAGTTGGTGGTTTAAGGGGGGCAACCCTTGCCTTTCCCATGACAAATGAGCAGAGTATTTGGTTTCTACTGTTTTTCTGGACTAAGTAAGTAACAGTACCGTAGCCTGTTTCGCACGCGTCACAAAAATGATGCAGCCGAGCTTGCACTGCTTTCCCAAACTTAGGTGGCTTAAAGCACCGATCCACTTCAAAGTCAGTGAGCTGTTGAAGTTCTTCAGTCCACTCTGTCCATTGTTGTGCGAAATGTTCTGGCACAGTGTCATCCCAGCCTGTTCTTAGTCTACACAATTCTTGCAAGATGTTTCTAGCAGGCAGTATGACTGGCGACAACATTCCCAGTGGGTCGTAAACTGAACTCATCGTAGACAAGATACCTCTCCTGGTGAGAGGCTTCTGCTCTATGTGCACATGGAACTTGAACTGATCTGACCGAATACACCACTGTACTCCCAAAGCTCTCTTGATGGCGAGTGAATCCTGGTCAAGATCGAGATCTTTGACTTCTGTTGCCCGGTCCTCCAGTGGAATGTTTAACAACACATTTCGATTGTTCGTTGTCCATTTTGTCAGCCTAAAACCTCCTGTTTGACAGATGGCCTTCAAGTCTTGGAATAGTCTGACTGCTTCTTGTTCAGTGGCAACTGATCTTAAACAATCGTCTACATAAAAATTATTTAAGACTGTATCCACTACTGCAGCATCAAACATGTTCTTGTTGTCCTCGGCACACCTTCTCAACGCATAACTCCCGCAACTTGGTGAGGAAGTGGCTCCAAACAAGTGTACCTCCATTCTGTACTCTTGCAGCTCTTTTGAGGTGTCGCCGTCCGGCCACCACAAAAACCTGAGAAGGTCAGCATCTTCTGGTGGGACTTTGACTTGGTGAAACATCGATTCCACATCCGCCATGACTGCGACTCGCTCTTGACGGAATCTAGTCAAGACACCAATCAGACTGCTTGTCATGTCAGGCCCTTGCAGTAATTGTTAATTGAGTGTGGTTCCTTGATATGCAGCACCACAGCCGAATACCACTCGCATTTTATGCTTTTTAGGGTGGTAAACACCGTGATGCGGAATAAACCACACCTTTCCATCATTCCGTTTTAGTTCTTCATCTGGGACTTTTACAGCATAGCCCTTCTTTATCACATCATTCATGAAGCTGACATAGTCCTCTTTGAACGTCTGCTTTCTCTGAAGCTTCTTTTTCATGTTGAGCGCTCGTTGCTCTATCATTGCTCTGTTGTTGGGCATTTTCACATCTTTGTTCTTCAACGGCAGACCAATAGAGTAGTGGCCGTTGACCAGCTTTGCCGATTTAGAGACTCTGTCCATAAACAGTTGGTCTTCCTTAGACATCTCCAACTGCTCTCCTTGAGCATTCTCAGGAAAATCATACTTGAATTGCTGAGTCCACAAATCTTCGAGTCGAGCCACTGAGATCCGATTCATCTGGATCTGCGGGTATCCGTTCTTTGTCCAGCTTCTGATGTTATCATGCAGCGGTCCGTTTACTGTCCATCCCAACGCTGTGCGTACTGCATACGGCCCATCGTTGACACTGCGGATTACCTCTTCTGGCTCCAAAGCCTTTGCCACATCAGTCCCAATCAGAAGACCGATATCAGCATTGATCGAAGGAATTCGTACACCTCGTAGATGTGGCCACCTATCCACGTCTTTTTGTGTTGGAATGTTCTCTTTACTTGCGGGTTTAACCTTTTGTGCGAAAACACCTGTAAGCTCGATAAAGTCATCACCTTCTAGGCTACTCACTTCTAGGTCTGATACAGCTTTGCATGAGACTGTCTTTTGGTCTCCCATAGTAGTGAGTAGGATGTTCACATTTTTTCCTTGCAAGTGAAGGTCGTTAGCCAGCTTGTTAGTACAGAAGGAGGCGTTACTCCCTGGATCCATGAATGCATAACAAGTCAGCACCTTGTTGCCTTTCTTCGCCTTTACTCTCACCGGAACGATGGCGAAGACACTACCTGTACCCCCGACCCCAGTCTGAGAGCATGCTTCCCCTGCATCCACGAATCCACTGACAACGGTTTGCTCTCCCTTTGGAGACTCCTCTTTTTGCTCCTCATGTGAAGCTTCTTCCCTTGATAAGTCTTTAAATTTTTGCTTTATGTGTAAGAGCGAAGGGTGTGTCGCTGAACATATCTGACAGCTCTTCTTTTCTTCACAGGCATTACTCATGTGTCCTCTTATAAGACAACTGAAACAAAGTCCTTTGCTCTTAAGGAATTCAAGCTTTTCTTTGTGCAGCTTTCTTTGGAGCTTCTTGCACTGTTCCATGGTATGATCTCCCTGACAGAAGATACAAGGTTTCATGAAGGCTTTGTCCATGTTTGTTCCCTTCTCTTGAGCTTTCTTGTTTCCAGCACCAGCTGCATATTTCTCAGCTTTCTGTTCTTTTAATTCAGTGGCTAAAGTTGTAATGTTTTTCTTTCCACTTGACCTTTCAGTCTGGCGCTTTGTTTGTCCTAAGATTTCACCAAACACAGGGTGTGAAGCCATTTCAGCCTGTGTGTTGACAAATGACACTACGTCTTTGAACTTTGTCCGCCGATCTTGCTTCTTCTGAATGTCTATGGCAACACTCCTGAATCTCTCTCTCAGCCTGTATGGAAGCTTTGAGATGATCGTGCGCATGTTAGCAGCATTTTCCATCTCTTCTAAGTACTCCAGATCCGACATCGCATTATTGCAGTTTGTCATAAAGAGGGCGTATGCTTCAAGTGCCTTGGTGTCATCTGCTTTAATGGCAGGCCAGTTTAAAGCCTTATCAAGGTATGCCATGGATATCTTATATTTATCACCAAAGCGTTCCTTTAGCAGTCTCTTGGCTTCAGGGTATCCTTGATCTGGATCCATATGAAAACAGCTGCGCACTAAGTCATTAGGTTGTCCATTTGTGTGCTGTTCTAGATAGTAAAGCCGATCTTTGCTGTTTTCAGTCTTGCTTTCTATGCGGTGCTCAAAGGCTCTCATGAATAGACGATATTCTAATGGATCTCCTTTGAAAACTGGAATGTTCGGTGATGGCAATGTAGATAGCCTTTGCTGCTTTATTAAGCTTTCAGTGATGTCATTTTGTCGTTGCATGACGGTAACCAGATTATCTGTGTGATCATCTGAAGTGACAGGAGCTCGTATCGCGCCTGCGCCTCTTTCACTAGTGTGGTTATGCCAAGTTCCACTGCTAGATACACTTCTCTTACTGTGGCTGACATCACGTTTCCTTGTCGCAGACGTGGCTATTTCCACCATACTGCCCTTGGTTCTACTTGACACATCTGAACCTTCATATTTCCTTATCACGGCTAATCGTGCATCAGTTGCAGCGAGCCCTGCTTGCAGCTCCAACTGTTCTTTTTCAACCTTGAGCTGTAGTTCCTGTTCATCCAAAGTCTGTCTTTTTCTCAATGTATCTGACTTGACTAACAGAGCAGCTCTCTCTAATTCAACCTTTAAGCGCTCAGCACGCGCTGACGAAGTTGCAGAAGTAGTCGAAACAGACTTCGATTTTCTAGACTTACTGGTGGCTGACACACTATCTTCAGGATGTATCTGCTCATTAACCTTGTTAGCCTCTTCTTTGCGTAGTATTGCATCCTGTAGCCATGCATTCACTTCTTGCACAAATTCTCTGTGCTCATTATTTCTTGGCTCAAACCAATCCCTTTGTTTTGTGTTCAAATTCTCTACGCATTCAATCTGGCAGAATAAGTCTTTAACGTCAGCATTTATTTTACTGAATTCCTTTATCTGTGTTTCATACTTTGTCAACAACTCCTTTGTTATGATTTCCACATTTGCATCATCATCCATTAAAGCATGCAATTCGTTTTTTCTCGCAGTAAGTTGTCCTAAAATAGCTCTTCTGGAGCTCATTTTAGTTTTCAAACTATATTCCAATGCTTTAAGTGTTGGTTTAACCACTCGCTTTTCCTCAATTGGGCTTACCGTGGCTTCTGTTCCTGTCTCCGTCATGATTGCTTTGATATTCATACAGTTCGTTTTTTTTTTTTTTTTTCAGTAACGCAGCAGCAATGACAAACTCGTTAAGTCCGTTAGCAATCCACTTATCACTCACCAGCCACGAGCACAGCGCATGATCAGTCAGTCCCTCGTCGAAACTTTCATTAATATTCCACTTGCCGCAAACCTCTCGGCTCGATGTCCAATGTCAAGCGGGTTTTCTTACTAATGTAGAGGTTTGAAATCTTGATATGTGCAATGGCTTACACTAATAACTATATAACATTAATCCAAGCAGCTATTCCCATTTGCAGTGTTCATTGCCAGCCCAGCAATGCCGTTCAATAAATCCACCTCAGAAACGTTGTTGAAATAAAAGATGAAAATCTCAGTTTTTTATTCCGTGGTTTCTGGTTTACAACAAAGAATGTGAGCTGAATAATACACTTATTCTAATTGTTACTGAAAATAAAAAGAAATAACTAGAAGTTAGCAGTTATCAGTTATCAGGTAAGAAAACCATTTGCTTCCACAGCTCTCAAGATCTGAATCGCGTTCTGAGAATCAACATAATGTAGCCAGAGTATGCATACTATTTTACCAAATCTTACAAACACATGAAAAATCCTATAAACACATGAATTCTAGAAAGCTTTTAACCTTTTAAGTATTATTTAACATTTTGTAACCATTACATGAACTACTAAAATAAATTATTTACTTGTTTAACATTCATTCTTATTCACATTGCTATGAATTGTACTTTGGCCTCTACACCATGCATGTTGAATGCGGCTCGGCTTAGTTACTCAACCACGTTTGTTGTTGTACACAGATTCAATATCGTATCATTATACACAGACTGTGGACTTCTTTGGGGTTTACGGTCTAACCATGAATCGGGTGCTATATTAAAGTCTCCCCCCATTATCACATTTACTGATTTATAAGTTATTTTCCATTCCTTAAAGCTACACTGTGTAACTTTTTTAGTTTATTCTTAGCTAAAAACACTTAGTTCTTTCAAAAATATATGTGCTCATTAATGTATATTTACTTCGTTCAAGTAATAAAGTATTCTCGTGAGTGTATAATATGCCATTGAAAATACATACGGGTGAGGGGTTCGAATGTCGGTCGCCATGTTGCCCCTCCATCTTAAAAGTACATTAGCCAAAGAGGGACATACCCGTTAATTCAAGCTCTGCAATTCACTGGCACCGGCCCGGTTTTTATTTTTTCCTCTCCCTCTCCCTCTCCCTCCGTCACATCAGCTGATCTCTGCTCACGGAGAAAATGATATAGCCTACAATGTAAACGTTGCCTTACGCTAGTGATGTCGTACAATATACAGAATAACGATAGCACTGATAAAAGTTACTTTACTAAGATTAGCTTGCATTCGTCTGGGAACCTGATAGCTGATGTTAGCAATGAAATGGAAAAAAAATAACGAAAACATTAAACATAGATGTCATAACCTATATGTTAACTGACAAATTAAATTACTGCAAATTATAATAGTTTTCTAAAGTAACCTCATCACTTGAAGGAATACTCATGGACGAGGTCGAACTGGAAGCCATGTTAATCTTGGACTACATTGGCCACCGTAGGAGTTAAAATGAAATCGGAATTGAGAGGAACAGAAACTAATATTCACTGGATGGTCATATACCTTTTCACCGCTAGATGGGGGTAAAAATCACTCAGTGTAGCTTTAACCATATTGGCAAGTTTCTCAAACAATTCTCTATTAGCCACATTGTTATTATAACCGTAAACACATAATAATATATAACATATGTCATTTATTTCCACAGCTACCATTAGCCAGTGACCATCATTCAAAACAGAATGAGTCTCTTGTAAGAATACGCAATTTGCTTTTTGTTCCTTGCAAAATAAAAAAATAGCTTTACGCTTAAAGGTTGTGTAGGTAAGAATTGTCTAAAGAACTTTTTTTCAAATTGGCTTAAACTGTCTTTATATACCAATACATAATTAAAATGTAAGTACTTTGAAAAAGAGAGTATAAAAATTTAGTGACTCTAGTGTATTTAATCTTCAAAAAACAGGACGAAACAAGTGATTGGCTTGCGCGACTGTCACTCTCCGTCGCCATGACTACCGCCGCTATTACTGGCTCCGCCCACGTGCGCGCAGTCGCGCACCCGTTTTTAGGTGGGAGTGAATGGAATTAATGAGCTGTGTTTATTGAAGATTAAATACACTAGAGTCACTCAGTTTTTTATACTCTCTATTTCAGAGTACTTGCATTTTAATTATGTATTGGTATATAAAGACAGTTTAAGCCAATTTGAAAAAAAGTTCTTTAGACAATTCTGACCTACCCTACCTTTAACAATATTTTTTAACCCCCTGACATTCAAATATAGAAAAGAAATAGACATAGATTAATAGTGTAACTGTACACTACGAACTTTAACATATGCCGGAGTGAACATGTTGTCCTTAAAAACTCACTAACAAAACCATACTAACTTAATAGACATGAATGGTAGTTAACTAGCTTTTCTTCGACAGCGTTATCAGATTATTTCCACCTGATATAATGATAACCTTGAAAAACTTTAACATGAGTCCGGATGTTACCTTTCGTGATCATCAGCTACGGGTCAACTCTCAGTCCATCAATGAGTGCATAGCCTTCTTCTTCTTCTCTTTTCCCCTTTCTCCTGGCCACAACTTAGCATGAGCTTCGCGATCTTCCTTTGAAAAGTCTTCTTTGAACTGGATGTTCATCTCTTTACACACTCTTGCCTCTCTCGATCTTTTCCACACTTCGTCACGGACTGGATGATCACCGGCCTGGGTAACCTGTTAGTAGCGTGTCCACTGTTGTGGCAAAAATTCTCATTAAACAAACATCACTGCGTAAGAGACACTCAGAGTCAAATTATAAAAGAGAAGTATTTATACTTATAAAGTAGTTGACGCACTAAGCCCCCCTACACTAGCCGAGGTCCGAGGTCCTTGCCCGTCTGTTTTCTAGTGTCTCTGTCTCCCCAGGTACATAAACACATACATTTTAAAGCAGTTCCCTGTTTCTCACACCGTACTGCAAATGGCAGAAACACATGGCATTCCTTTGCAGTCTACAGTCAATGAAAAATAAAACAAGTCAATGGAACATAAAATCTTGCCCTAACACCACCGACCCCCGAAGTTTCTCCAGTTCTCTTGTGTCTTCTTTCTCTTTTTCTGGCAGGCCGATTAGTATGAGATCCCATCTTCTCTTATATCTGGCTTGCTCCAAACACTGTTGTTTCAGTGAGCTGTTCTCCCTTCTCAAATCCACTATTTACTATTCATTCTGTCAATATCTTCTTTGTTTTCTTTAACTGCTTGTGCATTTTCCTCCATTCTTTTTTCTACATATTTTTGATGATTAATTCGTTGATCTTGCTCGTCAAATCTCTTAATTAGGGTTTGAATTGCATCAAAAATCACTTTTTTTTTTATTTCGTCCGCTTGTTTACTTTTGTCTTTCGCCTTCATTCTTGCTTCCTTGGGGTTCGGGCTAGGCAGCGGTGTGTGTTCATATCTTGCTTTGGCAGTTTCTACCAACATCTCTTCATCACATGCCTCCATGAGAGCGGTAAAGTTACATTAACGGTCTGCTAGCCTGTATCTGCTTGGTTAGTCTTAGCCATCTTATTTACACTCGGATGAACAGAGAGTATCTTTATAGCAACAAAAACTAAATTTCAGTTGATACTGGATGCACTTTCCACACTAGTAAGTTTCTTTGCCAGAGGTATCGATTCTAGGACGTTATTGAACTATTTTATCAGAGCCTGTGTGGCAGTGAGCAGGTTTATTTTTAGAGAGGAATTTGAGGAAAAGAGTCGACTACGCCACCCTGGTCGCTAAGCCAGGGAAGTCTCCTAATGAGGACACAGGTTCGATTTTCCCTTTTTGCACAGAGACAGAGACGTGGGTATAAGAATACAAAAATGTTCTTTATTAATCAAAGGTAAAATATTAAAAATGTACGGCCATTGGGATCAATCATCACTCCACACACACACAAACACACACACACACACTAACAATACAGGCTTATCAGGGCTTGTGATTCCCAGAAGCAGGAGGAGCTAGTGCCAAACGTCGCCAGCAATGGTCGAGAAGCACCACCACACGTGCACTACACTGCACACTCACACTCACATCAACCAAGACCAAACGCGGTAGTTTGTAGACCACACACTGTGCATCAGGGCCCACCACCAAATGGAGCAACTAGCTCTCCTGCTCCGGATTCACAATGCCTACAAGACAAGAAAAATAAACAAAAAAAATAAATTTACATGAATACTAGTTTACAAGACACAACAAAATACCCAAATATCACAAAACAAAAGGATATGATCCACTCAACCATACAGTTATTGGTTTCAGTAAGGTTTTCAATAAATTTGATTTAGTCACCAACCTGTCCCCACTTCGCAGGCTGGTTAACACACAACCCCTCTTTCCTCTGACAGGCTGAGGATCACTCACATAAATAATTAATCAAAAGTAAACCTTATTCATAACACAAAAAAAGAATATAAGGGCAAACCCAAAAGAAATCGAAAACCAACAAATTAAATAAATGAATTTACATCACAATAATAAAGAAAACTCACTCGAAAATATATTAACAAAAGCTACATCAACAATGCTGTGCGTGCTCACATGGGAGCCACGGCCAGCAGAGCATTGAACCAAACCAATAAACACAAAGTAAAGATATTAGGAACAAAACAGCAGCAATGGAAGTCCCAATCCGAGCAGCAGTCTTCACGTACTCTTATAACTGGCAGATTCATTCACCTGCAAAATCCCGAATGTAAACTAAAATATGCGCAGTACTGACTCATCTTTAGGCTACTATACAGTGACCACACATACCAACAGGCGGAGATCGCGTCATTCGTCCAGCAGCAACAGATTGAGAACCAAATATGACCAGGGCGAGCTGAAATACACAGATAACCCCGTGATTATACATTACTTAAAATAAATATGCTGACAAGAGCCAGAGGGAGACCTACCAGAAAGCCAAACAGCAATACACCAGGAACTATTATTGTAGTAGTATGACGTGCGTTTGTATCCGGCAAACGGCGCGCGTTCACCAATCAATGTAAACGCTCGGCCCAACTTGCACTTATCCACAAACCGCCCAGCATCTAACAAGAGTTACATCGTTAACCATTTAAAATCCGGTAGGTTCGAACAATAAATCAACCGACCGTCACACTCACCTCCAGCCGGCGCACCAGACCAACAGCAGAAATGACGCGCTAGACAACACGCAGCACATTGACACCATGTCCGGTAACAACAACGGCCATCTTAATATACCCAGATGAAATGAGACGCTGATTACCCACGGGCCTCTTAGGGCGGAGTCAACACATGCAAACCGGATGCCACCCAACAGCAGCACTTCACTACACCTGCATAGATGCTAGCGCTCACTCCGTCATCTTGGATCCCTCCGTGTCTAGCGCTGGTTTAGACCATAGACAGTATGATTACCCCCTTGGTTTAGACCGACTCTGAAGTAGGATAAATGAGTTCCTAGAACTGAGATGGTTCCTAGTTCCTGCGGTGCGAACCATAGATATACATAATAAAGGCGGAGTCTCGAACGACATCACCGGTGGCCATCTTGTCACAGGCAAGATTTCTGGTGGGCTCTGTGGTACCTGATGTAAGGCGAGTGATCTGCACGAACACAGATACTCTTATCTCGCTGAAATCTTGACGGATTTACAAACGGTTCGGTTTCTTACAAACGTTATTAACCTGGCTATAATTATGGATGCTTGAAAATGTTGAAATATATAATATTATAACTATTCATAAGTATGCAGTGTCATAACTACATCTCGTTTATAACAAACCAACCCCGTTTGAAGATCGGTAGAAAATTTTGCAAGTTATGGTCACCATTAAAACACAATGTTACGAGTGAGCGAGCTGACTGTGGCAAGATGGCCGCAGGTGCGGACGTCGACCTCCATTGGCCAGCAGCGCGGACGAGACATCTAGCCTTTATTATGCATTTCTATGGTGCGAACACGCCAACATCCGGGAACTCCGGCAGTAGTTCTGGGAACCATGGAGAGGTTCCTCCGGTGGGAAAGCCTCAGTGTGGCCCTGGGCTGAAGCCGGCGACTGCAGGTTATTCCGGTTAATCCTGCATACTCTATACTGCATATATGCGGCCACCAAACACTGCTGTCGTGCACATGAACGGCTAAAACACAGTACAAGTTTAGATTGGTAATTAATGTTTAATTTAGTTATGTTAGTTTTAGTTTACTTTACAGTAGAGCTGCTGTAAAGCCAAAACAATCTCTGTTACTGTAATGTCCTACTATTGCTGTAAAGCTGCTTTGAAACAGTCGATATTGTTAAAAGCGCTATATAAATGTATAAATATAGATAAAGCGCTTCAGTTATGCTTGGAAGCTTGTTTCCACCACAGAATAAAACATTTTTAAAGATAATCGTGACTTTTTTAACCTCGCAATTCTTACTGTATATATCCCAATTGTGTTATAAAGTCTTCTCTCTAATGTAACTCAAGCAGCCTTTCACAAATACTGTGACTTGTATTACTTTTTGAGTGACAAGAGACTTTAAAATGAACTGATTTTAATGATAATCACTTTAGCCTGACAACGTTAAATATTGATTAAAATCAAGACTTCCAGTGATAGCTTATCATTTCATCGTTTACTGTTCTGCACCCCATTTTATTCAGACTTTATGTAGAAGGGCGAGTGGTTGATATTTATTTTATAGGCCTATATATATATATATATATAATTACACACACACAAGGTACACGGAAGTCTTTCAAGATACAAAGGTCATATCAAATTGCAAAAAAAATTGCACAAATGTTCATAACCCAATCCATACTTATTGTTTTACATTAATAACGTAAATACAGTATTTTAAATGGGTGCTTACAATATTTTTAAACTGTTAAAATGCACAAAAAAAAATCAGTTTCCTTTCATAATTGTTAATATACGTTTAGTTTGAGGTAACATTGACTATTTGTTGAAAACAAAACATTTGTTGGCATGGCTGTGCGTTGAGCAGTGGCTGGGATGTAGTCTGCTGCACTACATTACCCAGAATGCACCTGAGCAGGTGGCGGCCGCACCTGTTGAACCGGGTTGAGGAGGAAGGTGAGAGCAGGAGCGCAGTGAGACTGACGGCAGACCTCTCTCTCTCTCTGTGTGTGTGTGTGTGTGTGTGTGAGAGAGAGAGCTATGGGATGCTGACCCATGGATCCTCAGGACGACTCCTTCGACTTCCTCTTCAAGATCATCCTCATCGGGGACTCAAACGTGGGCAAGACCTGCCTGGTGCAGAGCTTCGGGACGGGCCGGTTCTCCGAGTGCCAGCAGAACACCATCGGCGTGGACTTCACCGTGCGCACGCTCAGCATCGAGGGCCGCAGAGTGAAGGTCAGGGGTCACACCACAGCTCGATGTTCGTGATGTCAGTCAGACTGAGTGTGTGTGTATATACGCAGGTCAGTGTGATTCTCCCGCTGCACGTGTGGCCGTTACACTGAGCCGGGTCAGCCAGCAGAACCGGTCGAGCAGGTTTATCCTCTCAGTGTGTGAGAGGCGCACATCAGGGAGAAAACACACTGCTTCCTGCAGCATACCCAAACATGCTAGGCTATATCTCTCATATATGTGTGTGAAGCCAGAACTATAGAGGGTTACACTTTATTTTTATGGTGCCTTTTGAACATTCTGTTGACTATAAGTAACTCTCATTAGAGTATTAGTGCTTAATATCGGCTAACTCTTTATTTTGATTATCCTCAAACTGACACTCTACTGACTATAGGTAACTTAGCAAATACATGTCAACTTATTCTTATTTCTAATACTCTGATGGGAGTTAGTAGATATGCAGGTGCAACTTTACTTATAGTCAACAGAATGTGTTCAGGGACATAAAATAAAATGTTTAAAGAAAAATGTGATCAGGGAAATATGTATATAAATATACATTTATATGTGATGACAGTTTGAAACGTTTATTGTGGAATATTGTATGTATGGAGTGTGTATTGCTGAATGTAGTGTACACTCGGCAGTGTCTAGTGTGTATTGCTGAATGTAGAGTGCACTCGGCAGTGTCTAGTGTGTATTGCTGAATGTAGTGTACACTCGGCAGTGTCTAGTGTGTATCGGCAGTGTCTAGTGTGTATTGCTGAATGTAGTGTGCACTCGGCAGTGTCTAGTGTGTATCGGCAGTGTCTAGTGTGTATTGCTGAATGTAGTGTGCACTCGGCAGTGTCTAGTGTGTATTGCTGAATGTAGTGTACACTCGGCAGTGTCTAGTGTGTATTGCTGAATGTAGTGTGCACTCGGCAGTGTCTAGTGTGTATTGCTGAATGTAGTGTGCACTCGGCAGTGTCTAGTGTGTATCGGCAGTGTCTAGTGTGTATTGCTGAATGTAGTATACACTCGGCAGTGTCTAGTGTGTATTGCTGAATGTAGTGTGCACACTCGGCAGTGTCCAGTGTGTATTGCTGAATGTAGTGTACACTCGACAATGTCTAGTGTGTATTGCTGAATGTAGTGTACACTCGACAATGTCTAGTGTGTATTGCAGAATGTAGTGTAAACTCGGCAGTGTCTAGTGTGTATTGCTTAATGTAGTGTACACTCAGCAGTGTCCAGTGTGTATTGCTGAATGTAGTGTACACTCGGCAGCAAGTAGTATACATTGTGCAGTAGACAATATGTAGTGTACACTGCAGATTGCAGTATGTGCTGTACAGCTTTTGGTATGCAGTAAGTAGTGTACACTTAGCAGCAGGCAGTATATAGTGTACACTGCGGTATGTATACTGTTCAGTATGACGTGTTCAGTAGGCAGTATGTAGTGTGCAGTATGTCATGTAGTGTTCAGTATTCAGTATGTAGTGTGCAGCATGTCATGTAGTGTTAAGTATTCAGCATGTCATGTAATGTTCAGTATTCAGTGTGTAGTTTGCAGTATTCAGTATGTCGTAGTGTTCAGTATGCAGTATGTAGTGTGCCGTATTCAGTATGTCATAGTGTTCAGTATGCAGTATGTAGTGTGCCGTATTCAGTATGTCGTAGTGTTCAGTATGCAGTATGTAGTGTGCCGTATTCAGTATGTCGTAGTGTTCAGTATGCAGTATGTAGTGTGCAGTATGTCATGTGTTCAGTATGACATGTAGTGTTCAGTAGGCAGTATGTAGTGTGCAGCATGTCATGTAGAGTTCAGTATTCAGCATGGCATGTAGTGTTCAGTATGCAGTATGTAGTATTCAGTATGTCATGTGTTCAGTATGACATGTAGTGTGCAGTATTCAGTATGTAGTGTAGTATTCAGTATGTAGTGTTCAGTAGGCAGTATGTAGTGTTCAGTATGTAGTTTTAAGTATGTCATGTAGTGTACAGTATTCAGTATGTCATGTAGTGTTCAGTATTCAGTATGTCATGTAGTGTTCAGTATTCAGTATGTAGTGTTCAGTATTCAGTATGTAGTGTTCAGTATTCAGTATGTCATGTAGTGTTCAGTATTCAGTATGTCATGTAGTGTTCAGTATGTCATGTAGTGTTCAGTATTCAGTATGTCATGTAGTGTTCAGTATGTCATGTAGTGTTCAGTATTCAGTATGTCATGTAGTGTTCAGTATGTCATGTAGTGTTCAGTATTCAGTATGTCATGTAGTGTTCAGTATTCAGTATGTCATGTAGTGTTCAGTATGTCATGTAGTGTTCAGTATTCAGTATGTCATGTAGTGTTCAGTATGTCATGTAGTGTTCAGTATTCAGTATGTCATGTAGTGTTCAGTATTCAGTATGTCATGTAGTGTTCAGTATTCAGTATGTAGTGTTCAGTATTCAGTATGTCATGTAGTGTTCAGTATTCAGTATGTAGTGTTCAGTATTCAGTATGTCATGTAGTGTTCAGTATTCAGTATGTCATGTAGTGTTCAGTATGTCATGTAGTGTTCAGTATTCAGTATGTCATGTAGTGTTCAGTATGTCATGTAGTGTTCAGTATTCAGTATGTAGTGTAGTATTCAGTATGTAGTGTTCAGTAGGCAGTATGTAGTGTTCAGTATGTAGTTTTAAGTATGTCATGTAGTGTACAGTATTCAGTATGTCATGTAGTGTTCAGTATTCAGTATGTCATGTAGTGTTCAGTATTCAGTATGTAGTGTTCAGTATTCAGTATGTCATGTAGTGTTCAGTATTCAGTATGTCATGTAGTGTTCAGTATGTCATGTAGTGTTCAGTATTCAGTATGTCATGTAGTGTTCAGTATGTCATGTAGTGTTCAGTATTCAGTATGTCATGTAGTGTTCAGTATGTCATGTAGTGTTCAGTATTCAGTATGTCATGTAGTGTTCAGTATTCAGTATGTCATGTAGTGTTCAGTATGTCATGTAGTGTTCAGTATTCAGTATGTCATGTAGTGTTCAGTATGTCATGTAGTGTTCAGTATTCAGTATGTCATGTAGTGTTCAGTATGTCATGTAGTGTTCAGTATTCAGTATGTAGTGTAGTATTCAGTATGTAGTGTTCAGTAGGCAGTATGTAGTGTTCAGTATGTAGTTTTAAGTATGTCATGTAGTGTACAGTATTCAGTATGTCATGTAGTGTTCAGTATTCAGTATGTCATGTAGTGTTCAGTATTCAGTATGTAGTGTTCAGTATTCAGTATGTAGTGTTCAGTATTCAGTATGTCATGTAGTGTTCAGTATTCAGTATGTCATGTAGTGTTCAGTATGTCATGTAGTGTTCAGTATTCAGTATGTCATGTAGTGTTCAGTATGTCATGTAGTGTTCAGTATTCAGTATGTCATGTAGTGTTCAGTATGTCATGTAGTGTTCAGTATTCAGTATGTCATGTAGTGTTCAGTATTCAGTATGTCATGTAGTGTTCAGTATGTCATGTAGTGTTCAGTATTCAGTATGTCATGTAGTGTTCAGTATGTCATGTAGTGTTCAGTATTCAGTATGTCATGTAGTGTTCAGTATGTCATGTAGTGTTCAGTATTCAGTATGTCATGTAGTGTTCAGTATTCAGTATGTCATGTAGTGTTCAGTATTCAGTATGTAGTGTTCAGTATTCAGTATGTCATGTAGTGTTCAGTATTCAGTATGTAGTGTTCAGTATTCAGTATGTCATGTAGTGTTCAGTATTCAGTATGTCATGTAGTGTTCAGTATGTCATGTAGTGTTCAGTATTCAGTATGTCATGTAGTGTTCAGTATGTCATGTAGTGTTCAGTATTCAGTATGTCATGTAGTGTTCAGTATTCAGTATGTCATGTAGTGTTCAGTATTCAGTATGTAGTGTTCAGTATTCAGTATGTCATGTAGTGTTCAGTATTCAGTATGTAGTGTTCAGTATTCAGTATGTAGTGTTCAGTATTCAGTATGTCATGTAGTGTTCAGTATTCAGTATGTAGTGTTCAGTATTCAGTATGTCATGTAGTGTTCAGTATTCAGTATGTAGTGTTCAGTATTCAGTATGTCATGTAGTGTTCAGTATTCAGTATGTAGTGTTCAGTATTCAGTATGTCATGTAGTGTTCAGTATTCAGTATGTAGTGTTCAGTATTCAGTATGTCATGTAGTGTTCAGTATTCAGTATGTAGTGTTCAGTATTCAGTATGTCATGTAGTGTTCAGTATTCAGTATGTAGTGTTCAGTATTCAGTATGTCATGTAGTGTTCAGTATTCAGTATGTAGTGTTCAGTATTCAGTATGTAGTGTTCAGTATTCAGTATGTCATGTAGTGTTCAGTATTCAGTATGTCATGTAGTGTTCAGTATTCAGTATGTAGTGTTCAGTATTCAGTATGTCATGTAGTGTTCAGTATTCAGTATGTAGTGTTCAGTATTCAGTATGTCATGTAGTGTTCAGTATTCAGTATGTAGTGTTCAGTATTCAGTATGTCATGTAGTGTTCAGTATTCAGTATGTAGTGTTCAGTATTCAGTATGTCATGTAGTGTTCAGTATTCAGTATGTAGTGTTCAGTATTCAGTATGTCATGTAGTGTTCAGTATTCAGTATGTCATGTAGTGTTCAGTATTCAGTATGTCATGTAGTGTTCAGTATTCAGTATGTCATGTAGTGTTCAGTATTCAGTATGTAGTGTTCAGTATTCAGTATGTCATGTAGTGTTCAGTATTCAGTATGTAGTGTTCAGTATTCAGTATGTCATGTAGTGTTCAGTATGTCATGTAGTGTTCAGTATTCAGTATGTCATGTAGTGTTCAGTATTCAGTATGTAGTGTTCAGTATTCAGTATGTCATGTAGTGTTCAGTATTCAGTATGTCATGTAGTGTTCAGTATTCAGTATGTCATGTAGTGTTCAGTATTCAGTATGTCATGTAGTGTTCAGTATGTCATGTAGTGTTCAGTATTCAGTATGTCATGTAGTGTTCAGTATGTCATGTAGTGTTCAGTATTCAGTATGTCATGTAGTGTTCAGTATGTCATGTAGTGTTCAGTATTCAGTATGTCATGTAGTGTTCAGTATGTCATGTAGTGTTCAGTATTCAGTATGTCATGTAGTGTTCAGTATTCAGTATGTCATGTAGTGTTCAGTATTCAGTATGTAGTGTTCAGTATTCAGTATGTCATGTAGTGTTCAGTATTCAGTATGTAGTGTTCAGTATTCAGTATGTCATGTAGTGTTCAGTATTCAGTATGTCATGTAGTGTTCAGTATTCAGTATGTAGTGTTCAGTATTCAGTATGTCATGTAGTGTTCAGTATGTCATGTAGTGTTCAGTATTCAGTATGTAGTGTTCAGTATTCAGTATGTAGTGTACAGTATTCAGTATGTCATGTAGTGTTCAGTATTCAGTGTTCAGTATGTCATGTAGTGTTCACTATGCAGAGTTCAGTATGCAGTCAGCCAGTGTTGTTCTCTCATTGTGAGGCCACAGAGACAGTGGTGAGCAGGTGTGTTTGGTTTCTATGACTCTGTCAGAGAAGCAGGGGTGATCAGTGAACGTCCCTTGTGTACTGACTCTCTCTCTCTCTCTCTCTCTGTGTGTGTGTGTGTGCAGATGCAGGTGTGGGACACAGCGGGGCAGGAGCGCTTTCGCACCATTACGCAGAGCTACTACCGCAGCGCACACGGGGCCATGATCGCATACGACATCAGCCGCCGGGCCACCTTCGACTCGCTGCCGCGCTGGATCCACGAGCTAAAGCAGTTCGGGGCAGCTAACGTGCTCACCGCACTCATCGGTACGACACGCTAGTCCTCCACACACTGAACGCTGAGTCACTGAACGAAGCCACTAACGTGCTCACCGCACTCATCGGTACGACACGCTAGTCCTTCACACACTGAACGCTGAGTCACTGAACGGAGCCGCTAACGTGCTCACCGCACTCATCGGTACGACACGCCAGTCCTCCACACGCTGAACGCTGAGTCACTGAACGAAGCCACTAACGTGCTCACCGCACTCATCGGTACGACACGCTAGTCCTTCACACACTGAACGCTGAGTCACTGAACGGAGCCGCTAACGTGCTCACCGCACTCATCGGTACGACACGCCAGTCCTCCACACGCTGAACGCTGAGTCACTGAACGGAGCCGCTAACGTGCTCACCGCACTCATCGGTACGACACGCTAGTCCTCCACACGCTGAACGCTGAGTCACTGAACGAAGCCACTAACGTGCTCACCGCACTCATCGGTACGACACGCCAGTCCTCCACACGCTGAACGCTGAGTCACTGAACGAAGCCACTAACGTGCTCACCGCACTCATCGGTACGACACGCTAGTCCTTCACACACTGAACGCTGAGTCACTGAACGGAGCCGCTAACGTGCTCACCGCACTCATCGGTACGACACGCCAGTCCTCCACACGCTGAACGCTGAGTCACTGAACGGAGCCGCTAACGTGCTCACCGCGCTCATCGGTACGACACGCCAGTCCTCCACACGCTGAACGCTGAGTCACTGAACGGAGCCACTAACGTGCTCACCGCGCTCATCGGTACGACACGCCAGTCCTCCACACGCTGAACGCTGAGTCACTGAACGAAGCCACTAACGTGCTCACCGCGCTCATCGGTACGACACGCCAGTCCTCCACACGCTGAACGCTGAGTCACTGAACGCTGAGTCACTGAACGGAGCCACTAACGTGCTCACCGCGCTCATCGGTACGACACGCTAGTCCTCCACACGCTGAACGCTGAGTCGCTGAACGCTGAGTCACTGAACGGAGCCACTAACGTGCTCACCGCGCTCATCGGTACGACACGCTAGTCCTCCACACGCTGAACGCTGAGTCACTGAACGGAGCCGCTAACGTGCTCACCGCACTTATTACCGTATAGACCGGCGGAGAAGCTCGCAGGCAATCGCGGACGTGGAGCATTAAGTCTGATAAAGTGAAGGGAGAAGCCCACAGAGAGTGATAAAGTTGCTCCCGCTGCTAGCTCATGGACAGCTAATGCTCACGCTCAGTCTCTGCCAGATCCGGAAGGGAATGATTCAGATTTCTCTCCGCACAGCTACTAGAAGACTGAAAACTGTCAGACACACGTCACATCTACGTCATCAAGCTCAGTTTGAGCCTGGCGATCAGGACGTGATGCTTCTAATTGACTTCACTTTTCTCTGTTGAAACCTATGGTCCAGTTTATATACTGTCTATGGTGTACATTTGGTGAAGCACTATTTCCCAAAATCCAATGCGGATTAGTCTGGGATGTACATTTCCTGAAGAAAATGTGAGTGGTGCATGCCGTGTGCAACTACACCACCCCCTACACTGCTAGCATGTTTTAAGCTAAATTCTAACACGATAAGCATGTTGCTAGCATGTTCTTAACAAGTTACCATAGTTTACCATTATTTAGGACATTATTATGTCCTAGCATGGTTTACTACGATATACAGTGGGGAGAACAAGCATTTGATACACTGCCGATTTTGCAGGTTTTCCCACTTACAAAGCATGTAGAGGTCTGTAATTTTGATCATAGGAACTGTGAGTGACGGAATCTAAAACAAAAATCCAGAAAATCACATTGTATGATTTTTAAGTAATTCATTACCATTTTATTGCATGACATAAGTATTTGATACATCAGAAAAGCAGAACTTAATATTTGGTACAGAAACCTTTGTTTGTACTTAGAGATCATACGTGTCCTGTAGTTCTGGACCAGGTTTGCACACACTGGGGATCCTGGCCCACTCCTCCACACACACCTTCTCCAGATCCTCCAGGTTTCGGGGCTGTCAGCTCCTCCACAGATCTTCTATTGGGTTCAGGTCTGGACACTGGCTAGGCCACTCCAGGACCTCGAGATGCTTCTTACGGAGCCACTCCTCAGTTGCCCTGGCTGTGTGTTTCGGGTCGTTGTCCTGCTGGGAGACCCAGCCACGACCTGTCTTCAGCGCTCTTACTGAGGGAAGGAGGTTGTTGGCCAAGATCTCGCGATACACGACCCCATCCATCCTCCTCATGGTCTCCATCTCATCAGACCACATGACCTTCTCCCATTCCTCCTCTGGATCATCCAGATGGTCATTGGCCATCTTCAGACAGCCTGGACTTGCGCTGGCTTGAGCAGGGGGACCTTGCGTGCGTTGCAGGATTTTAATCCATGACGGCGTAGTGTGTTGCTAATGGTTTTCTTTGAGACTGTGGTCCCAGCTCTCTTCAGGTCATTGACCAGGTCCTGCCGTGTAGTTCTGGGCTGACCCCTCACCTTCCTCATGATCATTGATGCCCCACGAGGTGAGATCTTGCATGGTGCCCCAGACCGAGGGAGATTGACCGTCATCTTGAACTTCTTCCATTTTCTAATAATTGCGCCAACAGTTGTTTCCTTCTCACCAAGCTGATGCCTATTGTCCTGTAGCCCATCCCAGCCTTGTGCAGGTCTACAGTTTATCCCTGACGTCCTTACACAGCTCTCTGGTCTTGGCCATTGTGGAGAGGTTGGAGTCTGTTTGATCGAGTGTGTGGACAGGTGTCTGTTTGATTGAGTGTGTGGACAGGTGTCTGTTTGATTGAGTGTGTGGACAGGTGTCTGTTTGATTGAGTGTGTGGACAGGTGTCTGTTTGATTGAGTGTGTGGACAGGTGTCTGTTTGATTGAGTGTGTGGACAGGTGTCTGTTTGATTGAGTGTGTGGACAGGTGTCTGTTTGATCGAGTGTGTGGACAGGTGTCTGTTTGATTGAGTGTGTGGACAGGTGTCTGTTTGATTGAGTGTGTGGACAGGTGTCTGTTTGATCGAGTGTGTGGACAGGTGTCTGTTTGATCGAGTGTGTGGACAGGTGTCTGTTTGATCGAGTGTGTGGACAGGTGTCTGTTTGATTGAGTGTGTGGACAGGTGTCTGTTTGATTGAGTGTGTGGACAGGTGTCTGTTTGATCGAGTGTGTGGACAGGTGTCTGTTTGATCGAGTGTGTGGACAGGTGTCTGTTTGATTGAGTGTGTGGACAGGTGTCTGTTTGATCGAGTGTGTGGACAGGTGTCTGTTTGATCGAGTGTGTGGACAGGTGTCTGTTTGATTGAGTGTGTGGACAGGTGTCTGTTTGATTGAGTGTGTGGACAGGTGTCTGTTTGATCGAGTGTGTGGACAGGTGTCTGTTTGATCGAGTGTGTGGACAGGTGTCTGTTTGATTGAGTGTGTGGACAGGTGTCTGTTTGATCGAGTGTGTGGACAGGTGTCTTTTATACAGGTAATGAGTGGAGAACAGGAGGGCTTCTTAAAGAAAAACTAACAGGTCTGTGAGAGCCGGAACTCTTACTGGTTGGTAGGTGATCAAATACTTATGTCATGCAATAAAATGCAAATTAATTATTTAAAAATCATACAATGTGATTTTCTGGATTTTTGTTTTAGATTCTGTCACTCACAGTTGAAGAGTACCTATGATAAAAATTACAGACCTCTACATGCTTTGCCGATTTAGCAGGTTTTCCCACTTACAGTGCATCAAATACTTGTTCTCCCCACTGAATGTAAAGCATGATAAACCTACAAAGCTGGCACGGAGGCATAATTAATTACATATATAATTACAAATAGTCATGAGTGTTATTAATATTATTTTATAGTAACATGTAAGATAAAAGTAGTTTCAGTATCAGTATGTGTGAAGAATTCATTTCTGCTTTTTCGTTTATTTTTATAAATTTATCTTAAGCTTAAAACTTAATTTAAAACGTAATACTTGACAATTTCATTTATTTTACATTTTTAGTGTTATTAATAGTGTTTTATACTGTTAGTAACATGTAAGATAGAAGTAGTTTTATCAGTATGTGTGACAAAGCCATTTCTGCGCCAGCTCCAGCTCCCCGACGCACAGTGTAAACGCCAGCGTCTGAATTCACTCGCTTCATTACGTTCACTCAAATGCCATCAATATATAGGGATTAGAGAATGAGTAAAGGAGTGAGTGGTTTCGGACACAGCTATAGACTGTAAAACAATATGGCCGTAGAGTTTCTGAAGAGCATTTCTGAAGCCCAAAGTGGGCAGAGCCGGCCGTGCGTCACTCCCGGGTAAATGAAAATGTGCAGCGAGGCGGATTAGCCGATGTGACGTGGCGCTAACAGACAGCAGACAAACTGCTAGTAGTGACATCAGCGGCAATCGACCTGTCACTCAAGTGGCCACGCCCTTAATTATGCAGAACTTTAAGGCCTAATATAATTTAAACGGATGAGTTATAAAAAATTTAATAAAAATCACAGCTATATAGACCAAAACCACTTTTTGCACCAGGCAGTAAACATGTTTTTCTGCTGTAAAGTTGGGCATTTTAACATGTGGGTTTATGGGATTGACTCTCTTCTGCAGCCGCTCTCTAGTGGCCAGTGGATGAACTGCAGTCTAACTCACTCAGTGTTGGTTGGTCTAAACGCGTGTGTTTCCTCAGGTAACAAGCGAGACCTGGAGGCGGAGCGCGAGGTGCAGTTCGAGGAGGCGTGTGAGCTAGCGGAGGAGAAGGGCTTGCTAGCGGCGGTGGAGACGTCGGCTAGAGACGCCTGGAGCGTGGAGGAGGCCTTCGTCATGATGGCTCGCCGGCTGCTGATGCAGAACGACACCAGCGTCACAGACGACCAGTCACACGCCGTAATGCTGCGGAGCAACTCACACACCGTCAGCCTGACCTCAGCCGACGAGCCCAAGAAGCCCTGCGCGTGCTGATACACACACACACACACCGTCAGCCTGACCTCAGCCGACGAGCCCAAGAAGCCCTGCGCGTGCTGATACACACACACACACCGTCAGCCTGACCTCAGCCGACGAGCCCAAGAAGCCCTGCGCGTGCTGATACACACACACACACCGTCAGCCTGACCTCAGCCGACGAGCCCAAGAAGCCCTGCGCGTGCTGATACACACACACACACACACACCGTCAGCCTGACCTCAGCCGACGAGCCCAAGAAGCCCTGCGCGTGCTGATACACACACACACACACACCGTCAGCCTGACCTCAGCCGACGAGCCCAAGAAGCCCTGCGCGTGCTGATACACACACACACACACACCGTCAGCCTGACCTCAGCCGACGAGCCCAAGAAGCCCTGCGCGTGCTGATACACACACACACACACACACACACCGTCAGCCTGACCTCAGCCGACGAGCCCAAGAAGCCCTGCGCGTGCTGATACACACACACACCGTCAGCCTGACCTCAGCCGACGAGCCCAAGAAGCCCTGCGCGTGCTGATACACACACACACACACACCGTCAGCCTGACCTCAGCCGACGAGCCCAAGAAGCCCTGCGCGTGCTGATACACACACACACACACACCGTCAGCCTGACCTCAGCCGACGAGCCCAAGAAGCCCTGCGCGTGCTGATACACACACACACACACCGTCAGCCTGACCTCAGCCGACGAGCCCAAGAAGCCCTGCGCGTGCTGATACACACACACACACACACCGTCAGCCTGACCTCAGCCGACGAGCCCAAGAAGCCCTGCGCGTGCTGATACACACACACACACACACACCGTCAGCCTGACCTCAGCCGACGAGCCCAAGAAGCCCTGCGCGTGCTGATACACACACACACCGTCAGCCTGTCCTCATCGTCACCCGACATGAAGAACCCCTTCGAGTGCTGATACACACACTGAACTGCTCATGTGTGTGTTGTTGTTACAGTGATTTCAGTTACGCTCTGAGCATCATCAGCTGTGGTGAATACACTGTTTTCTGATGTTAAATGATGCACTGTTGTTGTGAATGAAGATTTTTGACCCCACTGACAGACATTTGCTCTTGTTTTAAGCACAAACTCTCAGAAAACGAGACCTAAGATCTACAGTGCATCTTGCTTTGCTGAAGTTGAGGTATTTGTCTGGTCGAGATGCTCCAGTTTCAGCAGATGATGGTGTGTTGAATGAGGACAGCAGCACTTGCTCCAACATAACGAACATTTAATAAGGAACGAAAACTTCTCTCACACACACACACACGGTGTTATAAAACAGTTTGTGAACATGGGTATAAAATGCAGATGCGCAGGTGTGTGTGTCACACCATCTTGAGCTTGACCATGGTCCTCCAGCGGTCCTTCAGGTTGCAGGCGGAGCGGCCCGTGAAGGGGAAGGCGGTGCGGATCGGCTCCCAGTGTCCCACGCCGAAGCGCCGCACGCCCTCCTTCAACCAATCCGACTCCTGCACCGTCCACAGCTGACACACACACACACACACACACACACACACACACACAACCATTAGGGCTTTTCCTACTTGAATTTTTAAAAAAATTTACTTGCCCTGCCAAAATTTTCACTGGCCCCAACACAAAAAAGTAATAAATACATAAAATAAAATACGTCTTGTTATTGTTTTAGTGTTTTTTAATCTTAATAAATAAGGTTACGACACCAAAGCCGGCTAGCCTAAAAGTGCGTTCACACCGCCGCCCAGCCGACGATGCGTGGAAAGATTCGTGGACGCTCTGATGAATGCTGGGTCTTTTTTAAAACTTTATTTAAAGGGGACGCAGAGCAAACAAGCATATCGTTCGTTATTTTCGCAGAAAATTGATCGATGGAAAGAACTTAATTATAGTGACATGTTTGCTAACGAAATAAACCAATTAAAAGCCATTTGTGTGGTGTGGCTTTTGTGTTCATGGTTAAGTGCTATTCTAATTGCATTCCGGCTGAAAAACAAGCGTTCTAGCGCGGAAATCTTGCCTATAAATAGTGTTGCGCGCCTTCTTATCAAATTCACATGATCAACCTCTCCTCCATTTTGCTTGGGAACTAATGTGGTCGGAACCAAAGTTAACACTGCGTTCACTGGCATCCTCTCAAGCGGAGACTTCTACATTACGGTTGGTTGCCGCCGAACCGCGTCATAGCTCATTACCATAAAGTTGACCTGACTTCAACTCTCCTCGCCACTCTCACGGTCCAAGATGTGCCCGCGCCGCCGGCTCTCAATGAAAATGCTCTCGTAGGCGGCGGTGTGAACGCACAGTAACTCATACATTTTTTATATTGTTAAAGATAGTCAGTAATAACACAAGAACAAATAATCAAATTACAAGGAATAGAACAAATAAATACAACATATGCAAATTAAATAAATAGTTATTTTCAGGTTTATCCATGTAGGTCTGAACCACTGATCTGTATAATGACTGGATAGCTCATGACGTTCTAAACTGCCACCCGGCAGTGAAGCCACCAGAAGTGTTCGAGCGGCCATCTTACGATTCCCTACCAGCAGAGGCTCCGACGGCCGTTATACAGAGATCGGCAGCTCCGACAGCACTTGTAAGATGACCCGCTGTGCAGCACAAGTGTAAAACGACATTCACAAAAGGATGTAGAAAATTGCCGACAGGTTGTAATACAAGCCCTATAAGTTCTTATTTATATGCACAATTGTCGCTATTCCCGTGTTGTTTTCTCCGAGGCAAGAGCTTCTTCAAAAAAACAAAAACAATAAACAGTTAACAGTAGCGTTAGCCTATAAGAAACCTCAGAGTAGCAATAATCACAATTAAGTGTCCAATAGCAACACCATTTGACAGCTTCAAAAGAGCTTCGTGCAGTCCGTTTACCGGTACATTACCCATACTATTTGTATTGGCTTTCCTGAACATGTAGGCTACTTGCTAACTAATCAAACACTTTATTTGAGCAAACTACTGATCTATAAAACACAATCTGTCTTCCTACCTTCTATTATCGTATATTATGCGCGAGGGAGAGAGAGCATAGCGCTCGTGTAGTTTGAAGACGGTGAGAGCGCGCGCGGCCGCGGCTCCTCTGTCTCTGCTCTGCGCACTGTCCACTTATCTAAATAATTAATTGTTACGATGATTTACTTGTTCCTTTTGCAAATAAATTGCCGTTTTAGTTAACGTGTTGTGGTTTTAACTAGCTATACCACTGATTTTAAGCTACACGGAAGTCCCATAAGTGAATAACGAACACTGGACACTTAAAAATTAAATATTATATTTTAAACGTGTATTTTAACGAGGAGGTAAGCTTCTTATTTTCCTTTCAAACGGCAAATCACAAAATAAAACACTTTCATTACTGTCACCTGCAGTTAGCCTAGACACACACTCTCCCAGCTCCTCTCCCAGCTTTTAAACCGCAAATACCCATTCAAATGCTTAGGATGTTTGCGTTGTAAGAATGTACAGGGAGACTTTAGATGTAAAAACGGTGTCTCGTTAGGCAATGTTTTCTCAGTCAGATCATAAAAAATCCTATTGATTCAATAGAACACCTGAGCTCACTAGCGGATACCAATACGGCGGTGCGGTGGCTTCACTGTTCATGACGTCATGAGCTATCCAGTCATTCTATATAGATCAGTGGTCTAAACTAGATGCTCAGGTTCAGAAATATTATTCAATCGGTCTTTTATGTTTTTGGACAGACTGTCATATATCATATATCTGTATGTTTTGAGTGAATGGTGATATACGGCATATATTTCACAGAAATAATGGAAGTTTAGTAGAGATTCACTCCTGACAGTCACATGGAGTTTCTAACATTTACAGATGAAGAATATACCTGTGAAATGCAAGTTATGCACTGAGGAAAACCCCCCATCTCTCTCTCAAACACACACACACACACACACACGCACACGCACCTTCCTGGTGTACTTCTTCTTGTGGGACGGACCTGCAGACACAAACATGAAGCAGAAATGTGACTGTGTGTGACAACAGACACACGATGTGTCATATGTACCGCCAATCATAACTTCGTAATTCGTAATGATACACAGAGTATGTCACTCGCTTTTGCACAAATGCTACACCAGGTATGGCACGCCGTTTTAGCTTTTATTCATTTCCAGGATATCAATTCTTGATATCAACAATCACATTTTCACTAGTTAAAATGTTAATTCTAGACATCAAGTATTTAATTATTGTATTTTCACTAGTGAAATGTCACCATACAGTCATGGCCAAAATTGTTGGCACCCCTGGTAAATATGATCAAAACTGGCTGTAAAAAATAAATCTGCATTGTTTATCCTTTTGATCTTTCATTCAAAAAATTGCCAAAATTCTAACCTTTCATTGAAGCAAGATAATTGAAAGTGGGGCTAAATCACATTATGAAATAAATGTTTTTCTCCAAAACACGTTGGCCACAATTATTGGCACCCTTTTATTAAATACTTTTTGCAACCTCCTTTTGCCAAGATAACAGCTCTTAACAACAGACAGATAACAAAAAAAATGTTGTCCACCACTCTTGTTCATCCAAAACAAACTACAATATAGACTCAAGGTGTTAAATACCGGAATTATCCTTTAATATGGGTTTGGTGCACACAGGGATAAAAAAGTACCCCATGTGTAAAATGAAATACTCTGCTGTATCTTTACTGCTGTGGGCCTAATTTTCTGCCAGAGGTCCTGGACATCTTGTTCAGATACATGGCATCATGGATTGGATCAAATACCAACAGATAAAAAATCGAAACCTAACAGCCGGGGCTAGAAATCTTATAACGGGCCATGTTTGGATCTTCCAACAGGACAGTGATCCAAAAACAAATATCAAAATCAAAACAAAAATGGGTCACTGAGCACAACACCAAGATCTGCAATGGCCATCCCAGTCCCTGACCTGAACCCTATAGAAAATGAGTGGGCTGAACTGAAGAGAAGAAGCACCAACATGGATCTGGGAATCTGCAGGATCTGGAGAGATTCTGTATGGAGGAATGGTCTCTGATCTCTTGTCAGGTGTTCTCCAAACTCAACAGGCATTATAGGAGAAAACTCAGAGCTGTTATCTTGGCAAAAGGAGGTTGCAAAAAGTATTTAATAAAAGGGTGCCAATAATTGTGGCCAACGTGTTTTGGAGAAAAACATTTATTTCATAATGTGATTTAGCCCCACTTTCAATTATCTTGCTGCAATGAAAGGTTAGAATTTTGGCAATTTTTTGAATGAAAGATCAAAAGGATAAACAATGCAGATTTATTTTTTACAGCCAGTTTTGATCATATTTACCAGGGGTGCCAACAATTTTGGCCATGACTGTAGGCTGCCATTCAAAATCAATTGTTGATATCAAGAATTGATTTCTTACTAGTAGAAATTCCAATTTCACACATATCAGAAATACAACTCTTACTAGTAAAAACCTTTATTTTTGATATCAAGAATTCAGTCGTCACTAGTTGAAATGTCTATTCTTGATATCAACAATTGAATTGCTACTAGTAACAATGTTCATTTTTGATATCAATGTTCATTTCTGATATCATGAATGTGATTGTTACTAGTAAGAAAGCCATTTTAGATATCTGAAATATTATTGATATCAGAAATACATTTTCAGATATCAAAAATGAAAAATGTTACTAGAAGCAATTAAATTGTTGATATCAAGAATAGACATTTCAAGTGACAATGTACTTATTGATATCACAAATTATTTTTCTACTAGTAAGAAATCAATTATTGATATCAACAATTGATTTTGAATGGCAGCCTATGGTGACATTTCACTAGTGAAAATATAATTACAGATATCAACAATTACATTTTTGATAGGAACAATTACATTTTTGATATGAACAATTACATTTTTGATATGAACAATTAAATTTTTGATATCAACAATTACATTTTTGATATGAACAATTACATTTTTGATATGAACAATTACATTTTTGATATCAACAATTAAATTTTTGATATCAACAATTACATTTTTGATATGAACAATTACATTTTTGATATGAACAATTACATTTTTGATATGAACAATTACATTTTTGATATGAACAATTACATTTTTGATATGAACAATTACATTTTTGATATGAACAATTACATTTTTGATATGAACAATTACATTTTTGAAATGAACAATTACATTTTTGATATCAACAATTCAATTTTTGATATCAACAATTCAATTTTTGATATCAAAAAATTTAATTGTTGATATCAAAAATTGAATTGTTGATATCAAAAATTGAATTGTTGATATCAAGAATTCATATCCTGGAAATGAATAAAAGCTAAAACGGCTTGCCATACACCAGGCCTTGCGATGTGTGCTTTCACTGTTTACACGTAGCAACAGCGCAATGGCGTGTGGCGCGTGGACGAGCTGTTCTCCTGGTGAATAAAGTGTGGTGTAAGCGAGTGTGTCGTCCTCCATAATCCTCTTCCTCTGCGTGTGTGAAGTGGAGCAGGACAGCGGCCGCCAGTGCCGGCTTCAGACTCCCATACACACACGACTGGGTTTGGGGATTTGTACAATATAATCATGATCAATATAAGCAGCGGCACAACGGATCATATGCTCATTATCTACAAATTATGACCAGAAATGGATAAATATTAAGTCTGCTGTTTAAAACAAGTAAAGAACCAGTGTAGGAGAATAGTTATGAGCAAACAGCAGCAAACTCTGTATGTGTGTGCATATTTGAAGCCCGTGACATATAAACGCATGCACACATCAACCCGATCACATGATCAGCGTTCATGTAAACACTACGCTCGGATTCATCAATCAGAATTACTTCAGTCCGAAACACAAGTTGTGCGTGTAAACGTAGCCGGTGAGTGCCATAGATAAATAACAGTTAGATTGAGCCTGATAATCAATATATGAAGGGGAATATGTCCTGTATTCACATATGATACAGTCACGAGCAAGAGCGCTGTCAGCACGACTGCACATGATGAGACTGATTCTGTACAACAGCTAATATTGGGAGAAGAGTCAGCCCTTTAACCGGATCGCTTGAGTGAATGATTCAACGACTCATCCACATACTGGCGGGTTCAGAGCATCACAAAGCACGGTTTCTGCCGGTGTAATCGCAGTGTAAACGCATCTAGATGCAAAGAGCAAAAGCAGATTTTCATACGGATTTAATTTAACCGGCTAAATCCCTATAGTGTTTTATTATTCTAATTGAGTTTATTGATTAAATGCAAAGAGTTTTAACCAAAGATGATGCATAAATCCACTAAAGTTATAAAGAAATTCCCCTGGAGATCAATGGACAACGTCATTCCAGCCTTTTGAGCCAATCTGTAGAGTGAGTAATTCAATGACTCAAATTTGCTGTTTCAAATATAAAAAGTATCATTAAAATATCTCATTTCTGGCCCTACAGCTGTGTGTGTGTGTGTGTGTGTGTGTGTGTGTGTGTGTACCTGAAGCGGCGCCGAACAGAGACTCCTCGTCACTCCAGTCCTCCTGAATCCCTGACGCGTCCTGCCATCGGGCCCTGAGACACACAGCGTCAGTCAGTGCATGTTCACGCTCACACTCTCTCTCACACACACACACACACTCTCTCTCTCTCTCTCTCTCTCACACACACACACACACACACACACACACACACACTCACCTCTTGGCGCTGCGCTTCCCTGAGGACGACGAGCGGCTGTCGGCTGGAGAGCTGCGCACCTGCGGGCGAGTGCTGTGAACCTCAGACTCACTGCACACACAGGAGGAACACAGCGGTCACACACACACACACACTCATCTCGTGGCGGGTCTGTGATGATGCTAACTAGGGCTGTGCATGATTAATCACTGTTAGACAAATAAACACACTGTGTGAAGGTCGCTACGCTGCTCTGCTGGCCGGTAGTGCTGGGGTTTATCATGCGGTCGCCGCACTGACTCGCAGTTATAACCGCATGCACTGGGTGGCGCTGTGGAGCGCGGTGAACAAGTCTCCTGTGTTAATTACATTATGAAGTTTGGAATTATTTAGAGGAAAATGATCTTACTAAATGATATTACAAAAGGGAATTACTTTTAAATCAAATTAACGAATAAAACTGAGTTATAGTAATCATCACCATAAAATCACACGAAATCCAAACCGAAATCTTCAACCTTATCATGATACTTATCAGATAGCAATGTGATTTTGAAACGCATGCCTCCTTTAAGTTTAACAGAGGGAGACTTCTCTTAGCACTCCGTTATCTGTGTGTGTGTGTGTGTGTATGCACGATCTGTCAGCGTTTCTCACTCCAGCGTGTGGATATCATTGGTCCTCCACAGGGACATGAGAAACTATACAAACACAGCGATGATCAAATGCGGACTCGAGTGTACGCTCTGTACGATCACTGGAACCGTATACTTTTCCCGTTCGCGCTGCTTGAGCTTAAAATGTAAATGCTTTTGTTGTTTAGATTTTTTGTTTACACATATTGTTTAATGTTTTCCACTAAAAGCAAATCTAAAGATATATCGTAAGCTTGTTGTGGATATTTCCTAATCGCAAGCTTGTTCAGAAATGGTGACAAATAACGTCATTGGTCCCTGATAGCCCTAAACATGCAACCATTACTCCAATGTTGAAGCCCTAACTCAGACACGTCTGTCTCAGGACATTTTAGGCCAATCTCTAATCTACCGTTCATGGCCAGACGTTTGGAGAAAGTGGTGTCATTTCAATTACAGGCCGTTCGTAGTACACACCATATTTATGAAACTTTTCAATCTGGTTTCAGAAAATTACATGGTACTGAATCTGCTCTACTAAAACTTTCAGATGCCATTCTATTGGCTCCTGATGCCGGACATACGGTTGCTCTGGTCTCACTAGATCTCAGCTCTGCCTCTGATGCGGTGACCATAACACACTCGTCTCTCCTTTAGATTGCTCTGGCCTCACAGGATCCACTCTTGAATGGTTCCGGGCCTGTGAAGCGGCGGTTAGGGTTAGGGTTAGGGTTAGGTTAACCCTAACCTAACTCCACTGCTCCTTTGACTCACGGTGTCCCTCAGGGATCCATTCTTGCTCCCATTTTATTCATGATATATTTGCTAGGGATGTGCACGAATATTCGATCTGTAATTATTATTCGAAAAATAAAATACTATTCAAATTTGATAGACTTTATGAAGCCGTAAATGCTTTGCGGGTCGTGAATGCAGTGAATTCCTGATGAATCCCGAGCACTAACTCGCAGTTAGCATCTCTTCTTGTTTTTAAATCCATCCCTAGATCCCATTTTCTTGCACAGATGTTGTTAGTGTAAACTATGTTATGTAGAGGTCTTCTATCCCTTTGTAACATTTTTATGTACAGCACTTTGGTCAACCTAGGGTTGTTTTTAAATGTGCTTTATAAATAATAATAAAAAAAATAAAAAAAGCCCAGTATTTGTGAGAAATGTCCACCCTAATGCACACACACACACACACACACCTGTGATTGCTCCGAGCGGCTCTGGTGTGGCGCGCAGGAGTCGAGCTCTGGGGCGCCGCACGCTCCTCCAACACACACTCTGGGTCACTGACACTGAGAGAAACACACACACACACACACACACTCTCTGTTACAGGCAAAACCAGTACGTTCTCAAGCATTATGATTTATGATTTTATAAATGTAAAGTAAACATATTTTTTTAAATAAATTTTTTTAGAGCTATTTTCCCATTAATTACTTAGAATCTGGTGTGCCGCACAGTTTTATAATGAGCCACAAATATTTGTATACCTCTCATCATAATAATAATAATGTCAAAGTTCTGCATCATTTGTGTGATCAAAGCCAACTCAACTCAACAGCACGATATGGCTTTAGTGCCGTCTCAAATCACGTGTGTGTGTGTGTGTGTGTGTGTGTGTGTGTGTGTGTGTGTGTGTGTGTGTGTGCTGAAGGCACCTGCTGTCATGCGGCTCCAGTCCGGCTGTGTGTCTGTCAGACGGAGGATCCTCACACTCCTCATCACTGGACACAACCACACTAAGGAGAACACACACACACACACACCGTATCACATCAGCTGTGTTTACGTGCACATTATGGGATATCACATAATAACCTCAAGGGGGATAATGTTTATCTGATGGCAGTATATCAGTGGTGACGTAACATGTTCACACCTGCGGTTGTGTGTTTTCTTGCCCGAGCGTCTGGCGGACGGAGGAGCGCTGTGACGCGCAGGAGTCGAGAGCGCTTCACCACCGCTACACACACACACACACACACACACACACTACAGTCAGCTACTGGACATAATACAAAACAAGAATACCTGTGTGCTAAATAATCACTGACATGCAAATTCATCATCTTATACAGTGTAAATGATCATAGGTGTTCACAACACTGTCAGAATGGAAGCATATACACCAGGGTTCATATATATATGTGTATATTTGAGGCAAATACTCATGGCGTAATGTTCCATGACAGTTTAAGTACACCTGTGCAATTAGAAGAAAAATCCATGTTCAAATGTATTTCTGCAGCCGATCTGATCAATTAAAGATGTATTCTGTTATAAAGACATCTGTGTAACAAATTCCCCAAATTTATTTCCCCCCCAAAACGTTTATAGGGGTTTCATGACCGCTCGAACCCAGTCAAATGTAATAATATCCAGTATATTCCTGTCAATTAAAACTTTTTTTAATACTATTTTCTAAATGATTAATTCCACTGACTGATGTGTGACGGGAGTGAACGGGCGCACCTGTGAGCGTCTCTGGCGGATGGAGTCGAGCGCCGAGCCGCTGAACACACCTTCGACACACTCGCGGATTCACTGACACACACACACACTACAGTCAGCCAATATTACAGGATTTTACAACATGATTTCAATCATACAGCGATCTGAAGCACTGCTAAGTAAAAGTCTTTCTTTAACCTGTCGTCACGCTGGTTGTCTGTGGATGTTGGTCTGACAGTCTGAGCCTCCGGATCATCCGACTCTGGATCACTGCGAATGATGAGCCTGGAAAACACAGTTTGCCTTTAGAGAAGCGTTCAAAACTGAGAAATATAATAGTATGACGCTAACTATACGTACTCGGTTACTAACGTGACCTCGGTTCCCTGAGAGTAGCGGACGAGTATTGCGTAGCTAGTGCTAGTGGGGAAACGCCTTTCCTCGAGAATACTGAAGCCTATAATGTAAAACACAGTGCAGCTGCACAGCAATACCAGCAGAGCTACCGGCTCACCCATTGGCTGTGCTGAGGCAACTGCACACCCTATGGCGAGGCAGCTCAGACAGGTTGGCACCAAGCACGTCAGAGCCCGCCAGAATGGGCGTGGCTTATAGCTATAAAAGCCCATCTATTTCGACGTAGCACAGGTTACATCGACTGAAGCGACAGCACCTGACAGACTGTAATAGTGCGGCAGGCTACGCAATACCCGTTCCCTACTCTCAGGGAACCGAGGTTACGCTAGTAACAGAGTACATTCCCTTTCGAGAACGGTCACTCGTATTGCGTAGCTAATACGCAGTGGGGACGCAATGTAAAACGCTGCACTATTAGCAACTGACTACATCCTGCACCGAAGCCTAGCACAGCCCGAGACTCACAGTAAGGCATGAGCCACTTAACAAATCCCCCAAGGGAAAAAATAAAATGTAAGCAGACCTAAGTCGGGTCCTTGTGACATATGAGGAATGGACCAAAGGGCCAATCTCGCTCCAAATATATATTACCTCATAGGACAATTGTGTGCTTATGACAGTAAATTGTGTTTAGGCTGACATGACCGCAGACCGCCGGCACAGAGAGGACTCTATTCTGTAAACAGGGTACCTCCATATTATAACACCTGACAGATGTGGACGGCGAGGACCAGCCGGCCGCTGCACACGTGTCTTCAATAGGTACAGCACTGGACCAGGCCCACGAAGAGGACATGCCTCTAGTGGAATGGGCTCTAGCGCCTATGGCACAATCTTGTCCCACCGAGACGCAAGCCAAAGAAATGGCGTCCACTATCCACCTCAATAGTCTCTGCTTCGTGACCGGTAACCACTTACCGCAGCCGCCAAAGCACACAGAGCTGTTCTGTGTGAACGGTGCAGAGCGCCCCAGGTAGATTTTGAGAGCTCTGACGGGACAGAGCATATTGGCTTCCCGTCATCAACCAAGGGGGGAAGAGCCGCTAATGTGATGACCTGTGCTCTGAACAGTCGAGAGCACCTTGGGTACATAGCCGTGTCTCGGTCCGAGGGTGACTCTGGAGTCAGGCCAGGGGGTGTGTTCAGCATTTCCCTGGGGGAGTGTTGTCCCGGGACAGCATGTCCGCGCCCGCGTCCCGGACGCCCAGAACGTGAGCAGCTCTCAGAGAGCGCAGGTTGGCTTGTGCCCAAAGGAGGAGGTTTCTGGCCATGGCATACAGGTCGCCCGATCTGAGGCCGCCCTGGCGCTTTATGTAGGACACCACCGACATGTCCATTCGGACTAAGACGTGATGTCCCGCCAGTTCTGGCAGAAACGCCTTTAGGGCTAGACAAACCGCTCTCATTTCGAGGCAGTTGATATGTAAGCTCTCCTCCGAGCTCGACCAGAGGCCGGAGACAGGCTTGCCCTCGTGCAGCGAAAGGGTCTTCTTCCTGGAGGCCACGCCCATGCTCACTCCAGACTGGTACCAGTTCGGGACCTTGCAAGGAGCCAGGGCTCTGATTAGGGCTGGGACGGTATGGAGTTTTTCTTACCGCGTTGAAAAACAAGAACTTCCCGCGGTATAGCGGTAACCCGCTTTAAATACCACGCACGCTGGGTTTTAGCCAGAGCTGTAGGGGGCGCATATGCAGTAATCCCAAATGCAGTACTGATGATGCTGCTGCCATAAGGCCCAAAACCCTCTGAAGCTTTTTGAGGGTTGTGCACCCGCACTGAAAGACGCAGTGAGCCACGTCGCTTCTCACCGAAGTCTCGAAGACCGCCTGAAAGCGCGGGGTTCTGCGAGCGAATTGGAGCGAGTAGCCTCGGTTTACAGTGTTCATTAGCCAATTTGACATTTCGGGGATGGCTTGCCAGGCCTCGACCCTCGGGTTGAATGAAAATTGGGGATGGGCCGCCTATCATAGGGGACCTATTACCCGTGTGTTGTGTTTTGTGCACATACGCGTGTCGGGGCTGGCTTGCCAGGCCTTGGGATGGGCCACCTAGTGAAGGGGGACCGGTGACACGGGTGTTGTGTGTTTGAAACGCACTCTTTTTCTGCTTTATTTGGGTCACAGTTAAAACAGAGTTTGTTTGTAGGGACGCGTGCAGCGCAACGGCCCATTGACTACAATAGAAAATTCTCCAGCCGCCTGAGCTAAACGGGGAGCTGTGAGATTTGAGCGAGCTCTTTTCGAGGGCGGTCCGGGCGAGACTCAGACCATCTCTCTTCCCTCCTGATGCTAGGCTTTCTTTTCATTAATTATGCTACAATATACACAAATAATATCGGCCCGATATATTGATATCAGTTTTTTTTTTCCTAATATCGATATCGGCCCCCAAAAATCCATATATCGGTCGGGCTCTAAAAGCTATAACGACAAATATAACACTATGACGATGACTATAATGATAACTTTAGGGATAACTTTAATGATAGCTATAATGACAACTATAACACTATGACGATGAGAATAACGATAAATATGATGGCTAAAACAAACACAATGACTTTAACGCTAACTTTAGCGATGACTATAATGCTAACTTTAGCGATGACTATAATGCTAACTTTAGCGATGACTATAACGCTAACTTTAGCGATTACTTTAATGATGGCTATAACGACTATAGTAAAAGTCTTTCTTTAACCTGTTGTCACGCTGGTTGTCTGTGGATGTTGGTCTGACAGTCTGAACCTCCGGATCATCCGACTCTGGATCACTGCGAATGATGACCCTGGAAAACAGTTTGCCTTTAGAGAAGCGTTCAAAACTGAGGAAATAACATGAGATGGGAGGCCCATTATTATTAATAACAATAATTAAAATACTATGACGGTAACTATACCAAAAACTAAAATGCTAGATATAGCAATAACTAAAACACTGGGATTATAACGCTAACTTTAGCGATGACTATAATGATAGCTATAACAACACCTATAACACTATGACGATGAGTATAACGATAAATATAATGATAGCTAAAACAAACACTATGACAATGACAATAACTTCAGCGATGACTATAATGATGGCTATAACGACTACAGTAAAAGTCTTTCTTTAACCTGTCGTCACGCTGGTTGTCTGTGGATGTTGGTCTGACAGTCTGAGCCTCCGGATCATCCGACTCTGGATCACTGCGAATGATGACCCTGGAAAACACAGTTTGCCTTTAGAGAAGGATAACTCCAACGCTACGACTATCGCGCTAACTAGGACACTCGTGCGACAGCTGTAAGTGTGAACACTGGTGCCAGTGACCTCTGAGGGGACGTCTGCGCGGGTGAGCCGCCGCTGATCTGCGTGATGTTGTCCTGAGACTCGTCTCCGCTGGGCTGGCTGTCGTCCTCCGTGACCAGCCGTGATATGGTCATGCCGGTGTAGCGGCGTAACGTAACGCGCGGCTGGCGGTCGCTCACGCTCTCCAGCGGCGTCTGGGACAGAGCCAGGTTGAGCTCGGCACCGGGCGGCTCTCGGCTCTGCCGCTGCGCCTCCTCCTCCACCTCCTCCAGCAGCCGCGAGAACGGCACGCTCGCGCCACACTCCTCGCTCAGCGCGCCGTACACCTGCCGCACACTCCGCAGACTCAGCTGACCCCGCGCCGCGCCGCTGACACACAGGAGAACACACACACACGTCAGACATCTACGTGCCACTTCATTACTACATATACTAGCATAGCAGGTGAGTTAGCTTTTTAAGTTGTTTTCATTTTTAGTTTAAGTTTTATTATTGTTGTTATTTTTTAATATTTCTACTTAGATTTTATTTATTTTTATTCCAGTTTTAGCATTTTAGTAACTGTAGAAACGTACATGCTGTGCCTTTAATATCGCTGAACGCCATGCAGTTAATTAGAAGCATAGTGTATGTTGGAGAAAAAGCTCTTTCTGATGTTACTACGTTACTTGACAAAGCAGTGAAAATTTGAGAAAACAAGAGATTCAAACAATAAGACTAACCGTGTTGAGCTACATAACCAGTCTAATAAATTCAATAATTCAAACTAAAAAGTAATTTTATTTTTTTAGTAATTCAGCTTGAACTCATGTTATGTCAGTTAACAGTGCTAATGTTGAAGCGGTGCGTGTCAGTACCCATGATGCTCTGCTGCTGCGCTGGGCTTCTGCGTGGAGCTCCGCCCCCCCCGTGATGATGATGATGATGAAGATGTCGTCGTCGGCTCAGCGCTCGGGCGGAGATGTCCAGAGCGCTTCAGCATCTGCAGAACACACACACACAGTCACTGCGTCTACAGGTCCGGGACACTTCAAGCTGGGGTGTGTGTGTGTGATATTCTACGATATTTTGCTGAGTGCTTGTATTGTGTGTGCATCTCCGCAGGATTGGGTCTGAGTGGACAGCTGACTCCTCACGGTTTGATATTCCTCACACTCTGTGTGGCGGTCAGTTTGCAGCAGTGACAGGAATCATCTTTTCCAATAAGATTAAAAAAATTATGCGCATTTTTTCCTTTATAAAGCCATTTTTTACCTAATTAAATGCATGCATCCTTTTTCTTCACAATCTTACATGAAATCAAATTCTATTAGAATAAGAAGACACAATAGTCCTGTTTACAATCAAACGAAAGCAGTAATGGAGCAAAACCAGCAATACTGTCTAAAATATAAGTCACTCATTAACTTCTTGTTCACTGAACTGTTGTATAAAATCAATATCACGTTTTTAATCATGCTGATATTTGGAGAAAAAAAACGGTACTCTTCGTGTGATATTGCTTAACCATATTAATATAAATATAAAACATATACAGAGGTCTTCCCATTATCTTAAATATAGAGGGCATTATAAACTAAATCACGCAGAGAGCGTGCACGAGCGCACTACTAGACCACATCATGTCTAGATGCGTGTTTGTAATGTGACATGCTCGACACTAGGGGCTTTCGCACCTTTTACCGTCAGTGTTCGCTGATTGGCCGAACACACGCCTTTTAGAAAAAGGCTGTGTACACACACAGATTATAGCCTATATATTTACTCCAGAAACTAGCTCTACGAACATGGAGAACAGAGATAGATGGACCTCTCAATCTTTACACCGAGGAGAAAACCCAGCGTGACTGAGGAGACGGAGAGAAACATGATCATGTGTTTCTGCTCAGCAACACTGGACATCAACCACACGACACACACTAACAACTCTTCATTACTGTCCACTTTCTGTGTGTAACAGTTATATCTAATAGCGTATTAGACAGATCGTAAGCTAATGAACAGGAGAATGCGAGCGCTGTGTGTTCAGCCGTTCTCAGCGCCGTCACAATAAAAGTCACAACAACGAGCGCGGCTCACGTCACGTCAGAGTTGCTACTGGCGCTGCGAACACAACCAGGAAACCGTTAGTCCTCGGGAGCCACCCTGGTGGAAAGGTCCTGTAACCTACAACTATCCGGTGCGAAAGCCCCTAATGTGTCAGACCGCACATCAATCACGATATCAGCGCAGAGATATACATGGCACCGCGCTACCGCAAGCTCAGCCGGAGGAGGAATGTGGTTCGAGAAGGAGACCGTGTGCAGGTGTGAGGTGAGGATGAGGAGTCAGACCTGCGTGAGGAAGGGCTCGGGGACGCGGTACAGCCGCTCGATGAACTCCAGCATGTCCTGCTTGAAGTCGCTGTACGAGATCAGCTGCAGGACCGAGTGAGACGAGCGCCTCCGCTGGATCAGGCTCGCCAGCAGCTTCTGCTGCACACACACACACGCGCGCACACACACACACACACGCGCACACACACACACACGCACACACACACGCGCGCGCACACACACACACACACACACACACACACAGCATTTCAAGCTAAAATAATATTAATATTCAACAATCGCTGGGAATTATCAGATTATTGGAACCCTCCCCCACATGCTCGTTCACTCAAATCATTTACTTCCATATTTATGTTTCAATAAATGTTTTATAAATGTTATTTTTAAACTTCATCCGCTATCAGGAGACACATGGAGTGGGCAGACATGATTTTGACCACTTCGTTTAGTTTTGTAGAAAGCCTTTATTTAAAGTTAATTTCATTTTGTATAAATTATATCTTATTTTAATCCATGTTTCATCAACCAATTTGCCTGGATTTAATAAATAAGAAACAAATATAGCAGACATATAATCAGGACACGGAGGCGCGTGAACGGGAGCGCGTCTCATTAATGAACCGAAACTCAGCGTATAAGCTCCTTCACAGACACCAGAAATATATATATAGAGAAAGCTGGAAATATCCACGTTTAAACAAAACACCTCAAGAAGAAAAGACTGCTCTCTGCTCATTTAATCCGCATGAAGTGTGCATTTCTCTCTGGTTCACTACGGCGAACTTCCTCTTTGCAGCCGACACTGACTACGTTTACATGCAGCCAATAACCCGTTCAAAACCGGGATATTATCAATAACCCGGTCGCGCACGGCCATGTAAACACCGGCAAAAACCCGGATATGCTCATATCTCGGTTTTTAAAAACTGGGATATTATACCTGGGGTACCCCTTTTCTAACCCGAATATTTGGTCTTGTAAACGCGTTTCGGCATATCCCCATCAAAATGTGTGTTCTGCGCATGTTCTATTCGCAAGGAATCTTGGTCTTTTGAGTAGAGACGGCGCATAAAAAACCCCGCGTGCAGTATAGCGGAAGTAAACAAGTCGAGGTTAACATGGCGAGACGCAGCACAGCACCACACTTTTGGAGCAAGGAGGAGACCAATTTCTTCATATGTGTGGCACAGCTCCAGCTACATTTCCCATCTCTTGCTCAATTTCTCTCCTTCTATTAATAAAGACCACGAGGCACAGTAGTGTCAGTGCTGCTGGTGGATCAGTACCAGCGCCAAAGCGCAAACAAAGACTATCACTATCTGCCCCGAACTATTCATTATCTGCGCGCTGCTGCTGTTGTTGCTGTTGTCTTTGGATACAGGAAAAAGAATCGGAAATGACGCATTGCGTCTTAATGTTGTCCGTACGTCCAGACGCTAACCGTGCGTCGCCGTTTACATCGGGATATTGGCGACTGATTACACATTCCACAGGAGTAACTCTCTCTGCTCACGCATGTAAACGGGTTATCCCGAATGTTTCAGAAACCCGAAGAGTGACCTTAACCCGACCATAACCCGAATTTTAACAGCATGTAAACGTAGTCACTGACACAGAAAACACTAGTTTATTAATAAACAATTCTAATGTCTCCTTGCTATGTTTGACACATTCATAATCATTACTTTAGCCGGTTCTCTGCGACAGCTGTCAGGAGTGTTATTGGCAGCGCCAGCCTCTGGTCACATGATCGTGTTGACACCGCATCAGCACCCCAGAAAACATGTTGGGTTTACAATAATCGCACAACCCACTGCATATTGTATAATAACCTGAAGTAATGTAATGTTAGGAGCGGCCCTCACCTTCCCAGCTGAATCTGCGGCTGCGCTGAAGTGCCTGTGCAGGATCTCCTCGGCCTTCTCGAACTCGCCACTCCTGATGCACACCACTACGAGCTGCGCACACACACACACACACACACACACACACACACACACACGACTGAGGCTTGCTGTAATCATGTATGATCCCGTATCTAACAGCTCAAAGAAGACAAATGATGTTATTTCAAGATGTTATTTTTGCTGTCAATAATGTTGTTATGTAAGAACAATACATCTAATCACAAGCTATAGGACAAATAAACACAACAGGAAAGATAGAAATGAAATACATGTCGCTTCAAACCTGTGAGACTTTCGCTCATCTTCTGAACACAAATGGAGATAGTTTTGATGACTTCTGAGATATATCTGTCCGTCCATTGACAGGCTACGCAACTACACCTTTCACACCCCAGAACGGCAGTGAAGACATAAAGTAACCCATGTGACTCCAGTTTTTAACCTCACTTTAAACAACAACATAATTCATCACTTTATTTACAGAATATTAATCTCTAACATTAACGTTTAATCTCTAAATATGTTTGCGAGAGCATCACGACACATGCACGTTGTGTTAGCGACGCGAGAGTAGAGGTTGATGCGTGACGGATATTAATATTGTGTAAATAAAGTGATAGATTATGTTGTAGTAGTTGTCTACTACCTTTACATAACCGACTGTTTACAGGTCCAGCTCCACAAGACGGCTTTCTGACACGATCATGTGTGTACTTGACCGCTGCAGGGCAATAAGTGTCTCAGTCACGTTCAGCTCGAGCGGATTAAAGACACATGCGAGTGTGATCGCGATAAAGGCGACAGCCCAAAATCTAAACCAGGTCTCAAATTTCTAGCGGTACATCGGCCGCCCCTGTTGTCCCGTGCAGTAGTCTAGGATATCTGAGATTGGTGTATAGCACTGCAGGTGTGTGTGTGTGTGTGTGTCGGTCTCACCATCTCCGCGATGCTGTTGTGCACGCGCTGCTGCTCTCGCTGCGGGACGTCCAGCTCTCGGCACAGCGACTCCAGGACGGCCAGAGCCGACTCCAGCGGCGTCTTCGGCTCCTCGAACGTCAGATCTGAGGCACACACACACACGTCAGCGGCAGAAACACACATCAGACACACACACACACACTCACTCACCCAGCTTGTCCCCGTTGTTGACCCTGGACAGGAACTGCATGCAGCGCAGCTTGAGGACCGTGTCTCCGCGCCCGTCCATGGGCAGCACCACCATACCTGACAACACCACGTGACACGTGTGTATTAGTGACCAGCATCACACACACTCAATCACACACACTCAACATTAATCCCGTGAAAACACACGGTTTCATATTATTACAAAATTCACTATCTAATCTTGACACAACACATAGTGTTGGAAAGACTCGGGGATCCAAATCTGTGATAGTAATATGGTCCAAATCATTTAATTTTTGTGCACAATAAAAATGAGCAGCAACACACACATCCGCATAAATCAGGTCTACACACACTAAATATTCATCCTGTGAAAACAACTAAATCCACTGCACTAGATCTTTTCTAATCTTGACACAACGCACACAGTGTTGGAAAGACTCGAGGACCCATATTTGTGACAGTAATATTGTCCAAATGATTTTGTTTTTGTGCATAATAAAAAAGTTTAGTACAGCACATTGGCTTTTCAGTAAACTCAAACTTATATAACTATTTTAAAGCTTCATGAGTGCCTTTTTAACGAACGTTAAGTCTGTATTGCAAAGCTCTACATTTTAATTCACTAAATAATTTGTCATTGTAAAAAAAAAAAAAAAAAGGACTCTCAACTTTCGGACGGAGTTTGTGTTTTTAGCTCCGCGCTAAAGCTAACATGCGCGCGCCGATGTAAACAAACTCGGCGCTCGCGCCACTTACTCTCAATAACGTTGGTGATTTTCGCGAAAACGGTGTAGTCTCCATTTCTGAAACTCTCGAGCGCCTTGAACACGCAGACGTCGAAAAACCACCTGTTGATGATGCGCTCGTCTTCACTCATTCTGGCTGAATGTGTTTATACTAGCAGTAGCACGCGCATCACTCACTCACTGACTCCCGCCAGCGCGTGCAGAAGGGGGCGTGGCACCACGGCACGGCGGAGCCTCTGATTGGACAGGAGCGACGGCGACGCCATAACCGTCACTTGAGAGTAATATTTAAATAATAAATAATACAACGCAATACATATTTGATTCTGCCAGTGTGACTCATTCTTTCAGTTAAAAACACATTATTTTTTATTATAATGACGATAGAAATAAACCCCTAGAGGACATTGTTCATTTCTTTACTTTATGGCAAATTCTTTATTCATAAACAAGTTTGCAAATGGTATTCTGTCCCATCCTTATTTTGACACTGAATGTATCTCACTTCTTAAATCTCTTCGTTATATAAATAATAAAAAATCCCAAAGATTAATTAAATATTATGAAGACGCCATAACATCACTAGCAAGCAGTATTTAAATAATAAATTATATAACGCTGGGGAGGTTATTCGTAACAAATTAATATATTAGAGAATATTTCCCCCCCAGTGGTTAGTTGGTGCAGTTGCTTATTTTGGTTGAAGTTTTCATTTTATTTTGAACACAAATTTGATCAATTAAATCATGTTTCAGTGTTTGTATAACTTAGTATGTTTTGTTTACTGATCCTGAATGTATAATAAGAAATAATACTATTTTATATGCTAAATAGGCCTAGTTAAAAAAAAAAAAAAAAAACTAAAACTGGCTGTACAAGTCATGTAAACTTAAATTATTAGACCGGCTTAAGTTGAATCTCGTATGACTTAAACTAATTAAGTTGAAATTGCTTATAATGTTGATGAGTTCAAAAAGAGAGTTTACTGATTCCTGCTTATTTTCTATCATAATTCAGTTTGGGAGAAATGTTGAGCTACAACATGATTATAGTCAAAAATGACCAAACATCAACGTTTTTCAGTATATCAAACAACTAGTTTTATGAAAACTGATGTTGTTTTGAACTTTCTAATACTCCTGAAACACAAACTGCATGGCCTTTAGTGTTAAAACTCGACGTAGACATTATGGGAGGATGCAGATGTGTGAGGAAAATCAGTGCCACGTCTGAAGAAGGGTGGAGCGAGCACAACGCGACGCGACGCCTTCATCATCTTCATCTTCATCTTCAGCACTGGGGTTCACAGCGCAGAAGCGTCCGCGTCGCTCAAACCAGCGCTGGGAGAGTTGAGCAAACTTATCTAGAGAGTGAAGGAATGAGAGCAGACCCCGCGCGGACGCAACGCGACGCTCGGTGACGTCACAGAACGCTGGACACGCGGAACGATGACCGCGAGGAACAGAAGCAAGAACAACTCAAACTCGAACCCCAGCAGCGTCGCGAGCCAGCCCGATGACGCGGCGAGGAAAAGCGCGAGTAAAGTCGCGGTGAAAGCGGAGAACGCGCCGCTCGCGAGCCGCGGCTCCGGGTCCGACGCGCTGATGATGAAGTTCGTGTGCGCGTCGTTTTACCTGGCGCTCGCGGCCGCAGTCGTGTTCGCGTCCGTGCACTTCCAGCGCGAGCTGTCGGAGATCAGACACGCGAGCGTCAGGCACGAGGAGTCCGCGATGAAGTGCGCGGCGGTGGCGCGCGAGGTGGAGAACGCGCTCACACAGGTTAGTGGACTTCATCATCCAGTCGCGTTTCTGTTGGGGAAACACACACACACACACACACACACACACACACACACACAGCAAACAAAAGTATGCTCTAAGAGCGATTGCTAAGCGTTATTTTTGAATGTTCTCATGTTTTAAAAACTATTTTTCTTGGTTAAGCGAACGGTAAAGTAACATTCCATTGTATCATTCTGTAAAAAGTTATGGAACGTTACTTTTGAATGTTCTGTGAACGTTCTAAAACAATTAAGTAGTAACCAAAACATTTTTTTTAAAGCTCCATGAATGGTGTAAACGTTCTGCTAGAGTTACTGGAAGAACACAACTAAACTTTAATGGAAACATTCACATGTCATTCTGCAAACTTTATGTTGAATGTTCTCTGAACGCTCTGAAACGCGTTATAGGAACGTCCAACTAAACGTTTCAGACACCAGCTCTCCATCCGTGAAGGGTAATGTGTGCAGTATTAACTGATCAAACGGTCTATTAGCGATACTGGAGAAGAGAGCGTTCCCTGTTCCCTGGAGCAACTCTGACTGAACTGAAGAAACTTGATCAGTCTAGTGGAGGAGCTGGAGCTCATCTCTCACGTAACTTCCTGTGTGCTGAGATCACACACACACACACACACACTAGCAGCTCTTAATCCTTCCACACACACAGACCGTGTCCTCTGATTGATCACACAAGAGGAAGGCCGTTCACATGAGGATGATGTGGTCCGCTGTGATTGGCTGACAGCGCAGCTTAAATGACCTTTAGTGTGCGACCCACAGGAAGTGATCAGTGTTTAGAGCGTGTGTGATGTAAAGAAGCCTAGGCATTTGCCCCATCCACACAGCTGTAGCCGAGCGGTTCTGGGGTGTGTGTGAGGCGCTGGATCCGGTTGGTCCGGTTCCCCTGGCCCGGGGGAAGAGACTCTCGGGTTGACTGACGGATATGATCACCTCGGTCTCTAGAGAGGCTTTCTCTAAACCTGCCTCTGGTTCACACTCGTAACTTGTGTAGTACATGCACACCTAATCCACACAACGCCCATTTGTACAGATACTACCTGGGAAACAAACAGATACAAATGGTTAAAACAATAATTTGTTGTCTTTAAATATACGTACAGCTCTGGTAACTAAAGCTTATGCGTCGCTATGAAAGGCTGTACGCCATCGACAGCTTTTATTATTCGGTGAGCGATTACGTTCTCCAACAACGGCACTTTAGGTGTTGTTACTGTCGTCAAATCAATTAAAGTGGTCAAAAAGTCAAGCCAGAAATTTAGAGAGAAGGAAATCTTAATTAATCAATTTTGTTTTAATTAATTTTTTTATTCGGATTAAATTCAACGAATTCTGCAGCTTTTAAACATACTCAATCACTGGACAAAATTTGAAATGACACATTTGTTTAAATTGAGTGTTCATCAGAGGGGTCCAGGACCCTGTCTTTCACTCGAACCACGGAAAAATCAGAAGTTTTGTGGTTAAAATGTAAAAAAGTAACACATCCTTCCCTCACGGGTCAATTTGACCCCCATAGGAATGAATGGAGTGCGAGGAATGCTTCGGTACACACAGAAAAACCTAAAAATGCTCAAAATTCAAACTAAAAATGCTAAAACTTGTCCAAAAATTAATTTTATAATGTTTACCTGAATGAAACTGAAGAACTGACTTTAGGACCCAGCGGAACCGCTCATTTGCTCCATGTAGAGCCTTAAGGCCCTCTAGAGTCGTGGAATATCATCTTATATCATCTATCTCCACCAGAGGGCGGCAAACACACTCAATGCAAGATATTTAGAGCGGAGGTAAAAGGGTTATGCATGAAATTGTGAGTTATTTTGAATTTAAGTTGAAAGAGTGTGGGGAACGTGCTTAAATTACTTTGTATTTATTATTTATTGATCTAAATAATAATATATATTTATTATATATTATTTATTTAGTAATTTAAAGGTAAATAAATCAAAATTGCATCAAAAATAAATAAAATAAGTATAATTTTAGGAAAGATGTGCTGCAAAGTGCGAGGGAAGGATTCTCTGCAGAACTGATGTTCTAGATCTCGAAGGCCTCTTTCTCCAGAAATAACTTTTAAAGATGTAATTTTAGTGATAAAAGGTGAGTTTTAAACTTAGACTGTAAAACTTTACGGCTTAATATAATTTAAACGGATGAGTTATAAATAATATTCACCCCCTCACAGTCGTCATGAAGGGCAACATTGGCTATATAGACCAAAACCACCTTTTGCACCAAACTTGTTTTTTTCTGCTGTAGAGTTGGGCATTTAACATGTGGGTTTATGGGATTGACTCTCTTCTGCAGCCGCTCTCTAGTGGCCAGTGGATGAACTGCAGTCTAACTCACTCAGTGTCTGTGTCAAGTCAAGTGAAGTCACATTCATTTATAGTGCTTTTAACCATATAGATCGTATCAAAGCAGCTTTACGGTGATAACAAAGTGTAGGTTTCAAGAGAGAGACTGGAAGGTTTCGGCTTGGTTTCAAGGGATAAAATGTTTGACTACGGGGGAGACTTTAAGGCGTCTTTAAGCCTAAGTGTGTGTGCTCTTGTCTGTCTCCAGATCAGGTCCGTGCAGGCGTCTCTGGAGGGTGTGGAGAGCGCGGCGGCCGGTGCCAGGGCTCAGCAGGAGAGCACCAGCCGCGCGCTGCAGAAGAGCGAGGCCGACGCCCGCCGCGTGGAGGAGGCGCTCCCGAAGCTCCAGAAGCAGCTCCTGCGGGACCTAGCGGAGAGCCTCCGCGAGCTGAAGGAGGAGCGGGAGCGGGACGTGTCCTCGCTGGAGCAGCGCATGAGCCGGAGCGCGGAGGAGCGCACAGCCGGGTTTAACCGCGAGATCCTGGAGCTCAGAGCCCGTCTGGAGGAGGCGGAGGCGCCGGCGCTCCTCGCGCAGCAGCTAGCGTCCGCCAGCAGCGCAGTGGCTAACCTCAACACCGCTAGCGAGGTGTGCGCGGGGAACGTGGAGGTGCTGCGCGAGCAGATCGCGTCGGTGAGCTCCGAGCTGCAGACGAGGAACGGGGAGGTGGCGTCGGTGTCGGAGGAGCTGGGCGCCGTGAGGACGCTAGTGCAGAGCGCCGTGGGGAGCCTGCGCGAGGAGGTTAGCGCAGCGAGAGCCGGCGTCCAGGCCGCGAGCGACCGGCTGCAGGGCCTGAGCGAGCGGCAGAGCCAGGCCAGCGCCGAGACCCAGAGTCTGAGACAGGAGCTGAAGGAGGCGCTGGAGGAGCGGGGACGCGAGCTGGAGGAGCGGCTGAGGGCTGCGGACGAGAGCCGGGACGCCGAGCTCAACGCCCTCGAGGCCAGGCAGAAAACACACGAGGACTCGCTAGCCGGCTGCAGGACCACGGAGGAGGCGCTCGGAGCCCATCTGGAGGAGATGAGGAGCCGGCTGGGGGAGCTCAAGACCAGAGTAGCCGATCTGGCGGACCTCAAGACCAGAGTAGCCGATCTGGCGGACCTCAAGACCAGAGTAGCCGATCTGGCGGAGCTCAAGACCAGAGTAGCCGATCTGGCGGAGCTCAAGACCAGAGTAGCCGATCTGGCGGAGCTCAAGACCAGAGTAGCCGATCTGGCGGAGCTCAAGACCAGAGTAGCCGATCTGGAGGAGCAGAACCAGGAGCAGGAGAGCGTTGGAGATGAAGAGCCGCTGAAGGAGTGAGCCTGAGATCAGATACTGGGATGATGGGGTGGTAGAAATGTGAAAACAAGCTTTTTTTAGGAATGATGAAGGGGTGAACTGCTGTTTCTTCTGTGATCTATAAATACCTGCACTGTGTTTGTTTTTCCACCAGCTCCGCTGTTTTCCACAGGGTTACTGCACGTCTCAGTGACAGTCCAGTCTCTTAATGTATCAGGAGGATAGTTGTTTTCCAATAAAATGTTTATAACCCTACCAAACTATATCTTTTACCTGATCAAATGATCTATAAAACAGCTACAAATACATAAAATGGCAATATTAATATGAGAACATTTCACACATTTCAGTATAATTGTTTTATTTGTTTAATCACCACTAGGGGGGCTCAAGATTCGAAACAAGACAAAACCAGCATTAAAATCAGCTAAACTATTAAAATCAAGGCATATAATATATTAATTCATCTCCTGTTTTTGGTCTTTGCAGAATCAGTGTTCTCACGGTGTTGAAAACCCGAAGCCTAATTAATCACAGCTAAAAGTGTGAGATCTGGACCTGGAAAAGTCATGCAAATTAGTAATATCTGAGAACCATGGGCATTTATTGTTATGATGAGTAATGTACATGTGTGTAGTTATTCCGAGGTAAAGCTGTGATTGCACAGTTGATTGTCATTCATCTTAATCCAGTAAACCACGAGTCATGTAAATTCACCGGTGTAAAAGAGTGGAAGCCTGAGGGTCGTTCAGAAACCAGGAGTGTCCGGTGTATAGTTGTGGGAAACTGAGGGTGTCAGAAGGAAACTCTGGCTTCATCCATTCAATCATTAAAGACGCTTGACCTTAAAAGAGATGCTAAACTCTTCTCTAAAGCCAGAATCTGTGGCTTTAGTCCTCCTAAAACCCGCGGTCCAGAACACACACACAGTTTAACGTCAGAGAGCGGTGTTTTAGTTCATGTCATGCGGTCCAGGAACACTTTCTGCTCCTCAACTGTCAGGAACACTGGGTCCGTCTAATAATAATACGAGGCGGACTCACAGCAGGCAGAAGATCCAGAAGACCCTTGGCAGATTATTGTTGAAGTAAAACAAAAGCAGAAATTGTATTTAAAATTATGAAAATGATTTATGAACATTGTTTTATATAAATAAATATTTTATGAAATAGGGTGAAAATCTGATAGAAAATCAAAGACATAAATCTAAACAAGTCGAGTATTGAATATCTTTCAGAAAGAGTTTGTTTGGGTGCAGTACCACATTTCCCCACATGGGTTTCACTGTGGCGGGATTTGCTGTAGAGTTTTTCTCCCTCAAATATTACAAGCACACAAACGCACACAAATGTTTTATTACACACACACACACACACACACACACAATTATAGCATAATTGATCCAATTGGCTCTATAATATGACGAAGCAGAAAACAGCAAAAAAGCGAGTGTTTGCTTTATAGGCCAAACATGAGAGAATGGCTCCATCTTCTAGAACAATAGTTACATTAAATCAAATTAAATTTTGAAGCCTTGCCAACAGAATGGTAGTCTATTAACAAAAATGACATACATTTATAGTTAAATGGCCCTGGGATTAACCATTTTGTCCAACAGGTCATGAGAGATTTTGTGTTACTAGTGCCAAATTGATTTCTTAAAGGAAATGGGGGTGAAGAAGTGAAATTACAATAAAACTACACGCCTGTGTATGTACATACATTTACATTTACATGTACTGCACATTTATGCGGTTGGCAACCTAACCCTAACAGGCAAAATTATCAAAAAACCCTGAAAACAACAAAACTGTTCAGTGACGGTTATTGATGGTAATTAATGCAGTAAAACGAATCCGTCTGAATCGCTAGAGACACTTGTGCATATGGAGGCATCAACACACGTGGCATTTATTTGATCCATTCAGCACAAGCACACTTCTCCATCACAGCATTTGTAGTTGAGTGTGATGAGTTAGGGTTAAAATGACAGAAAATCAGAGAGAGGAGAAGTCAGTTTCAGTCTCTTACGGCAATGTTCATCAAGTTTGCTTTTATTTGATCAAAAGTACAGAGAACAGCACAGTAAGATTGTGAAATATCCCCCACTACTGTGTGTACAACACTGGCTTTTCATTAGCCGCCGCTTCTCATCTGGTGTGAACGCCTGAACAGCGCAGGTGCAGTAAACACTGCTTACTAGTGTGTTAATAAATGACAACAACATGCAAACAAATACTAGTTTACAACATCAAGCAGCAACGAAGAGACGACTGAAGTTTAAAACGCTCACACACACTTTTACTCTACCAATAAGGTGGAAAGATGATCAAATCTGCATCATGTCACTAGTGTGTTATTCAGACTACAGACATCATTTCTGATGTTCACTAGTGTGTTCAGGACACTGTAGTTCATTTATTGTAAGTGAGGAGAGCAAAATACAGTAATCTATGGCATATTATACCCAAAAACTCTTCATACAGTGACTACCAGTAACATCTACACACATTTGTGCCCAAAACTGATCCGGACACTTTGAGCTGATCATGTTCTGCTGAAGTGTGTGTCTGTAACTGCTAATGCTCTTTACACACACACACTGAACACAATGAAGCATTGCTTGGTCACTGGTGGAGCTAAACTGGTATTATCTAATTGTGGAGTTAAATTTACCAGCTGACAGATATTCATCATAATTCATGTGTGTGACAGTCTAACAGATAGACGGACAAAACCTGTGTGTGTGTGTGTGTGTGTGTGTGTGTGTGTGAGACAGTCTTAACAGAAGATGGACAAAACCTGTCAGATATCATCTTGATCTTGAGTAGACTGTGATGATGTTGGATGCGTCTGAATAAGTGTTGGTTGGACTGTAGGTGGCGCTGTCACACCACACGAGTGTCCTAGATCAGGGGTTCTCAAACCCTGGAGCCAGGGACCCTTACAGGGGAAGACATGTCCAAGGACCCCTCATATATACCACAGTGCCTGAGCCCAAAGCTGCGGAAAGGAAGTCTCAAAATCCAAATGAACCGAACACGATCGACTCGAACTAGATGTCAATAAATGCATGCGTGTCTTCTGATCCACAAATGCACGGGTTCATTTTTGCATGAGCACATTTTGATTTTTTATCAGAGAACAGAAGATTATTCACAAACATCTCTGTATCTGCACAATCATTCAGAACTCCACAGATTCAAATTAAACGGCATTGGTTTGTGGTTAGTGCAATACATTATCTAGTACATGGATAATTGTGTGTGCATTTATTGATCATAATGAGACTAAAATCATCCCATACTAATGAAGCATTTGTGCACAAATGGTCTCGGTAAAGATATTACATTGTAAAGATATTACATTGTAAATATATTACAGTGACAACTTGTGTAGAGATGAAGTGTAGAGACTTAGCTTTAAAAAAAGCTATAAAGTCTAAAAGAGATACAGATATTTTAATTTATAAAGGATTGAGGAATGGAGTGGTTAAGGAACTGAGATTAGCCAAGTCACGTTTAAATCTTCAAGTAATAAATGAGGCTAACGGTAATAGTAAAGAAACCTGGAGAAATATTAATAACCTCATATGAACCACTTCACACACGAGATATACATCTCAGATTTCAGGGTCAGAACATTGAAGAAAATGTTGCAATTGCCTCTATTTTTAATTATTTTTTTATTGAGTCAGTCCATGAGCTAGGAAGTCATTTAAAAAAGAGAGAACTTACTCTACATACTAATAAAGGTCAGGGTTTTAATTTGGTGACAAATTATTCATTAATTAATAATGAAGGACAAGTTAAAAAGATAATCTGTTCTTTAAAGAATTCTAAAAGTAGAGATGCTTTTAACATGGATAGTGTGTTAGTTAAGAAGCATTTAGAGATTGCGGATTTGGCATGGTTGGACCCCAGGACCACAGTTTCTCTTCCTAGTAATGCACTTCTAAACCTCAGCACATGTCTCCTCAAATTCGACAGCAGGGCTACAGTAAATAACCTTCAGTCAGAACTGAAAGGTTTAGCTGGACAGTGGGAAAGGCTTAAGACATCACATGTAGATGACCACAGGACCAGAACAGCAAAGGACAGATCTGAAGAATGGGACGAAGAAAGTGAAATTGTGACCAAAAGCTGTGATTCTTGCAGAAGTTGCCCACTGTCAAATTCTCAGGCGGTCCAACATGCTGTCTGATGCCTACCGTCTCCGTGGGCTGGCATACGAGTACCCGCTGACAAGTACAAGATAAGCCGAGGCCACAAAGTTAAGGGGAAACATTTTCCAAGACCTCAATGCAGCGTTCACAGATGGCTTAGTATCTGTCAATGACCGTCTTGTAGAAATTGAGTTTTTACTCAAATAATAATAATTATTATTATTATTATTACATTTTAGGCTAAGTATTTAGAAGACGCTTTTGTCCAAAACGTACAAAAAAGGAACAAAGCAATTCGTCGAATATCAGACTCATAATACAGGTCAGACATATATCCCCCCCCCCCCCCATACCCGCTACACTTGAGAATCACTCTAAGCATGCAGACGCAGTTAAGACAATCCACCAGTGTTGGGCAAGTTACTTAAAAAGAGTAATTAGTTATAGTTACTAATTACTTCTCACAAAAAGTAACTGAGTTATATCATTACAAAAGTAACTAATTACAAGGCAAAGTAACTATTGCGTTACTTAAAATAAAAATATGTGAAATAGCTTGGATGCCCCCAATATGTTAAATGAATGAAATGGAACAAATTTCACTAAATAGAACAAATTATTATTATAAAACATTGTACACTGATCTACACTAGTTTAATGTTGCTGCGGGACAATGTGAGAAACATTAAATATTAAAATATTATCATTACTATAGTGGAACAACTGAACACAATAGATGGTTTAGAACTTTTAATAATTGCAAAGACCACAACTGGCCAACAAATCCAAAAATAAATGACCGGTATGCTTCTTAAGAAATGTATCAAAAATAAGTAATAAAAAACATACATACACATACACTCTTTGTAGTGCAAATTAAAATTACAAAACCTTTACAACTAGTAGACATACTGTATAGCCTACTTGAAGTATTTTCTTCCTCACTAACTAAAAGTGTTCTCAATATAATACTGAGCAATGTATCAACATAAATAATAATAATAATAATAAAATATAATGTTTTGGGGGTTTATTTTTTATAACCTAGAACGTCATCATCAGAGGTTATTTAAATTCTAGTCGTGTTTGCCGCACGTGTTCACAACCGGTCAAACAAAGATGTTTTCTGGGAACGTTCCCTGCATTTTGGAGTTTTATTTTATAACCATGTAAACTAATTAAAATGTTGCAGATGATAAACTATATTATACTCGGACACACTCGGTCTCTCTCGTGAACTGTCGAGCGTTGTAACGGACACACTCGGTCTCTCTCGCGAACTGACGACGTTCGCTTCGCTTTCGTCCAGTCCGGCGCCTCGAAACACACACACACACACACACACACCAGAGAAAACATTTTGCAGTTCCTATGGCGGAGAAAGAGCCCGATCGGTGAACCGAACCGCTTCAGTGAACTCAATTATAGTAACGGCGCATTTTATTGTCAGTAACGGTAACTGCGTTGTAACGGAGGAAACAGTAATTAGTTAGATTACTCGTTACTGAAAAAAATAACGCAGTTTATTTATAACGCCAGTATTCCCATCACTGCATTCCACTTAATACACAATAAAACAATATACAATAAGATTCGTTAACAACGTACCTCCTGGTGTTCTTCTAAAGTGAGGGCAAGCCACAAACCCGTGTGCACGGATTGCGAAAGCGTGGGCACGGTTTATGAATTTGTGGGTACAGATTGTGAATTTGTGGGTAAAGATTGTGAATTTGTGGGTACAGATTGTGAATTTGTGGGTACAGATTGCTAAAACTGAAGGCACGGTTTACAGATCTGAGAGCGCAGATTAGGAACTCATGGTTACAGTTTATTAATCACAATTTGTTAAACCGAGGGAACAGTTTGAGAATTCATGAGTACGGTTTATAAACTGATTGGCCGGATTGCAAAACCGCCGCCGCAGATTGTTGTGTTTCCCACAGTGACTTCCCGGGCTCCGTACTTCCGTACATGTCAGTGGCATACATTTTTTTGTCAAGCAGACGACAGTTTAAATTTGACAATGAATGATCCACATACAAAATGGAAATGCAGAATGTATATGATTATTGTTCACATGTACATCAGAACACAATCACATATTCCAAACAGCAATGGCTTTAAATGAGAAATGTTTCAAGGATTATTTTGCATAGATGTTAAATTCCAATATTTGAACACATTCGAGGTACACAAATATAGCTAAATAATAATGACAATATGTTTAATAGGTGCTTGTGTTGTGAAATTGAGCTTATATCCATTGTAATTAGTGGAAAACACATACAGTATATCTGTGTTAAATAGGAATCCATAATGTTAATCTCATCCTGGGAACAGTACGCTTCTCTTGACCTGTATTTCCTTTCCCAAAGCTGAGCTTTGACTGATACTTTGGAAACTTGTTTCTGTCGTTCGTTTAAAACTTCTCTCTAAAACAGCTGTTTAGTTTAGCTATTTACATCTTATCTCGCACTTTATGACCGCTAACTGAAGCGGCGTGCGGGTCTTGGCGCTCGGCTTGCAGCTTCTGTGAACATAAGCCCGCCTACTTTGAATTCATCAGACTCAAACATTGTGGCCTTGACGAGCTGTTAGTCTGCTGAAGCAGCTCACACGAGAAGGCCAGTTATCATCGCCATGTGCAATATCCCTGCAGCACCAAATCTGAGTTAATATTAGGCAATTATTTCACAACTTTCATTTTACACATAGAAAAATTACAGAGGTCCGGACCTCAATTGTGGGTACGGCCTTGTCCCTACAGTTTTTTAATTTACCATATTCTCCAGAAAATGAGTGTGTAATACTTGTTGCGTTGTTGAGGCGTATTAGCCTTCCCCTCACTCCACAGCAAATCCTTAAAATAATGGTATTCAGAACAAAACGAGAATGAAAAATATGTAGGCTACCCTTTAAGATAATAATACAAAAAATAATAGTAATAGTATACAGACATTTATTTTAAACATCAAGCCTAAACGGAGTAAGTTGAATGGAAACTGAAACTGCAGACGTTGGGCTCGTGCATCTCTCATTCGGCCCACAGTCTCCATATCTGCGATGTAGCCTAACATTTGGATGCTTAACTATTTATGTAAAGAAAGCTGCATGCTTCAGTCCCAATGTAGGCATACACGTATCCACATCTGCACATGCGGAGAAGTGAGATTGGAATAACAGCAACTCGACAGTATAATGATTGACCGACACTGCCTTCATAGTGTACAACAGACAAATTAAATTAAGCAGAAGTTCGGTTGACTGTATTTTATTTTGATAATGAACAGGCTGCGATGTCTTATTAGTAGGGCTGTAACGATTAATCGCGATTAATCAAAATTCAAAATAAAAGTTTGTGTTTACATAATATATATGTGTGTGTATTGTGTATAATTATTTTGTATATATAAATACACACACATGCATGTATATATTTGAGAAATATTTGCATTTATATACTGCATATATATTTTTATATGATTTATATTATATATAAATAGAACTATTTTATATATAAATAACACATTTTTATTAAATATATACATGCATGTGTGTGTATTTATATATACAAAATAATTATACACAATACACACACATATATTATGTAAACACAAACTTTTATTTTGAATTTTGATTAATCGCGATTAATCGTTACAGCCCTACTAATTAGCAGTGCTAGCACATTGTGCGCGCACGCGAGGCGCCGGCGCGATCACTTGGATTTCTTCCTCAGCAGTGGAAACAAAGAATACTCTTCTTTATGGTCATACAGATAAGAGTACATCATTCAAAACAGTAAAGTGTCTTTTTTATTTGTGTATACATTCAAAATGACTACAAAATGTCATACCTTTTAAAAATAAAGAAAGCAACAGGACGCGGTTCATGCCGTCTCTGTCTCCTTTCTGGCGCACATGCCCCAAAATCATCAACACAGCGAATACTTGACACACAGACATAAGAAATACAGATAGATTATCTATCGGCTACTCTACTTTTTCATTATTTGATGTTAAATGCATTATATAAATCACTTTGGAATAAATAGCATGTTTTCAGATGATAAAGAAAACATGACTTATAGTCCGGAAAAAAACGGTCGGCTGTTATAGATTATTTCGCGGACCCCCTGGCTATGGTTCCCGGACCCCACTTTGAGAACCACTGCCCTAGAAGATCTGCAGCCTCCGGTGTAGTGCAGGAATACAGTGTTGTGAGTGTGAGATTCGCCGCGCTCTGATTGGCTGCTCACTCCATAAGTCCCACCTCTCGCTTTTGCTGTGCGCACTCGCAAAATCTGCCTGAATGGACTGACTCAATGCAAGTAAACTCACTTTCTCTCGCCATGTTCCGGCTTGAACCGACTCGTATCGTGTGCTGGTGAGGTCTCTCGAGGTTCAGGGCGTCGGGTCGAGTGTCTCTCTCGTGGTCTCCCCGTCCTCCAGCTCTCGCTCTCGGCTCGTCATGTCTTCCGCCAGCAGGCCGATCCTCAGCGTCAGGTCGTCTAGTTTGGGCTGGAGGAGCGCGAGGTCCTGCCTGACGCTGGAGACTGTGGGCTTCAGGTCGTGTGTGAAGCTCAGGGTGCGGCGCAGCTTGGCTCGCCCGCTCTCCAGCGCCAGGACGCGCTCCGCCAGCTGCCGGTTGTCCTCGGAGAGCTGGTGCAGGAGTGTGTGTGTGCGCTCCAGTGTCTGGCCGCTGCTCTCGGCGCTGCTCTTCAGCTCGGACACGCGGGCGATGCTGCCGGCCAGCAGGTCCCCGATGCGCTTCACCATCAGCCTCTCGGTGCGGGACAGCTCCTCCTCCAGGCCGCGCGTGTGTGTGAGCAGCTCCTCCAGCTCCGTCTGCAGGCCCGTCACGCGGCGCAGGTCCGTGCGGATGGAGGCCACGGCGCGGGTGCGGCCGAGCTCGTCCCCCACGGCCCGGGCCAGCTCCTGCTGGAGCCGCTGCTGCTGAGCGTCGAGGCCCGACACACTCTCCTGCAGGCGAGACAGCTCCGCGGACAGGGCCGAGGTGTGGGCGGACACCGGCGCCGCGGACAGCAGCGCACACTGCACACACACACACACACACACGAGAGAGGGGACACGAGTACACTTCAGTCAGAAAGAAGACCAGAAACTAAGCTTTTGCTTTTAACATAAAAACACACACACACAGCATCGAACACTGACACACACACAGCATCGTGCACTGACACTCAAACACACACACACAGCATCGTACACTGACACACACACAGGATATTATTCTGAAATGGCTGGCAAGAGCTAATCTCATATTAACACCTATTGTTTATGTCATTTGGCGATACTAATGAAACAGATGAAGTTTAACCCCATTAACTTCCACTGTAAGTGTCTCACTGTAACCCAGATGTGTGCTCATGTTTATAAAATAAATTATTGTGTGTGAGTGTGTGTGTGTGTGTGTGTGTGGTAATCCGCATTATTGCTCAAATGCTGTAGATTAAGCTAATAACACCGAACGCTCCTGCAACACTCATTCAGGGTTCGATGTCTGGTCACAGCCTATATGGTGTGCACACACACACACACACACACACACACACACACACACACACACATGGTGCGGCTCAAATTCACCATAATTGGATGCAATACGATTTTCCAAAAACCACACTAAGTAAAACTACAAAGGTGTACTATTTTAATACCAACACTTATCAAACATTACAAAAGACTTATATCTGAACATATAATTTATGAAAATGCTTTAAAACACTTTTTTAAAGTTTTGTTTTGGCAAAAAAAAAAAAAAAAAAAAAAAAAAAAAAACTGCATTCTGACTTTTTTTCCATTCATTATTTTCCCCAACTTTTTTTTTGTACATTTATGCTCAAAACATCATAACTGAACAATTGAATATGACTGTATAATGAAATTAATGTTTACTTTTGCTAAGTTGTCTCATCTTTTGTTCTGTGGACTCTTCTGGCAAGATGCGTTTCTTGCACTTCACACACAAAGCTGCTTGGCCACTGATTGGTCCCTGATCAGCCAATCACAATGAGAGTATAATAACCCATAACTTAATCTGACTGAACTTCAGGCCTCACTAAAGTCAGGCATGGCTAACCAACTAGACAGGAGGGCCTGAACTGCTGCTTTTGAATAGCGAGAAGAAAGTGTATTATTTTGGGTCTGTACATTTGCCTGAGAACATTGAAATATGCGGGTCAAATTGACCCACGGACATAACGTCATTGTAGACTGTTAGTCATATAGTAGACTGTTAACATAACAGTCGGGTGTGTGTATGTCAAAACTAGGGTTGGGTCTCGTTTTAATTTTAATGATTCTGATTCTACTTATAGATTTCGATTCTTATTGATTCCTAATTTCAATAAGGTAAAAAAACAGTTATCATTCACATTTAGTCTTATTGCAAAACATTTATTTGTAGCTAAATATGAACAAAACTCAACAGTAACACTTACACAAGGAACGTTTGCCTGTGTAAAACACTACGACTGACCAAAGATACGATTGAAATGAGATAGAAATATCAAACGAACAGTGTTAAGATTTTCAGGTATTGAGGTACAGAAACTAATCAAATGTAAAATAACACTGCACTTTATGAATTAAATATACATTACAAATATAGCTACACAAGCTATTCAGTCAAGAACGAGTTAATTTTCTCAGTTTTTTGTTGTTTGATGAGTGTTATTATAGAGACGGCAGCAGGAATATTAGGCCGCTGTCACTTTAAGAGCGGCACCGATCCACTATACTGATACACACGCCTGCAGCTCAGAACACAGAAAAATCTAAACGGGTCAAATTGACGCTACAACAGTCCACGAGGGTAAAGTCCAGTAGATGCTCAGCTAAAGATCGGCTCAGCTCTCGTCAGTGTCAGCCTGTGGTCTGAGGCGGTGTATCAGCGATCGGCTCCTCCTCCTGCGCTCCTCCACGCTCCGCACCTGCTCCTCCAGCTCCTGGACTCTCCTGCGGGTGGCGCTCAGGAGCGCTCGGACCCGTAGCATCGAGCGCACGGCCGCCTCCAGCGCCGCCTCCTCCTCCCGCTGCGATCGACCGGCCTCCTCCTCCTCCCTCAGCCGCTCCTGGAGCCCGCGGGCCTGCGCCACCTCACGCTCCAGCCGCTCCTGCAGCCGGGACACGCTGGAGTCGCTCTGCTCCGCTAGCTCGCGCACCCGCTGCAGCTCCTCCTCCTCGCCGCGCTCCAGCGCTCGCGTGTTCCCGCGCACGCCGTCCTGCACCTCCTGCAGACGCTCCTCCAGCCCCCGCAGACGCTCCTCCAGCGCGTTCACCTGCGCCGTCACGTGTGTGTGCGCGCCGCGGGAGTGGGTGTGTAGCGCGCGGAGCTCGGCGCTCTGCTGTGTGTGTGTGTGGAGCCGGCGGGAGGACGAGTCCTGATGCTCCCGCAGCGCCGCTGACGTGTTGAGGGCGGAGCCGAGCGAGAGGCGCAGCTTCGACAGGAGCGTAGCGGCGTCTGCGGAGGCCTGGAGCTGCGGTCACAACACACACACGTCAGCGCTGAGCTAGCGCTAATGCTGCAACACAATACTTTTTTCCTCTCTTGATAATCCTTCCAAACATCATGGCGATGGGTGTTGGTAGGCTTAAGTATATCTCAGCCACCGCACTAGCCATTATCATTAATGGAAGCTAATGCTGTAACACTAGCCGCATTTCCATTACAGATTTAAGCAATACTTTTTAACATTACATTTCTTCAGTCAAAAGTGAGCGACTTTCTCTTTTTCTTGTGCTGTTTGGTTAACATTAAATATACAGCTAAACCATTTAGCGCCTTGTAGCAACACTTTGTAATCAATACAAACTTAAAGGGATACTCCACTTTTTTTGGAAATAGGCTCATTTTACAACTCCCCCAGAGTTAAACAGTTTTACCGTTTTCGAATCCATTCAGCCGAACTCCGGTTCTGACGGTACCAGTTTTAGCATAGCTTAGCATAGATCATTGAATCTGATGAGTTCAGTAGCATTTCTTTCAAAATGACCAACGAGTTTCAATATTTTTCCTATTTAAAACTTGACTCTTCTGTAGTTAAACCGTGTACTAAGATCGACGGAAAATGAAAAGTTGCGATTTTCCAAGCCTATATGGCAGGAGCTACTCTCATTCCGGCGTAAGAATCAAGGAACTGTGCGGCCGTACCATGGGTGCAGCAGGCGTAATGATATGACGAAGCACTTGAAAATAGTCCCCAGCTCGGTAACTTCCAACATGACCGGGACTAAGTTTGTGTAGTTTTTAGGTGGCAAATTAGGTTTCCTGTGCGATTAGCCATGGTTCTGTGCGTAGTAAAGGGCTGTGATAGTAAGGCGAGGGTATATTCTACCGTAATGTTACACCGAATACCAACGAACAAAAAGAAACTAAAAAATCAATGGTTGACTGCTCTGAATATTGATCTAAAAACACCGATAGAATCGATAAAAAAATGGCGTGTTTGCTCAAAGCATTTTGGACCAGATGACTATAAAGAAAACACGGCCAGTACGGTACAGCGTCTAAAGGATACAGCCATCCCAACAATCTTCAATGTACAGACAGGTCCAAGTGCATCATCATCATCACCCATGCAGGGAACTACACTGCGACCAAAACGGTTGCATATGCGACCTTTTGAAATGCCATTGCGACCATATTTTTTAATGGGTCGCAAATGTATCACTGATTATTTTTCTACCTACCTTATGTTTTAGGCAATATGCTATGATTTACTACGGGCATTTATTAAAACAGAAATGTGTATTTTAAGAATTCGTTTTATAACGTGCTCTGAGCATTCAACACATCAAGTTGGATTCAGCCCCGCGACCCCCCCGCCCCCTCCCGGAATGGTGTAGGCACAGGCGCAGGCGTAGGCTAACGTTGATTTAAAAACAAACACCTCTCGTTAAGACACACACAGCAATCGCATATCTCAACATATCCTACAATCTTCACGTGTTTAAATGAAGCGTACAATTGACTCCTTTTTTAAGAAGGGAAGTTCAAGTGTAACTGTAACAGAACCATCACTTGATGTCGAAACGGAGCGAGTAAGTGGAGCGAGTGAGAATGATGAGGCTGCGAAGGATTCGTCAGGAAAAGCACACGCGGGAAAAACAATACGCCATATGAATTTCGACATCAGTGGCTCGAAGAATACCAGTGGTTAAGGTACCAAGACGGAGCAATGCACTGTGTATACTGTAAATTCTGTGGGCCTTCAATTGCAGGACTGTCCAAATTTGTAACTGCGTCAAAACAATTCAAACACGAATCATTGAAGCTTCACAATGACAGTATGAAGCACGCGAAGTGTAGAGACAGGTACATAACCCGTGACGCAGCAGCACTCCCCACTGCATTTCGGCGACAAGATTTAGCAAACCGAGCAAGTGAGGAATCTGAATTGACAGTTAAGTTCAATGTAGCTTATAATATAGCCAAAGAGGAAATGCCTTTCACCAAATTTAAATCGCAAATTATTCTTTTGAAGAAGAGCGGGGTGGCCGTTAATCCAACATACGCTAACCACAAATCATGTGCTGAATTTATTGGAGTAATCTCAGACACTCTCAAACAAAAGACCTGTGCCAAAGTTTCTTCGACCCAGTACTTGTCATTCATGATAGACGGAGATACCGACGTCTCCACGAAAGAGTGTGAAATTGTTTATGCCCGAGTCATTGAAAAGGGAAGACCTTCCAACATCCTCATTGGCCATATTGAGGTTCAACATGCCCATGCAAAAGGTAATTTTCATTACTCATAGACACTTTACAATAAGGTCCGTTAGTTAACATTAGTTAACTACATTAGTTAACATGAACTAATAATGAACTGCACTTATACAGCATTTATTAATCTTTGTTCATGTTAATTTCAACATTTACTAATACTTTATTAAAATCTTGTTAACATTAGTTCATGCACTGTGAACTAACATGAACAAACAATGAACAGCTGTATTTATATTAACTAACGTTAACAAAGATTAACAAATACAGTAACAAATGTATTGATAATGGTTAGTTAATGTTAGTTAATACATTAACTAACGAACCTTATTGTAAAGTGTTACCCATTGATTTATGTAGGTCTACTGTATAATTCTAAAAAGCAGTAAAACACAATTTTTTTTTAATCTTAGGTATTTATGCTGCAACTAAGGCAGCCTTTACTGGTCTTGGGCCACAATGTGTGGACTGGCTTGACAAGACAGTATCTATGGGGGCAGACGGTGCTGCTGTTAACCTGGGCCACAAAGGGGGAGTAATAGCCCTCCTACAAGCAGATGCTGGAGACTTTATCAGCCCGTTTCACTGTATGCCTCACAGGTACGCTCTAGTAGCCTACAATTGTGTTTAAAATGATTATTAAATAATTTCCTTTGCATTATTTTAGGTCTGACAAGTTAACACCACATTTTTTTGTTATTTTGACCAGTTGTCATTTTGTGCAAATACATTTTATTTATTTTGAAACAAGATTGTTCATATTACTGAAACATACCTATCAACAGTAAAAAAAGAGAAACATTACTTTTGCAGTGGTCTTTTAATTTTTTCAATAGCTGTATATATATACTTTTGGTGCTGTTAATTACATATTTTCTTTTTTTTATTATTAGGGTTAGTCTTGTATTATTTCTTGTTTTTCTATTATTATTACTATTTGTTTATTATTATATAATAGATTGTATCGCTAGAGATAGCATATCACTGTAATATGTACAGATGTTGTAACTGGCATAGCGAAAGTAAGTTAAAACTTATTCTGACATTGTAATATATTCTACAGATTGGAGCTGGGGTTGCTAGCTGTACAGCGGGAGATCCCAATGATAGGGCAGGTGTATGATCTGCTAAACTTGGTCTGGAAAACATACCATTTTAGCCCCAAATCTATGAGGGAACTCAGGGAGCTGGGAACAGACATCGGGGTCAATGTGAATGCTCCAAGTGGAGTGAAGGGGACTAGGTGGCTGCCCCATGTGTCCAGGTCTCTGGAAACATTCCTCAAATAAGGAAAAGACCGCACTCTCCAAAGCCCAGGACAGTTTACTGCTGTTTATTTGCATATGGACCACCTGGCAGGTGCCTCAGCCAATGCGGAAATTGCTGGAAGAGCCAAAAAGGTAATACTTTTCACATGGTGACAAGTGTCAAGTGTTTCAGTATTTTATAATTTATATATAAATATAAAAGATTATAATATGAAAGAATGATTATTAAGTATTTTTTTACATAGGCAGGAATGATTAATAATGTGGTTGATCTGTATGTTTAGATTACATTGCAGATCAAACTCATTATGGAGGACGGGACTTTTGTGTCATTCTGCCATTTCCTGGCAGACCTTTTCTCTTATATTAGTCAGTTCAGCCTAGTTTTGCAGAGAAATTATATCATCTTACCTCAAGTAAGGGTTGGGTAAGAAGGGGTTTGGGTCAAATACTATTAATCATTAATAAACATGCATGCTAAACAAATGATTGTGTGCCAGGCTGTCAGTGGGATTGAAAACCTTTTAGTCACCATAGAAGCCTTGGCAGCCCAACCCAAACCTGGTGGAAAACTAAGCACCTTCTATGCTGCCATGCAAGAGCAGCACCACCAGAATCAGGACAATGAAAGACAGGAGTTCAAGTTTCAAGTAATATATTTAGGTTATCTGGTGTTTCATATTAGAAATAAACTGTAAAATGTACATAATGTTCTACTATTTCATATTTTATTTTAATCCAGGAAGTCAACCTTTCAAAAGGGGAGGCTGTAAAACTGGTGGAAGGCGAATCCATCAGCCAAGCTGCCCCCAGATTGCAGAGAGCAATCGAAAGGACATGTGAGTCTACTGTGAAACACCTGAGAAACAGATTCAGTAGCCTGCTGGGTAAGTTGTTTGTAATGTTGCTATTACATCCAAAAGGACACAACTTCTATGTTGATATAATGCATTCATTGAAACTCAAAATCTTTCTTTAATTTGTGCTGATAGAGAAGAAAACAAAGGACACACCAACAACCACAGCGTTACAGTCTTTTAATGCCTTCAACCACCATGCCTGGCCAGATGACAAACGTAGGCTCTGGGATCACGGTGTGAAGGATGTAGAGTTTCTCTTGGAGCACTTCTCCACAGTCCTGGGAAGGTACCACACCCACCCCCTTCAGACTGTTTTAAAGTTAACATAATATAACACAATATGATTAACTATATTAAATGTCTATTAAAAATCCCAGGAATGGGTGCAATCCAGAACTGGCCAAGGAAGAATTTCAGGCCATGATGATATACACATCTTTTAAAGACAAGAGCTACCTTGGACTCTGGGAGGTGATGCTAACCACTGAGCCATACTGCTCGGATTATAAGGCAAGTGGTTTTGTTTTTAGCAGATCACACACACACACACACACACACACACACACACACACACAGTCACACACACACAATCTTTATATATTTATACCAGTTTTTTTGTGTGTTTTTTAGAACATCCTACACCTGATCCAGGTCGTGCTGGTACTCCCTATTTCTGCTGCTGTCTGTGAGAGAGGTTTCTCTACACAGAAAAGAATTAAATCAGACATAAGAGCAAATCTTCACTCAGACACTGTAGAAGACCTTATCAGAATCAGCGTAGAGGGGCCTGAACTGATTGACTTTGATGCCAGAGAGAGTGTGCAGAACTGGCTCTCACAGGGGCAAAGGGCAAGGAGGCCCAACTATACACAATGGCCAATCGATTTTGGCATGTGAGGGGGATGTTCTGTGAAGTGTACATGCATTGGTTTTTTTTTGTATCTTTAATACCGAAAAGTCAATAGCTGCTGAAAATCTATTATTATATTATTTTATGGATTATATTTATTTTAAATTTTTCCTTAAGAGTTCAGGAGTCTGTCCATCTGTGCCAATTATAGCACGTTGAAATGAAATTAAAAAGAAATTAATTTTGCACTTTATTGTGTACTGTATTTTCTATTGCAGTAAATCTATCCCAACCAATGTTAAAGAAAACAAGAAGGCATGTGGTTTAAAAGATGGCAAGTAAAATAAAAAGCACATCTTTATGCAATACAGTTTCATTATTGTTCATTATTATCCAGAGCGGATTACTATAAATAATTTGTGCGACCAAATTATGTTTTGCGCCAGTAACTGAAAAAGTTAGTAGCGCAAGTGCCACCAGTGGAAAATGTTAGTGTAGTTCCCTGCCATGGCTGTAAGTACCAGTGATGCGCGGGTCAATGTATAAACAACCCGAACCCGACCGACATTTTCAACAAACCCGCCCGCAACTCGGACCGCAAAAAAAAGAAAGAAAGAAAATATAGCGTAGCTAGTAAAAGTAGCTAGTAAATGCTCATCGTAGTCATTGGGCCACATAGACGGAGGAACTAGGGGTGCGCATTTTTCTGAATGCTGTATGATATCGCCTAGTGTTTTTTAATAAAGGCTTGATTTATTCATTCATTTCGTTTCATTTTCTTAACATTTAAGATGCTGCATGTGTTTATCCAGTCTAACCGAAGTGTGCGTCTCTCCCGACTTTCCCAACAAACCCCCCCGCCCCCTCTCAGAAAATACATAAAACTGAGTAACTGACATTAGCTATATGCGTTTAAAAGTAGCCTATTAAAATGGCACAATGGCATTGCTCAGTTCAACGTGTTGGGAAATCGGGCATTTTGTCCCGCGTCAGCTTTTATTCAAAAGTTAATTTCTCGCGCTCAACATTCAGAAGGTAAATAAGGATTTCCCACTGTCATCTCAGACTGAGCTTGTGCGTCATCCTCGCGCATTCAGCCAATAAAGTGTAGACCCATGTATTTCATAGAACATTGTGTCTAGTACTATATAAATTACAAAGGTTTAATTGGCATCTTTATTTCAAACGACCCGACCGACCGTGACCCGAATATCATTAAAAATATTTTTGGATGACCGGGTGACCGCGGGTGACCGCAGGCACTCGCTCATTTTGGATCAACCCGTGCATCACTGGAAGTACTGTATAACAATTTTACTTTTTGTAAAAGCACTGCCGTTGTTATCTTCCTGTGAAATGCAATCAGTGAGTGCTAGGTTTCCTCGATCATTCGTCTTGTACAGTATATAACGTTAGTAGTTTTGTTGTAGAGTTCTGGTGAGGTAGCGTATAACCCTTGTATGGTGTTCGGGTCTGTTTAGATGTCATCTAAATCGTCTCTCACAAATGTCTCCATGCTACAAGGCACGCTCCCTGTGCAAGCAGGTCGTCACGTTGGTTTGTTGACGGCAAGTGCTTCGTCATATCATTACGCTGCTGCACCCATGGTACGGCCGCACAGTTCGGAATGAGAGTAGTTCCTAGCCATATAGGCTTGGAAAATCGCAACTTTTCATTTTCCGTCGATCTTAGTACTAGTGCTGGGTATTGATTCAAATTTCAAGAATCGATTCGATTCCGATTCTCAAGATCTTGAATCGATTATTATTATTCGATTCGATTCGATCTGATCCAATCTTATATTTTTAAAATCAAAAGTTTTAACTGTTCATGAACAATCAAGTGTTTGTATTAAATAACATTCACAAACATACATTAATGTTTTAAAAATGTATTGTTCACTCAATGTGTTAGATGTTAGATAAGGCATTACTAATGCCACATAAGTTTAATGAATGGTATCTTAATGTAGTGTTACCAACTAAACAGGAGATAAAACGTGTTTTATTTGTCTTGACTGTCCTTTTATTTAATCCAAAACTGCGTTCATATTTAGAAGGCCTTTTAAACTAGATACAACCGCACACGATACCACTTTAGGGGCCGTTCACATATCGCGTTTTATGGGCGTGCAAATTCAGTGAGAAGCACTTCAATGCATCTCAATAGGTCATGTGACAAAAACCAGCGGCCTTTCCGTAACAACATGGAAAGCTCGGCCGAACAGCTGATCATCGCTGTACAGGGCGGCTTTTTATTTCTCATCTCAATGAATATATCTAGTAGTAAAGCTAATGCAAGGGCTAGAAATCAATTAATTCTTTGATGATACTTCCTCGTCAGCATGGAGAGCGCAGTTTGCACCGCTTTCTCCTCTCCACAAGCGCGTGCTTTCCGTTGCGTCTGCCGTTGCTATGCAACCATGAACAGAGGCGCGCCTGGAAAACTAATTTGCACGCGCAAAAAACGCACTATGAACGGCTCTTTCCTCCTTTCTTGTCAACAAGTGGATTCATTCACAGAAACCGCATTAGCAGCGCCGCCGGTCGCCATGTCTCAGTGTGTTTATGGGGAAAATGTAGGCCTGTTATTAAATCGATCCTCTGAGTTACGGATCGATCTTTAGAAATTAATATGAAAATCGATTCAGAATTGGTGAATCGATTTTTTCAACACAGCACTACTTAGTACACGGTTTAACTACAGAAGAGTCAAGTTTTAAATAGGAAAAATATTGAAACTCGTTGGTCATTTTGAAAGAAATGCTACTGGACCCATCAGAATCAATGATCTATGCTAAGCTATGCTAAAACTGGTACCGTCAGAACCGGAGTTCGGCTGAATGGATTCGAAAACGGTAAAACTGTTTAACTCTGGGGGAGCTGTAAAATGAGCCTATTTCCAAAAAAGTGGAGTATCCCTTTAAAGGTGCAATTAGAGATTTCTGAGAAACTGTTGATTTTTTAAATCAGCCCAAACAAACACGCCCTCCCTTCATTGCTCCGCCCCCAAAATACACAAACATGCAAATGCAAGAGTGATTGCTTCTTTTTAAAAGCAAAATAATGTTTCATGAAAAATACAGTGAAAGTCTATGTTAGGCTCCAGACAAACAGTAGCCTGTTTACAGTTACAGATTTGCGCAAAACTTTTGCGATTTTTTCTAAATGACTGCGTTTCCATTAACCGATGTTGTGCGGCTGAAACGTAATTTTTCCTCTCGCGATCAGTCATTCCAACAATTATAGCGACGGATGTTGGAAGGTTTATGTATATCCCATTCCCAGCCACTGCACTGGCCATTATTATTACCGGAAGGAGACGTAGTAGATGTTATCCAAGCATTAATGGCAACTTTGGCAAGGAAAGCCTCTTATACTGAGAGCGGCTCATATGAGGAGTTTCTGGGTGATTCTCCCTCAGTTCTGCTTCGAGGTCTTGATTGTGGCATTTTTTTTTTTTTGAGGTTTAGAATCCAGTATTCCTGTAATTATTTTATGAGTTTAATGAAGGACTCGGTCTCGTCTTCTGTCCAAACACACCAGTCTACGTCAGGTGACTGTAAATGTGCAAAAACTGTTTCCATTGCAGTTTTGTGAAATATTCCTTTTTCGAATTGCCTGTAAAACCACCTCATGCGAGCATAAACACTTTTTTGCGATATATGGGAGTTTATGCGAAATTGACGTATTTTCAATTCACAATTTCAATTTGACCAAATTTGAAGGGTAATGGAAAGGCGGCTACAGTCTGGGAGACAGCAGACTTACGCACTGCAAACACTAGTACAGTAACTCCTTAACATTTCATTTTACTTCACAGGAGTTCATATGTATATATTTACACAATTCTGACCTATTTTTTCCTCACAATTCTGACTCTCTGAATTCTGACAAATGAGATTTTTTTTATTTTAAATTCTGAATTTTTTCCCACTCACAATTCTGAATTTTTTCATTGAAATTGCAACTTTTTTTCTCGGAATTGAATTATCATAAATATGATATAATATGATATAATATGATGGGGGGGGGGGGTCGCAATTAGCCTTTTTTAAGTTTTATTCTGTGGCGTAAACAAGCTTCCATATGGCTGTATTGTTTATTGTTAGTTCAGATTAACAAATGTTTACCGGTACCTTAATGTAGACATGTAACCCGAATGAGTTTGTTTTGTGGGAACGGTGTAAAGGTTTTTAGAAGAATATATGAAACAAGCACAAACCCAACTATGACATTAGTGTGTGTGGTGTATTTACACACATTAGTGTGTGTGGTGTATTTACACACAGACCTGCTGTGAGACTTCAGTCAGTTTGTGCTCGAGATCCTCAACACTGCGGCTCTTCTCCTGCAAACACTCGTACTTCTCCCTCGTCTCTGCTAGCGTTGCGCTCTGCTGGAGATGCAGCCTGTGGGGGACAGAGGAAAGCACACTCATAGAGAGAGGGAAACTGATATATTATTATTAATATACCACTGATTCTTGAGAGTCAGGACAAAACATGTCCCACATAGAAAAGTCTAATTTATAGCAAAAATTAAGAAATTCATCATGATTGACATACTTACAAAGTTAAATCTAAAGGAATTGTATAAACCTATCTGATTTTTAGAATAAACTTTTTTATCTTTTTGGGGAAAATTTGTTTAAATGTATGGTCTGGGGTTAGAAGGTCCATGTTATTGCACTTGTCCTCAGCTAGAGGTCACAATATTAACTAACCATCCCAAAAAACTTTAAAAAAGCTCTACAATTGTGAAAACATATATATCAAATACAAAATAAGGGGTATACATATAAAAAACAATGCATGAAGTGAACATCAAACAATATTTTCCATATAAATCTGCCTATTAAAGTTGTGTCCTCAGTTTCTGTCAACTCCGTCAGATTTTTTCATAAAGCTCTTTAAATCAGGAAATAGCATGGTCAGCTATATCCCTGAGGACCCCTTTTCATCTCCCTGCCTGTGGTGAATGCAGCAATACCACACATGCTCTAGTACGTTTTACATTTTTTTATATTTTAGACAAACAATGTCAATATTCCTATGGTCACAGCTGCACCATGTCAATACCATCTTTCCGTTAAGATACTTTTTTTAAACCATAGTGGATTGAATTTAAGCATTTTAGTGAGGTTATTGGGACAGCTAGCAATTGAGGAAAAACTACCTAGCTGCAGTGTACAATACATGTTTTGGTGGAAAATACATATCCTTACGTCAACTCCGTCAGACGTCAACTCCGCCAGACGTCAACTCCGTCAGGTTCTATGTCTGACGGAGTTGACCTGTACGATGACGGAGTTGACAAATCCACCAATAACCTCTTAATGTGCGAATATAATATTATTTGTGAATATAGTGAAGGGTTAAACTGTTATTTCAGGGTTTTATTTACACATAAATGCACATACACAGCATGCTTTACATTATTTAACCGTACGCATCTGACTTGTAGAGAATGGGCAGGCAGTGGTCTGCTTATTATTGTGTAACGTGTAACTTTGCCAGCACTTTAATATATATTATATATGTAGAGACAGATAGACAAATGAGAAGCCAGTGTAGGGCTGGGCGATATGGCCAAAAAAAATTATCACGTCAGATGGGGAGCCCCTGGTTTCCCTTATTGTTTTTTTTTTTTAACGGTGTAATTTAAAATAGTTTGAAACGGTGTATGTGCAATATGTTTATTATAGTTTGCTTTACAGTAAGTTAAATACTCTAATAACAAGGAATAGTTTTAGTAGTAGTGTTTAAAGAGCACATCTGTTCAATAATCAGCAATGCAATCAATTTTTGTCAACACCGTCAGTTTTTCATCAACTCCGTCAGTTTTTAGTCAACTCCGTCAGATCTTTGACGTTTGGATGTATGTTTTTGTTAATTTTTTTGGGGGAAAAAATATTCTTCCTTCAGTTGGTGTTGTTTTTGTAACAAAGGACCATCTGATCTACATCCTCTTAGGTTTTATTTATTTAAGGAATTTGTTTTTACAATATTGAAATTAAAATCAAAGTTTGAAAATGCAAATATTTAGAAATCTGAGTTTTCAGAATAGTGTGAAATCACAACTTAAGTTTATATATTGTATTTTGTTTACATATCAGAGTAACTAAACACTATTACAATATACTTCCGAACTTTAGATTCTTGTTGGATTGGAAGAATTAAAATTGTTTACTTTTTAGTGTGTCTGACGGAGTTGACACAAATCCAGTTCTGAAGGGAAACATGTTTATTTGTTAAATAGTGTTTTTATTTAGAACCTGTTCCTTTACATGGTTAAATAGCTAAGACCTTTCTCTGCAGAAACGTATAACTCTAATTTATATAGTGTGTATTTAAAACGTGTTTTGTCCCGACTCTCAAGAATCAGTGATATGAGTGAGAAGTGAACTGACCACGCGACGATGACGGAGAGCGCGAGGCACATCAGACTCACGGAGAACTTCACGTCGGCACTGAAACTCTCTCTGGTGATAACGGACTCTTTCTTCTTCTCTACAGCACTGAAACTCTCTTTCTTCTTCTCATCGGCACTGAAACTCTCTCTGGTAACGGACTCTTTCTTCTTCTCATCCTCACTTCTCCGTTTCTCTCCGTTCTGCTGCTTGTTTGAACTCTTCTGTCGATGTTTTATGTCGCTGGTCTGCATGTTTGAAGAGCAAGCGGGGAATCAGTGCTAAAGGCGCTCCTGGATGTGAGTCTAGAGAGCAGATGTCATTCCCTGTTGTATGTCTGTTATATCGTCCCGTGTGTTTTCCCCGTCAGATGCTGGGAGTTGTGGGAATCGCCACGCAGCAGTTTCGCTGAAACAGAAAATAGAAAATAGAGACACCGCAGAAGCGCGAGGGACTCACTGAGGGTACCGGAGTGGGCGGGGCTTAGACGAATAAATAATTTATTTTTTAAACTTTATTAATATATAACTCTATGCTGTTTATATTTCATTCAGTTACTATTTAAATTAGTTAAAGTAATTATTTAGCTGTGTAAATTATTTTTGATGACAGCACATGTACGTTACTGTCACGTGATATCCGTTACTTTTCTCGGCGCTGGATTGAACGGACCACTCACAGCTTGTAATTTGTCGGTGAAGGTTTTTGGAATAATCATTTTGTAGAGATTACTTTAGCTGATTTATATATGCATATCATTAATTAACAATTGGACGTGAAATAAGAACGATTATAAGTTGTAGTAAACAAATGTCGTTGATAAGACAAACAGCGCTGTAAGATTTGAATGAGTGCGCCCCCGTGTGCGTCTCCATGGAAACACGCGAGTCTCCGCCAATTCATGATTATATGATGATTTTATTACAAACTAGATTAAAAAAGGTTGTGGAGAAACTTTAAGTTGGCTTGAAAAAGCCTTGCCAGAAAGTTTTAATAAGCTGAATAAGAAAAAGTTTTATATAGTTTAAAGTGTTTTTAAAGCTTTTAAAATGTTGACTGTTTTTGAAGGCCATAGATAGATAGATAATATTATATCTAGATATTAATAATACAAACAATAACATACTATTAATACTTTGGAGTAAAAGTCCAATGGAAAAACAAAACAAATGAAAAAAACAAAACAAAAAACAATGAGAATATAATGATACTGAATATTATAAAACGGTTAGTTCCTGTCCTTGATTCTGATTGGTCAATACACTCTATGCAGCGGGGGTTTTGACGTGAAAGAGGATCTCAGAAAAAAAATGTATCGTTAAGAAGATCAGGAGGGATGACTTTCAAGTCAACAAAAACACAAAGGTGTGTAGCGTTCATTTCAGACCTGAAGACTTTATGGAAGGGAGTAGTCAGAGACGTCTGACAAAAGGCGAGGACGAGTGTTTGGGAACAGCAAAGTCGAGTGTTTGGGACCGGCGAGGTCCAGTGTTTGGGACCGGCGAGGTCGAGTATTTGGGACCGGCGAAGTCGAGTGTTTGGGACCGGCGAGGTCGAGTGTTTGGGACCGGCGAGGTCGAGTGTTTGGGACCGGCGAGGTAGAGTGTTTGGGGGCGAGGTTCAGTGTTTGGGACCGGCGAGGTCGAGTGTTTGGGACCGGCGAGGTCGAGTGTTTGGGACCGGCGAGGTCGAGTGTTTGGGACCGGCGAGGTCGAGTGTTTGGGACCGGCGAGGTCCAGTGTTTGTGACCGGCGAGGTCGAGTGTTTGGGACCGGCGAGGTCCAGTGTTTGTGACCGGCGAGGTCGAGTGTTTGGGACCGGCGAGGTCCAGTGTTTGGGACCGGCGAGGTCCAGTGTTTGGGACCGGCGAGGTCCAGTGTTTGGGACCGGCGAGGTCCAGTGTTTGGGACCGGCGAGGTCGAGTGTTTGTGACCGGCGAGGTCCAGTGTTTGGGACCGGCGAGGTCGAGTGTTTGGGACCGGCGAGGTCCAGTGTTTGGGACCGGCGAGGTCCAGTGTTTGGGACCGGCGAGGTCGAGTGTTTGGGACCGGCGAGGGCGAGTGTTTGGGACCGGCGAAGTCGAGTGTTTGGGACCGGCGAGGTCCAGTGTTTGGGACCGGCGAGGTCCAGTGTTTGGGACCGGCGAGGTCGAGTGTTTAGGACCGGCGAGGTCGAGTGTTTGGGACCGGCGAGGTCGAGTGTTTGGGACCGGCGAGGTCCAGTGTTTGGGACCGGCGAGGTCCAGTGTTTGGGACCGGCGAGGTCCAGTGTTTGTGACCGGCGAAGTCGAGTGTTTGGGACCGGCGAGGTCCAGTGTTTGGGACCGGCGAGGTCCAGTGTTTGGGACCGGCGAGGTCGAGTGTTTGTGACCGGCGAGGTCGAGTGTTTCGGACCGGCGAAGTCGAGTGTTTGGGACCGGCGAGGTCCAGTGTTTGGGACCGGCGAGGTCCAGTGTTTGGGACCGGCGAGGTCCAGTGTTTGGGACCGGCGAGGTCCAGTGTTTGGGACCGGCGAGGTCCAGTGTTTGGGACCGGCGAGGTCCAGTGTTTGGGACCGGCGAGGTCCAGTGTTTGGGACCGGCGAGGTCCAGTGTTTGGGACCGGCGAGGTCGAGTGTTTGGGCCCGGCGAGGTCCAGTGTTTGGGACCGGCGAGGTCGAGTGTTTGGGCCCGGCGAGGTCGAGTGTTTGGGACCGGCGAGGTCGAGTGTTTGGGACCGGCGAGGTCCAGTGTTTGGGACCGGCGAGGTCCAGTGTTTGGGACCGGCGAGGTCGAGTGTTTGGGACCGGCGAGGTCCAGTGTTTGTGACCGGCGAAGTCGAGTGTTTGTGACCGGCGAGGTCCAGTGTTTGTGACCGGCGAGGTCCAGTGTTTGTGACCGGCGAGGTCCAGTGTTTGTGACCGGCGAGGTCGAGTGTTTGGGACCGGCGAGGTCCAGTGTTTGGGACCGGCGAGGTCCAGTGTTTGGGACCGGCGAGGTCCAGTGTTTGGGACCGGCGAGGTCCAGTGTTTGGGACCGGCGAGGTCCAGTGTTTGGGACCGGCGAGGTCCAGTGTTTGGGACCGGCGAGGTCCAGTGTTTGGGACCGGCGAGGTCGAGTGTTTGGGCCCGGCGAGGTCGAGTGTTTGGGACCGGCGAGGTCGAGTGTTTGGGACCGGCGAGGTCCAGTGTTTGGGACCGGCGAGGTCCAGTGTTTGGGACCGGCGAGGTCGAGTGTTTGGGACCGGCGAGGTCCAGTGTTTGTGACCGGCGAAGTCGAGTGTTTGTGACCGGCGAGGTCCAGTGTTTGTGACCGGCGAGGTCCAGTGTTTGTGACCGGCGAGGTCCAGTGTTTGTGACCGGCGAGGTCGAGTGTTTGGGACCGGCGAGGTCCAGTGTTTGGGACCGGCGAGGTCCAGTGTTTGGGACCGGCGAGGTCCAGTGTTTGGGACCGGCGAGGTCCAGTGTTTGGGACCGGCGAGGTCCAGTGTTTGGGACCGGCGAGGTCCAGTGTTTGGGACCGGCGAGGTCCAGTGTTTGGGACCGGCGAGGTCGAGTGTTTGGGACCGGCGAGGTCGAGTGTTTGGGGGCGAGGTTCAGTGTTTGGGACCGGCGAGGTCCAGTGTTTGGGACCGGCGAGGTCGAGATTTTGGGACCGGCGAGGTCCAGTGTTTGGGACCGGCGAGGTCCAGTGTTTGGGACCGGCGAGGTCCAGTGTTTGGGACCGGCGAGGTCGAGTGTTTGGGACCGGCGAGGTCGAGTGTTTGGGACCGGCGAGGTCGAGTGTTTGGGGGCCAGGTTCAGTGTTTGGGACCGGCGAGGTCCAGTGTTTGGGACCGGCGAGGTCGAGATTTTGGGACCGGCGAGGTCCAGTGTTTGGGACCGGCGAGGTCCAGTGTTTGGGACCGGCGAGGTCCAGTGTTTGGGACCGGCGAGGTCGAGTGTTTGGGACCGGCGAGGTCGAGTGTTTGGGACCGGCGAGGTCGAGTGTTTGGGGGCGAGGTCGAGTGTTTGGGACCGGCGAGGTCGAGTGTTTGGGACCGGCGCGGTCCAGTGTTTGGGACCGGCGAGGTCGAGTGTTTGGGACCGGCGCGGTCGAGTGTTTGGGACCAGCGAGGTCCAGTGTTTGGGACCGGCGAGGTCGAGTGTTTGGGACCGGCGCGGTCCAGTGTTTGGGACCGGCGAGGTCGAGTGTTTGGGACCGGCGCGGTCCAGTGTTTGGGACCGGCGAGGTCGAGTGTTTGGGACCGGCGAGGTCGAGTGTTTGGGACCGGCGAGGTCGAGTGTTTGGGGCCGGCGAGGTCCAGTGTTTGGGACCGGCGAGGTCGAGTGTTTGGGACCGGCGAGGTCGAGTGTTTGGGACCGGCGAGGTCCAGTGTTTGGGACCGGCGAGGTCGAGTGTTTGGGACCGGCGAGGTCCAGTGTTTGGGACCGGCGAGGTCCAGTGTTTGGGACCGGCGAGGTCGAGATTTTGGGACCGGCGAGGTCCAGTGTTTGGGACCGGCGAGGTCCAGTGTTTGGGACCGGCGAGGTCGAGTGTTTGGGACCGGCGAGGTCGAGTGTTTGGGACCGGCGAGGTCGAGTGTTTGGGGGCGAGGTTCAGTGTTTGGGACCGGCGAGGTCCAGTGTTTGGGACCGGCGAGGTCGAGATTTTGGGACCGGCGAGGTCCAGTGTTTGGGACCGGCGAGGTCCAGTGTTTGGGACCGGCGAGGTCCAGTGTTTGGGACCGGCGAGGTCGAGTGTTTGGGACCGGCGAGGTCGAGTGTTTGGGACCGGCGAGGTCGAGTGTTTGGGGGCGAGGTTCAGTGTTTGGGACCGGCGAGGTCCAGTGTTTGGGACCGGCGAGGTCGAGTGTTTGTGACCGGCGAGGTCGAGTGTTTGGGACCGGCGCGGTCCAGTGTTTGGGACCAGCGAGGTCCAGTGTTTGGGACCGGCGAGGTCGAGTGTTTGGGACCGGCGCGGTCCAGTGTTTGGGACCGGCGAGGTCGAGTGTTTGGGACCGGCGCGGTCCAGTGTTTGGGACCGGCGAGGTCGAGTGTTTGGGACCGGCGAGGTCGAGTGTTTGGGACCGGCGAGGTCGAGTGTTTGGGGCCGGCGAGGTCCAGTGTTTGGGACCGGCGAGGTCGAGTGTTTGGGACCGGCGAGGTCGAGTGTTTGGGACCGGCGAGGTCCAGTGTTTGGGACCGGCGAGGTCGAGTGTTTGGGACCGGCGAGGTCGAGTGTTTGGGACCGGCGAGGTTCAGTGTTTGGGACCGGCGAGGTCGAGTGTTTGGGACCGGCGCGGTCCAGTGTTTGGGACCGGCGAGGTCCAGTGTTTGGGACCGGCGAGGTCGAGTGTTTGGGACCGGCGCGGTCCAGTGTTTGGGACCGGCGAGGTCGAGTGTTTGGGACCGGCGCGGTCCAGTGTTTGGGACCGGCGAGGTCGAGTGTTTGGGACCGGCGAGGTCCAGTGTTTGGGACCGGCGAGGTCGAGTGTTTGGGACCGGCGAGGTCGAGTGTTTGGGACCGGCGAGGTCGAGTGTTTGGGACCGGCGAGGTCGAGTGTTTGGGACCGGCGAGGTCCAGTGTTTGGGACCGGCGAGGTCGAGTGTTTGGGACCGGCGAGGTCGAGTGTTTGGGACCGGCGAGGTCGAGTGTTTGGGACCGGCGAGGTCGAGTGTTTGGGGGCGAGGTCGAGTGTTTGGGACCGGCGAGGTCGAGTGTTTGGGACCGGCGAGGTCGAGTGTTTGGGGGCGAGGTTCAGTGTTTGGGACCAGCGAGGTCCAGTGTTTGGGACCGGCGAGGTCGAGTGTTTGTGACCGGCGAGGTCCAGTGTTTGTGACCGGCGAGGTCGAGTGTTTGGGACCGGCGAGGTCGAGTGTTTGGGGGCGAGGTTCAGTGTTTGGGACCGGCGAGGTCGAGTGTTTGGGACCGGCGAGGTCGAGTGTTTGGGACCGGCGAGGTCAAGTGTTTGGGACCGGCGAGGTCCAGTGTTTGGGACCGGCGAGGTCGAGTGTTTGGGACCGGCGAGGTCGAGTGTTTGGGACCGGCGAGGTCGAGTGTTTGGGGGCGAGGTTCAGTGTTTGGGACCGGCGAGGTCCAGTGTTTGGGACCGGCGAAGTCGAGTGTTTGGGACCGGCGAAGTCGAGTGTTTGGGACCGGCGAAGTCGAGTGTTTGGGACCGGCGAGGTCGAGTGTTTGGGACCGGCGAGGTCGAGTGTTTGGGGGCGAGGTTCAGTGTTTGGGACCGGCGAGGTCCAGTGTTTGGGACCGGCGAAGTCGAGTGTTTGGGACCGGCGAAGTCGAGTGTTTGGGACCGGCGAGGTTGCATCTTGCTCTGGGCCTCAGGCAAAAGGGCCTCGGTCATCTCATGTGCATCAGGCCAATGTGAGCCGCATATCATAACAACCTGGGCCACCTCCCTGTACTTTGTCCTGGGGTCAGTGTGCATTTGGATGCCGAAAGAGAGAGTACGAGCCAGAGGACTTTCATAATTTTCGAGACACACAGGTTATCCTGGATTGTACTGAGATCTGCTGCCAAACACCTTCCTCTTTGCTTTTACAAAGTGAGTAATAAGGCTATAAGGCTCACTGCACCTTCAAGGCTTTAATAGGAATGGCGCCTCATGGTGCAATAGCATGCGTGTCTGGACTCTACGCAGGGTCTATTAGTGACCGGGAACAGTCAGGGACCATTAACCTCCTTACCCAGGGGCGGACTGGCCATCTGTGTGATCTGGAGAATCACAGAACGGCCAGTACTCCAGGACGGCCGGTCCACCACCCGCCACGCACGCGGTCATCACCTGTTTTTTTCCCTGTTAACGCGGCCGCGGGTAAAAAACGGAAAGAAAAGGGCGGGGCTGAGAAGGCGAGAGATTTTTTTTTGTGGAATTTCGATACTGAAGCCGCTAAATGTCGCAAACTAACTGAAATATTTAGCAGCACAGCCAGCAGCAGCACCTCACAGTTAAATATTAGCAGCAGTGAAGAAGTGAGCCGGACAGCTGTGCAGCACCATGCCACCAGTGATGATGAGGGACAGAGAGATGAGCTGGTTCCACAGGTAGATCTAGGGCAAGTAAGTGTGGAACATGAGAGGAGAAAGAGAGTTACTTGCTAGGGATGATGTTAGGAAGTGATATTCAGGTTGCTACATTTTTAATGATTACAGTAGTTAAAACAGCTCAACTTCAACATTTTAGCTGTAAAATGCCACATGCAGTAGCTAATATTAAGAAATATGTTGGTTACAACATAAAATGTTGGTAACGTTACAGTTAATGCTTACAAACTTTGAATATTTTGAATACAGAAGTTACATTTGTAATGGTGTATTTTCATTTAGATGTGGTATTATTATTTGTGCAGTACGATTAATTACTGCATAAATTAATTAAGGTTATTAAGTAATAAATAAATTTTAAGACAGCATGGAATAGAATAGACCAAGAGCAGAGAAAGACACCCACTCCAGCTCAACTTTACATTACTTTAAGCGCCCCAAGTCAGACCGTCACAGCCTAGAGGTTTTTTACACAGGACTGCAGTGTGTTGAGACCTCCATTTATATGTAGTATTCAAGTTAATCTAGAATAATATGCTTTTAACACAACATCTAGTCAACATCAGTGCTATTGCTATAATTTGGATGGTATAGTATCATGAGCCACAATTAAAGTCTTGTGACACTCATGCCAGGCGTTATTGTTGTTGTTGACGAGTTTCTGCGCGCTAATTTTTTAGTCCCAGTCCGTCCCTGTCCTTACCCCTGACATGGCCATCTTGGTAGATAAGGGCTTCCTCATTGATAGCGCCATGCAAAATCCAGCGGCCTGTTTTCCTGACCAAGGGAAGTGAATGTTAGCTCATGAAGTGACACACACTCAGTCTGTGGCCAGGCTCAGGGTACACGTTTAACGTCTTAGCCGTCGAGTGAATGAGCACAAGTTGTGTGACACAGTCATCCCCTTGTCCATTTCTGGTAGCACAAACCAACTGTTTACAGTGGCATGTTTGCTTAAGAACTACCAATGTGGACCACTTGTCAAGCCACTGAGTCTAAAACCCCTAATATTGTACATATCCTCTTGTAAATACTGTGGATTTCACACTCTGTTCTGTATTCATAACTCTGATCAACAGACACAACTAAGACAGTGGTTCCTTATACATGTTTTATTATCATTTCATAATGAAAAACACTATATATATATAAATCTAAAGATATAGTACGTTGTATATACATGTGTAATGTAATACAATATATATATAGATAGGTATATATATTATATTGTATATTGTGTATATATGTAAATATTGTTTATAGTGTAAATAACATAAATAAGAATAATACAATAGAATGCTGTATATAATAATTTCAGTATAATTGAATGGACCACCAGTGGTACGTGGCCACACTGTTAAACTTAACACACATTCATTAAATAAAGCAAATTTGTACAATTGTAGAAATTGAAAAATAAAACGAAGCATAACGGGTAGTTTCGTGAAAAAGGTGAATACGTCACATGAAAGCTGAATAAATAATCTCTCCATTGATGTGTGGTTTGTTAGGATAGGACAATATTTGGTCGAGACACAACTATTGTAAATCTGGAATCTGAGGAGCAAAAAAATCTAAACATTGAGAAAATCTCCTTTAAAGTTGTGCATTTATGTTCACGATTGTGCTGCATTCACTCACAAAAATACATGTTTTATATATTTACGGTAGGAAATTTACTAAATATCTTCATGGAACATGATCTTTACTTAATTGGCAGAGAAACCAGGAAGTATGACCATATTAGCCCGGTTCTGTCAACACTGCATTGGCTGCCTATTAAACATCGTATATAAATGTTTAAATATTGCTGATTACTCACAAAGCACTAAATGGTTTAGCTCCGCAGTACTCGAGAGAGCTCTTAACGCATTATAGTCCTTCACGCTGTTGTGGCAAAAATTCATCAAACAAACATCACTGCGTAAGGGAGACTCAGAGTCAAATTATAAAATTAAAAGTATTTATTCTTGCAAGAAGGAGCAGTCTAATACACAGCTGTTACCCTGTGCAGAAGAGTGACACACCCCCGGACAGACTGAACTAGCTTTTTATCCTAATCTTCAAGGCCTCCTCCGCAAAGCCTTCCCCCCACAGTAGATTTCCATTCAGTAATTTTCCATAGACAAGGAAGCCATAACACTAGTTTCGATTCGTCACTAGAGCCAACTCCTAAGCCCTCCTTCACCAAATGGCCTTCTGACATCTAGGTCAGAGGTCCTCGTTCGTCTGTTCTCTGGAGTGTCTCTCCCTTCTGCCTCCCCAGGTACATAAAGAGAATCTTCTCTCACTACAAGTGAGAGTCACACATGTGACATTCTTTGAATCATCCATATTTTACTAAAGATCAATGAATATCATAAAATAGCCACCACAACTCCTCACTTTTTATCATTATTAATCAAACATAATAATAATAATAACAACAATAATAAATGCAAGTTCAAGTCATTACATCATAAAAATCAGTCTCCTTGAACCTGTGAAGAAAAAGTTTAGAATGAAGAAGCATAAGGCTGTTTTTTGTGGGGGAAAGCCCCATTAATTATTTAGCAAGCAAGTAAACAATTTACTAATGCCGGGCTCACTACCGCAGTCACACTAGTAAGGAAAAAGATTATAGCACAGTAGGAAAACAAACAGATAATAAATAAATAAATAAATAAAAATAAAAAAATAAAAAAATCCCTCAGTTTCAAACCCTGTCCTTGTACGCCATCTCGTAACACGGATGACTGCTACTTTTAACCCTCTTTACATATCAATCGTTCTCAGAAAGAAAAAGAAAACATCAACACATTTAACTGTAATCTCTACTTGAATCATCTGCATAATTTTGTTCATCATCATCATCATCATCATCCAGATAGACTGTCATTTTCACCAATTGAACAGACATTCCAGTTTTCTCATATTCACCCATGAATAACAAAATGATCAGAATAACACATCCAATCATAACTCATACACTACACATTCAACATTTTCCCCATATCCATTTCCCTAACCATATTTTGTTCTTTTACCTTTAATTCAATCAGGCAGTGGTTCTACTTGATAAGCTTCAATAATCCCTATAATTTACATTAATTAATAGATCTTCTCTTCCTGAAAACATTTGCCTTAAATATTCTCTAATAAATCAGTAACCAATCAAATCATTTGTCATATACCAATATCAATACTAAGCCCTATTTTAATATAATCAGATAAAATCCTCAAAATCATCACAAAACCACATTCTTAAACCATTAGATTGGCCAACATCCTCCTCCAGGCGTGTTGGTGTAGGCCTGTGGAATTTTCAAAAATCATTATTTTTCATTTCATTTTCAATTATCATTAGACATTTCTTGCTTATTAGAGTCAGAGTCCTTTTCCCCTGAAAAACACATATCGTTCACAAGTCAGTATTCATACATTTGGAAAAACAGAATCAGTTCAGCTTGATGAAATCCATCCTGACATTCTGCAAAAGGAAAATTTTAGGTTAAGGTGTAGCACCTTTCTGCCACAATAATAACCCAGGCCAGGAGAGTTAGCAAAATTAATTGTCTCCCAAACCTGCATGTTCTCTGTAAAGAAAAACAAATTTTGAGGTTATTGTCAGATAGTAAAGTACGTACTGCCACGGCCTTGGATGCCCTTGCTTTCCTGTTGAAACAATCCAGACAGCAATTTTGTTAGGCAGAAAAATGGCTTCTTTCAGGGCTTTTACCCAATTACCCCTAGTGTTCTCCCAACATTTATTCCTAATAAAACATAAAGCATCCCCCTTTTGATGGTCGACACAACTCGATCATCAATTTAACATAACATTTAACATAGTGTCTTCGATAAAGTCTGCCATCAACACTAACCCAAACGTTGTCCCTCAGACAAACTTCCTCCAGGCATCTTTCTCTGCCTCTGAAACAAAATATTACATTCTTCACTTAAAAGTCACAATCTCATTTTCTTATCGAAATATTTGAAGGGCAACGGCCCTCAGTCTCGCCACGTATCCTGCTTTTTCAGGTCTGTTGTTTGGTCTTGCAACCATTTTTAAAAGTCAGGTCGTGCTGTACAGACTTGGTCAATGTCAGTCAAAAAAAACATTCTCCTCTTGTTTACGATAATCATAAATGGCTCTCTCTGGATAATTTTATATTGACTTAGCCAATGTGTCCCTTTGTTGTTGCCGTCAAATCTATAACTGTACAACTCCACAATTCCAATTTATATAAATACCTAAACTTATCCAAAAGTAATTCAAATCCACATCATAAATGACAAAAGTAATTACTATCAGACGGAGCGTGATCTTAAAGCTCGTCCCATGTTCTCTATCATCTTCTCATCAGATTCACTCAGCATTTGCCTTCTTTACAATTTGTCACTTGCCTTAACACATCTGTAATGAAAAAAACACTCTCCAGAGGTTAAAGACACAATATACTCACTATTCAGGCGGAATAGCTGCCCTAAACTAACACAAGACATAAAGTGCTGTCCCCATCACACACACTTATGCTAGACACACATACAGCATGTTAACTGCTCATTTACAATGTTCGCTTTTTTTTTTTTTTATATTAACTCTAAAAGTATAATATTTAAGGTTTAAATAAGATTTAACCTTCACATCTTTCTGTAGCTTTTATATAATTTTACATGGCCTTTCAAACCGTTTCAAATGTTCTATCTGTCCATTATTCATTTTTTCTTTAGAAAAGTCAACTGGGTTGTTTTGGTTCATTATCATTATTTTGTTTAAGCTTGCCTTACCAGGCCTGATAACAGAAAGACAAACAGCGTCCCAATCCCTTCCTCCACTCAGCAGTCTCTCTTACACAAATAATCTTTTCAAACAGCCTCCTAAGACTGAAACTTAATTAATCATAGAACCCTTAATAGTTCATAAATGTTAATATACAAATGTTTAACTCAAATTAGAACCATTACAATAATCTAAAATACATTATGCTATGAGTATTCCTAAGGTTATCTTTAGTTTGAATACTTGTATAAATTCTCAATTCACCTTTATTATCCAAACTCTACAAAAACTGTCTTAATCTATAGCCACCCACCATGTCTCATGATTTTCAGGAGTTAAAACCATCTTATAGACATATTAGTTCAAAATCAACACTTCTATAATTTTCCTTGCCCATAAGGCAACATGTTCCTGATATAAATTAATAAGTTATGTTACTGTCTCCCCAACAAATAATGACAATCAGATGGTCTCAGCTGGCTCTTGAAAGCACATTTCCCATCAGCTCTTTATCTATAATTTCCATCAGACTTGTCACAGTTGAAAACAAGCCATACAGTGAATTGCGGGGTTTTCTCTGGTGAGTGGTATAGAGGAACTCACATTTTCTCGGTCAAACAATGCTCTGCTGACCCCACAATGCTCTGCTGACCCCAGTGGCCTCTGGTAATCAGCGCTCAACTCTCATACCTTTCTCACATATAACACCTCCATCCGGAGATGCAGTGTCCGGGACCCCCTGCGTTAGAATGTCTCCTGGCCAGGAAAATCATCCCGTCTTTGAGTAGCCACGTACCCACTGGTGACCCGCTCGCATCACACAATCAGTTTCTTCAACAGAACTCAGCTGTTTTTTTTTTTTCTGGAGCTTAGGAAAGACACATTCAAGAGTCACCTCATCTGGACTGCATGCCTAATAAATGTTAAGGGAGACAGGTTAACAACAACAGTATTTAATCACTCAAATCTGTTAGACATGTCCGAATCAACAAAATCACAGTGAACTTTATTCACATCCATCTATTCAGTGTACATCCATAGCATGGTCATAGGTCCTGTGTCATGGTGAAGGCTAAGATCAGACAAAGACGTTACTGGTCCTAAAATAACAAGTACAAAAATGTCACTTCTCAATTCAGGTCTACATTATTATTTTAAAGACTTCTTTAAAGTCATTCAGTTTTACAAATCTAAAATATTTAAGTACAAATTGCCCTCTGAATGGCAATGATTTCCTTTAACATGATTTCTTTTAACATCTGTCATTTTCAACTGAAACACTTTACTATAAATAGCTTATTGTCATGACAGGCTAGATAACAGCCTTCTTACATTGAATGAGAGAGAGACTCAGGCCTTCAGGAGTTGGTACAATGTTTCTCATCCCTAAACATTCTCTACTTTATCTTTTAATTCTGGCAGCTTAAGGCATCTTTGCCAGAAATTACATACGCTTTTCAATTTTAGAATAATTTTATAGTTGTCTTTTGCCCATACATCAGGGAATTTAGACATTACAAATTTCCACTCATATTGAGTCAGTTTCAGCCAAGTCCCAATCTTATCTTTTGAAACCAAAACATCTTCTAGCTGCTTCATGGTCAACACTACCAAGCTGTTTGTTTAATCAGATCCCTTTCTACATCTTTACATTTAGCAACAAATAGTTATTCTATTTCTCAATAACGTTTCATTAAAACATCTACAGTTTAGTTGTCAGGTTTTCAATTACAACTTTATCTGACAATATTTTCCATATTTTCTCTTCTAGGGGTTTACCAATCTACAATTAGGATCTTCCAAAACCTTTTTTTAAGCGTTTCATTATAAGACAATCATATTTTTAGTTACCTTTACTTTTACAAATATTTTGCTTATCTGCAATTTACATCTACTGGTACTTTAGTTCTTTCCTTTTAAAAGGATTTCCTTACAACTTAAATCTTTCAACTTTCTTTTCTCTTTCAATCTACTTACGACTTCCATCTATCAACTTTCTTTTCTCTTTCAATCTACATTCTTAGTTCTTTCTCAGACGAAAACTTTAATATCGTCATTCAAATACTGTTCTACTTTCAAACCCACATTAATCCACGTCACTTTCACATTCCATCAACTTTCTTTTACACCTTTCTGAGTGGGCATTTACAGTTACTGCTAAATGACCCCGCTGACCACAATTAAAACACTCTCTGTCCCCTTGCCTATAGTTTGATCACCGTGAGCTTTCTAGCAGCTCCAGCTTACTGACACCCTTGAAGTGTCCCATTCAGGAATGTAAACACAGCTGATAAGCAGTTCTATTTCGTTCTTACTGACCGCCAGAGGCAGTGCTTCACACTGAATATTATCTCTCTTGCTCATGCACAGGTCGAGTCTAATAACAACAAAGTCATCACATGACCAGGTACGTCATGGGGATCCCCTCTATTTAACCCCGTGACATCCTGTAACCTGTCTCTAAAATCTTCTCGCATACGTGCAAAGATTGCAGGTCGAAAAAAAAAACTTTCATTCAGAATACTTGGATTCCGTCTTTTCACAGCCTCGTAACAATATTTTTTGTTGGAGCCGCGCGTTGTGCGTCCTCCAGAGGCTGCGGCGGATTGAAAACAAACTTTACGTGGAACACGTCTGTTTATTCCGGTCACTGCCAGAGCGCGGTAAGTTGCTTACTAGCACTGGCTATTGTTTCTTTTCTGAAACGTGTATAAATGGCATCTCAGAGTGGTTTCGCTCCAAAGAAAAGCCATTATAGTGATTAATTTTCACGAACGGTAAGAGTGTGTGCGCTCCGGGAACAACAATATATTTTTTGTTACAGACCGACGGCGTGCACGCAGTTGGTTGTATTCATATTGAACATTTAAATTAGGTAAGTATTGTTATAGATTAAATAGCACATTAGCTATGTACATGACAATTTAATTGTTTTTTTGTGGTTGTTTGTTTGTTTTCTTTTATATAGGCATATATATTTCTCACAGTTGCGTTATATACGAGTGTTTTCGCTCTGTTTTCTGTACTGCTACCTGGTAATTCTATCAACAGTGGGATAAGTATACCAGTAGTTTGGCTGTGTAAAAAAAAAAAAAAAAAAAAAAAAACTTTCGGTACCTTACCGTTATAGAATTTTGTGGCACTCAGAGTGTTTTCGCTCGGCCTTCAATAAAGCACTGCTGTGGCAGTATGGAACAGCTTAGCCTGACATGCACTGTGTGCAGGGCCATTTTACTGCAGGACGATGGACATGACTGCTGTCCATCCTGCTTAGGCTTGGAACATTTGAAGCAGGGCCTCACTGATGATGCCTGTATGAATTGTAGCACCATGTCGTGGGAGCGGAGAACTTCCAGACTAGCTGCAGTAGAGGCACTCTTGACCTCAGATGCGCCTCGGCAGGGAAAAGCGTCGGCTAAGCGGAAAAGGGTGGATACAGTGAGTGTCTCCACCAGTAAGAGACATCGAGAGGATGCTTTAGCCAATAAAGTGGAGGTTTTGACCTCAGAGTTTGCCCAGATTAAATCTTTATTACTAAATCTGCAACCAAGGGAGGCACCATCACCGATGTTGGGAAATCCCAGTAAGGAATTACCCGTTCCTGAGGAGGATATGCTGTCCATGGCAGCCTCTCAAAACCAGTTTCGTGAGGAGGGGAATGAAGAATTCTTATCAGTTACCCACTCTCAGTTCTCTCAGGATGACTCTCAGAACACAGCACGGGGTTCAGCTGAAGGTGGAGAATCAGATCAGGATGTGGTGAGACAAGCCCTCCAGATTGCGTTGGCACGCTTAAGTCTGGATACTGCCCCTACGGTGGCAGCTCCATCCAGTGCCTTTTTCAGAGGATCGTCAAAGCCATCTGCTCTTAGCATTCCCCCATCCAAAGATTATATTGAGGAACTACAGAGGTGCTGGGCTAATCCCAAATCACTTACTCATCATACCACAGCAAGCAGGGCCTTGGCAGCAATGCATGAACCAGACTCTTATGGCCTGGGTCAGATACCTAAAGTGGATCCATTTATCGCCTCTTTCATTATATCACCGGAGGAGGCTTGGAGACCTAATGCTCGCTGCCCACGACCTCAGTGCAGAGTCACGGACGATCTTCTTAGTCAAGCATACAATACTGCAGCACGCATGGGTCGCATAGGGAATTCGCTCTCTCATCTTATGCTGGCACTATCCCAGTCTCTCCCAGTCCAACCTATTGGGGGTGATCCTTCAGCCCAAATCCTAAGCGATGCATCATTGCAAGCATTTGCATTCATGTCAAGAGAATTGGGTAGACTCATGTCAACACTCACTCAGGCACGCCGCCAAGTATGGCTGGCACAGTCTCCATTGTCAGATGCCTGTAGGAGAACACTTCGTGACCTCCCTGTAATCCCAGGCCAACTGTTTGGACCAGCGGCACAGCAAACTCTGGAACAGAGCATTCAGACGAATAAGACCAGACAGCAGCTGGCAGACCTAAGAGGAACTCCACCATCACAATTTAGACAAGGGTATGGGGGACGGTATCCTACTCGCTCTCAACCTTTAGTTCGTTCAGGTGCTGTTCAGGGGAGCCAGCCAAGGCAACTAGATCAGCGTGTGCAGTACCCCACAGCACGAGGACAACAATTATTTCGGGCTCCAAGGGGCAGGGCGTTAGGTCAGCGCCCCCCCAGAGATAATAAAGCCCAGGCTCGCAGAGCATGAAGTCCTGGGGCCAACCGTCGGACGGTTTTCACACCAGCAGCTCAATTTCTGGAAAGAAAACACCTCAGACCCTTGGATAATAGCAACGCTATCTCAAGGGTACAGGCTGCAATTCCGACGGCGGGCCCCTGCTTTCAATGGGGTCAAGATGACTACTGTCAAAGACCCCAACAGCTCACTGGCATTGTCAAAACAAGTAGCCGAACTCCTAGAAAAGGACGCCATAGAACCAGTAAAGTGGTCAGCACGGCTAAATGGGTTTTATTCAATGTACTATATAATTCCAAAAAAAGATGGCGGCGTACGGCCCATTCTCGACCTTCGGGGCCTCAATCAGTTCCTCAAGGTTTTGCCATTCCACATGCTACGCACAACGGAGGTCCTTCAGGCAGTCAGACCACTACAGTGGTTCACCACAATAGATCTGAAGGATGCTTATTTTCATATCCCAATTGCACCACAACACAGACCGTTTCTCCGCTTCGCATTTCAAGGTCAGGTCTATCAGTTCCGAGTCCTACCATTTGGGCTGTCTCTGTCCCCTCGGGTGTTCACCAGGTGCATAGCGGCAGCGTTGTCCCCAATACAAGCCAGGGGGGTGCAGGTGCTTCCTTATCTGGACGACTGGCTCCTCTGTGCTGCATCTCAAGGGCAGGCAACAGAACACACCAGTCTGCTGATTTCCCATGTCACTCAGTTGGGTCTCAGGGTGAACTTCAGCAAAAGTCAGTTGGCTCCATGTCAGTCAGTGAAGTTCATAGGCATCACTCTAGATTCAAGATCGATGAAAGCATTCCCATCACCTCAGAGGGTGGACAGCATCTTGCTCTTACTCCAGCGTTTCCGGAAACAGATCAAGCTGTCATTCAGAGTGGTGCTCAGATTGATGGGCATGCTAGCAGCAGCAGCTGCGCTGATACCACTGGGCCTTCTTTCACTGCGCCCTTATCAGCGATGGGTAAACAGTCTTCACCTGAACCCCACATGGCACAGGAGCAGGCTGGTCAAAGTTACAGAACGATGCCTCCTTACCTTGAAGCCATGGAAAAAGAGGTCATTTCTGACGAAAGGGGTAGCTCTGGGTGTGATTCCCTCTCGCCGGGAGATAATACAGACCGATGCTTCGCTAATTGGCTGGGGGGCAGTGTGGCAGCACAGGATGATCAGGGGGTCATGGAAACCCGAGCAAGCCACAAAAGACATAAATACCCTGGAGCTTCAAGCAGTGCAATTAGCTCTGAAGCACTTTGCGCCGGCCCTACAGAACCGCCATATTCTAATCAGAACGGACAATACGTCGGTGGTATATCATATCAATCATCAAGGTGGCACGAGGTCCAGCCAGTCTCTGAGAGTAGCACAAGAACTCCTGACATGGGCCTTCCCTCGGTTCACAAGTGTCAGGGCGATGCATATACCGGGAGTGTCGAATGTGGTGGCAGACTACTTGTCTCGCCACAGACCTTTGCCGGGAGAATGGAGACTCAATCCAGAAGTTGTTCAGATGGTTTGGCGACGATTTGGCAGAGCACAAGTGGATCTGTTTGCCTCCGAGACCTCGACCCACTGCCCCCTGTGGTTCTCCTGGACGGAGAAGTCCAGCCCGTTGGGTCAGGATGCTCTAGCGCATGCCTGGCCAAATCTTCTACTCTATGCCTTTCCCCCAAACCCATTAATTCTGCCAACTCTTCACAGAATTCTTCAAGGGAACCACAGGATGCTCCTAGTGGCACCGAACTGGCCAGGCAGGCCTTGGTTCCCAATGTTATGCCGGCTTCTCTATGGGGAGCCCTGGAGCCTACCCAGGAGGCAGGACCTGCTCCTTCAGCTGCAGGGGCAGATTTGGCACCCAAACCCAGATCGGTTACAGCTCTGTGTCTGGCCGCTGAGGAGCCAGAATTACTGTTGAAGTCTTGTGATGTTAAGGTGCAAAACACAATCCTGAATTCTAGAGCACCCTCCACCAGGAATATCTATGCTTGTAGGTGGAAGCTTTTCACTGATTGGTGTACACAAAGAAGTTTGGTCCCCGACCACTGCCCGGTGCCAATGGTGTTATGTTTTCTGCAGTCTCTGCTAGACAACAACAGGGCTCCCTCTACCCTAAAGGTATACGTGGCTGCAATTTCGGCCCAGCATGTGAAAGTAAATGATCAATCACTAGGGTCACATATTCTAATCACCCGCTTTCTGAAAGGTGCTCAGCGATTGCATCCTGCTCCAACTGTTAGGGTACCCTCATGGGACCTCAGTCTGGTTTTAAGAACACTTACACAACATCCCTTTGAGCCAATGGAGCATTGTGACCTGAAGTGGCTTTCAATAAAGACCGGATTCCTTTTGGCAATAACGTCAGCCAAACGTGTTGGTGAGCTCCACGCATTGTCAACCAATACGTCTTGTATGCGTTGGAATGCGGATGGAACAATGGTGACATTATGGCCTAACCCCTCATTCCTACCCAAAAGGCTCTCAACATCATTTAGGAATCAACCAATTGAGTTGGTAGCACTTAATCGTTCTTTGTCTGACACACAAGATGGCAGTCCAAGGGAACAATTATGCCCAGTACGAGCCCTTCGGGGCTATCTGAGTGCCACAGAGAAACTGCGACAGTCAGACCAACTCTTTCTCTGCTATGGTGGGCCAAGAAAAGGGCAGCCTCTGTCAAAACAGAGGTTGTCACACTGGGTGGTGGAGGTCATTGTCCAGGCATATAAGGCCAACAACCTGACATTGCCTGCTGGCATAAAGTGCCATTCAACGAGAAGTATCTCAACATCTTGGGCAGCATTAAAAGGTGTCCCTCTAATGGACATTTGTGCAGCGGCTAATTGGTCATCCGCTGATACCTTTTCCAGATACTACAGTGTTAATGTGGCAGCGCCTGGTGCTTTGGAAGCGGCAGTCCTGTTGGGACCCTCAACTTCATCTTAAGGTTAGGAGTAGCCTCCTCGTGACCTTGTTGCTATGAGCCATCCAGTGTGAAGCACTGCCTCTGGCGGTCAGTAAGAACGAAATAGAACGAAAGTTACGAATGTAACTACGGTTCTATGAGTTCTGGATGACCGCCAGAGCACCCTGTCACTCGGAGTCTCGCGAGAAGATTCTGTAGAGACAGGTTACAGGATGTCACGGGGTTAAATAGAGGGGATCCCCATGACGTACCTGGTCATGTGATGACTTTGTTGTTATTAGACTCGACCTGTGCATGAGCAAGAGAGATAATATTCAGTGTGAAGCACTGCCTCTGGCGGTCATCCAGAACTCATAGAACCGTAGTTACATTCGTAACTTTCGTTCTCTCTATTCTTTGACAGTCCACCAGTGGCGGATTCTATCACATTAGCCAAATCATAATCTTCATCATTATTGGCAGAACATTCATTTTCATAAACTGCACGGAAATGCATAAATTGTTTCTAAGTTGTTTTCACAAAGTTTCTGTTTAACTTTAACACTTGTCCAGGGAAAATTATCCCCGACCCATAATTTCCTTTATAAAACAGACAATGTC